>NC_060181.1:14221600-14509100 GCF_021184085.1 Oncorhynchus gorbuscha | reverse complement strand
ACAGAATTGAAGGTCCCCAAGAACAAAGTGGCCTCCATTATTCTTAAATGTAAGAAGTGTGGAACCACCAAGACTCTTCCTAGAGCTAATAGCCTGGGCAAACTGAGCAATCTGAGGAAGAGGGCCTTTGTCATGGAGGTGACCAAGAACCCGATGGTCACTCTGACAGAGCTCCAGAGGTTCTCTATGGAACCTTCCAGATGGACAACCATCACTGCAGCACTCCACCAATCAGGCCTTTATGGTAGAGTTGCCCGGCGGAAGCCACTCCTTCGTAAAAGGCACATGACAGCCCGCTTTGAGTTTGCCAAAAGGCACCTAAAGGACTCTCAGACCATGTGAAACAAGATTCTCTGGGTTGATGAAAGCAAGATTGAACTCCTTGGCCTGAATGCCAAGCGTCATGTCTGGAGGAAACCTGGCACCAACACTACTTTCACGTTCGTTGTTGTACTCGGACCAACGTGCAGCGTGATCTGGGTTCCACATCTTTTTATTAAAGTAAGTGAACTGCACAACAAAACAATGCAGAAACAAGGAAACGTGACTATGTGGTGAACATGCACAAACACAAAATAATATCCCACAAACACAGGTGGGAAAAATGCTACCTAAATATGATCCGCAATTAGACAACCATACCAGCTGCCTCTAATCGGGAGTCATACAAATCACCAACATAGAAAAATTAAACTAGAACCCCACATAGAAATATAAAGCTAGAGTACCCCCTAGTCATGCCCTGACCTACTCCACCATAGAGAAACAAGGGCTCTCTATGGTCAGGCCGTGATAACTATGGTGAAGCATGGTGGTGGCAGCATCATGCTCTGGGGATATTTTTCAGCGGCAGCGACTCGGAGACTAGTCAGGATCGAGGGAAAGATGAACGGATCAAAGTACAGAGAGATCCTTGATGAAAACCTGCTCCATAGTGCCCAGGACCTCAGACTGGGGTGAAGGTTGATGTGGTAGCACAAACAAGGACTCTGAGGACACCTCCTTTAATGGATACTTACACACATTCCCCACCAGCTCCGCCTCTTAAGCGGGAGCCAAACAACTGGTTAGATGGGATACTTCACGTTCAAGCACCGCTCCCAGATGAGGAAGAAGGCGAGTTATTGACAAAACAAGAACAAGCTAAATCAACAGTAGAATTTGATTGGATCAACCTGGTGCAAGATTTGGGCTTAGAGGACGCAAAGACACTGTCACTAATGATAGTTTCGCAGTGGCATTTCACAGTGCCATTTTCACAGTAACAGCTCGCAGAATCTAAAAATGTGTCGGTGTGAGGTATCAGTTTGGCATGTCACACTGACCCATTGCAGGAATAGCTATCAGCAAGATTAGAATGTGCCTCAGCGCTAAGGCTGACCTGGTCCCGCAAGATTATATAAGAAGAATGCCTTCATTAAGAGGGTGTGATAGTGCTACTTGACTTATCACTGACAGACAGCTTGTGATACTTCAGCTATCATCAACCTAAAAAGGTCATATCTGACTTTCATACTCTAGAACAATTGTAACTTTTTATTTCTGGATCTTGTAAAGAGACAACTACCCTGTACACTCCTATTGCCTACATAATCCACCCCGTAACTGGAGTAGATACACAGCATCAGTGGAGATACGAAAGGTCTTGATCTCGACACAGACTTTTAACAAGATTCAGCGAATCATAGTACAACTTCTAGTAGGAGAAGCAGATACAGATCTGACTTTCATACTCTAGAACAATTGTATCTCTTGACTTCTGATTTCTGAACGAGACATACCAAGACAACTACCCACTACACTCATCTCGTTGAATATATCCACCCCCTAACCGGGGTAGATGAAGAGCATCGGGGGTGTTACAAGGGGACTTGATCTCAAACCGTTCTCTTCACTAATCAGTAAATCATAGCACAAACTTCTAGTAGGAGAAACAGATACTGAGTGATTGGATAAGCCTCTGGAGAAATTGTGAGTGGAAGAACATACTCTTTGGAGACCAACCAGGTCAACCTACGCTAAGGTAATTAACCGCCTGTTGTAATACATATATAAGGCATTAATGGTAGTAGTTTTGATGATGTTTGATGTTATAGATTAAAGTCCAGAAAGAAACTATAATAACGTGTACAGCTGTATGAATTGCAAACATTGAATAAAAAGTAGAAATTAGACCCAAAACCCTAGGGGAGAGAACGCCTCTGACACGCCCAATCTAGGGGAACAAGTCTAGTTTCTACACTAAAGACAATATGATGGTTTGGACAGAATAATCATTTTATTGTAATAGTAATACTCTATATAAATACTCAAGTAGTATTAGTCGACGGGCATAGACTGTAAATCATAACCAAGTTATAGCGAGTCTAGATATAAGAGCATACAAAGGGAAAGTAAAGCAAGAGGTCTAAGTCTGATTAATATTATCTAAGACCCCTGTCACGTTCTGACCATAGTTCTTTTGTGTTTTCTTTGTTTTAGTGTTGGTCAGGACGTGAGCTGGGTGGGCATTTTATGTTGGATGTCTAGTTTGTCTGTTTCTGCGTTTGGCCTGATATGGTTCTCAAACAGAGGCAGGTGTTAGTCGTTGTCTCTGATTAGGAATCATATTTAGGTATACTGTTTTGTCATTGTGGGTTGTGGGTGATTGTCTATGTTAGTTACTTGTGACAGCACAGTTCTTATTATAGCTTCACGGTCGTTATTTGTTTATTGGTTTTGTACAGTTTACTTAGTGTTTGTTGTCAACTATTAAATGATGCATTCACCCCACGCTGCTTTGGTCCGCTTCTTACGACGATCGTGACAACCTGGTCTGAGAGCATTTCATATGATTATTTATGTAAATCCAAGACACTGTCTTTTGTTACGTGTGTACATATTAGGTTGTGGTGTATTTTATTTTCTATACTGGACACCCTGTGGTTTTGGGTTATCTGGTATAGTGTCCTTCGCCCTGTATTGTATTGGGCTTATCAGTTGGGTGTGCAATAGTAAAGCACTTTACTCCGTTACTCTCTCTCTCTCTGCGTCTGATTCCTGCACACACACCTAGTCCCGCGTGACAATCCTGAAAAAAGCCTAATGGCATCACATAAGGCTAATCTCCGAATAAAAGGGCAGGATACATAACCAGGTCAGTCCGGCAGATCTGTGAGTCACCTGTTAGCCGGGTGACATAAGAACTTGAGTGAGACGACTTGTATCACTCTCGACGAGGGTACCTTAACCGTCCTATAGCAAAAATCCCTACCGCGACAAGGTTCACCTTCCAAAAGCACATCACCATAAGCACATGGCCAAGACAATGCAGGAATGGCTTCGGGAATGTCCTTGAGTGGCCCAGCCAGAGCCCGGACTTGAACCTGATCAAACATATCTGGAGAGACCTGAAACTAGCTGTGCAGCGACACTCCCTATCCATTCTGCAGAGAAGAATGGAAAAAATCCCCAAACACAGGAGCTGTAAACCACCCTCCGATGTATGACTCGTAACAACCCGTCCAGCGACTGTAATCGCTGCCAAAAGTGCTTAAAAAAAGTACTGAGTAATACAATTTAGAATAAGGCTGTAACTGTCAGGACCCGGTTACGAACCCGGGTCTCCAGAGTGAGAAACAGTCACTTAACCAACTGAGCCACGAATAATCGGCAGAACCCAGAAGATGAGGCAGACACAGCAGTACTTGAGACGGTGTATTTAATGAAGTAAAAAATGATGTTCTTCAGGAAAACATGTAACTCCACAACCTCAAAAGGAATCCTACAAGAACAAAGGTAATCCTCCAAGACAAAAAAGGTAAATCCACAAGGTGGAAGGTAAAGCACAAAAAGCCTCAAAAGATACTCAAAAAACAAACAAACAAGAACAAAAAACAGAATTCCACAAGAGAGTCCACCGGGATCAACAAGAGTTCTCAGAGTACTAGGGCTGGCTGCTAACATACAAACACAGAGCAAAGAACAGAGGAAAACAAAGGGTTTAAATACAATCAGGGGAAACGAGGCACAGGTGCAAATAATAATGGGGATCAAGGGAAAACAAAAGGTCAAAAGGCACAATGGGGGCATCTAGTGACCAAAAAACGGAACAACCCTGGCCAAATCCTGACAGTAACATAACAAAATGTGGATGAAGTCAAGGGATCTGAATACTTTCCAAATGCACTGTATTTACAGAAAAATTATGAGGCTTTTGAAATGATTCAGACAATTACATTCGCGGAAGCCACAATCTATCAGCAATGTTTAAGCTGATCTACCCCCCCCAAAAAAAACTGAATCAGGTTGATCACATTTGTATGGGAAGTGTACAGAGTATAAAACTATACATTGACCATGTTCCCTGGGTTGTTAGTATAGATAGGGGGAAGAGAGAGAGAGTCCCACACAAAGAAAGGCTGAAAATAGACTGATTTGCACTATTATTTATAAGCCATCCATGTTAATTCAAGTTAGTTATCCTTCTGAATGAGTTAGGAGAGTATGTCTGACACATCTCACCTTCTGTTCTCATACCCACAACACTGGGGTCAGGAAGTTGATTTAGTTACTTCTCAAGCCCACAACACTGGGGTCAGGAAGTTGATTTAGTTACTTCTCAAACCCACAACACTGGGGTCAGGAAGTTGATTTAGTTACTTCTCAAACCCACAACACTGGGGTCAAGAAGTTGATTTAGTTACTTGTCAATCCCACAACAGTGGGGTCAGGAAGTTGATTTAGTTACTCGTCAATCCCACAACAGTGGGGTCAGGAAGTTGATTTAGTTACTCGTCAAACCCACAACACTGGGGTCAGGAAGTTGATTTAGTTACTTGTCAAACCCACAACACTGGGGTCAGGAAGTTGATTTAGTTACTCATCAATCCCACAACAGTGGGGTCAGGAAGTTGATTTAGTTGCTTCTCAAACCCACAACACTGGGGTCAGGAAGTTGATTTAGTTCCTTCTCAAACTCACAACAACATGGTCAGAAAGTTGATGTAGTTACTCACATAAACTCTGCAGGCCTGGCCTCTCTCACTCCAGACGCCCACCTGTTTAACTGTAGAGGAGAGAGAAGCAGAGACTGGGTGAGACCTTGTTACAGGGTGAGACCACCGTTACAGCAAGGCAACGAGAGGAAGAGTGGGTTGTTATATACATATGAAATAAACACACACACACACACACACACACACACACACACACACACACACACACACACACACACACACACACACACACACACACACACACACACACACACACACACACACACACACACACACACACACACACACACACACACACACACACACACTGGTTCACACAGACCCTACGGAGTTGCAGTGTTAAACGGCCCCCTGGCCCTGCTCTCTGCATCCATTGAGTGTGTGTCAGCCCTGGTCCCGGAACATTCTTGTTTGTTTCTTTGTTGTTTTCCATCCTGCCTGGCTGTGTTTTTTATAAGGACTCGGCTTCTGTAAAGCCATTACACTGCTGTTTACATCTCTTTAATGTCCTTATGTGATTATTACAGAGTTCAGGGGCTCAGATGGAGATGAGACAGGATAGGGGGAAGTGTGTTTGTGTTCGTGTAGTGGGAAGTGTGTGCATCTACGTCTACGCATCTGTCTATGATTGTCTGTTGGTGAGTAGGTGTGTGTGTGATGTCCACAGAAAGAGAGAGGGAAAGAGAGGGAAAGAGAGGGAAAGAGAGGGAAAGAGAGGGAAAGAGATGGAAAGAGGGAAAGAGAGGGAACGAGAGGGAAAGAGGGAAAGAGAGGGAACGAGAGGGAAAGAGAGGGAACGAGAGGGAAAGAGAGGGAACGAGAGGGAACGAGAGGGAACGAGAGGAAAATAGAGGGAACGAGAGGGAGAGGGAACGAGAGGGAAAGAGAGGGAACGAGAGGGAAAGAGAGGGAACGAGAGGGAAAGAGAGGGAATGAGAGGGCGATTAAGGACCTTGCTGCAGTTTGACGACTGTGTTTTTTAGCATAAAGTCTTAGCAGAATCTTTGACAGAGAGTTTTTATTCTATTTGTTGGAGAATATTTAAACGTTCTTGATTGTTGACCATTGGATCATGAACAATGTGTTTTAGCTCATTGCTTTAGTAAGATACTGCTCTTAGTAAGTCCGAAGCTACGCACACAAGCAGACACACACTTACACACACATACACACACACACACACATTTAAAATTGCACTCACTTACAAACGCACTCACCCTCAGGAACTAATGGAGCGAAAGATAGCCCCCTGACCATATCAATTGTAAGGGAATATTACCATTCATTTAAATGTATTCCAACAGGTAGGGAGCAGTAGCCTTGATTACTGAGAGCATGAGGAGAGCAGTCATGGCTACCTGGCCTGAAATCACATTGGAAACTGCCCGGAGCGACACACTTAATCAAATCACCCACCTGCAATTCAGACCAGAGAAACGCACTTAAGATCACACATTAATGCTAATGTATACAACACATATATAGCAGTCTCTGAGTCCCCTAACTAGCCATGGCATTAACACAATGCAGGCCAGATCGCATCGAGACGGGAACATCAGTTCCCCTGCCAAACTGAGTAAATCTAAATTAGCCAGGTGACTATAGAGTACATGTGTATAGCTGTGTTGTTTTTCCACACGAATCACGTCAGTGGGTTTAAATTCTGGCATATAAAACTGAGCGGACCCAATTTGCTCTGACTAGCGCTGTCACCTGGCCAGACACACCTGCCTAAGCCAGTTAAGATTCTCGTCAGGGGGTATGGAATCCGACAGGGCAGAATTCTTCATAATGAGAATGTTTTCTGAACGCTACTATTTTCCCTCCCTATGACAGCGTTCGTTCGCTCGTTCCCTGTCTTGGTGGGCAATGTTGTTCAAGGATGGCAAAACTAACTGCCAGTGGGAATTGTTGTAATAACGCAGTGGCGAGGCCTCGGGCACACACACACACACACACACACACACACACACACACACACACACACGCACACACACACTTAACAGGATCTGACAGTGGGGTTAGGAGTAGCCGTTACAGTTTGTCTGAAAAATGTAAGTGTTATTTAGGAAAATGCAATGGGTGCTTAAACTACGAAGGGTAAGTCGCTCTGGATAAGAGCGTCTGCTAAATGACTTAAATGTAAATGTAAATGAATAAGATCTGTTCCATGACGAACGGACCTGAGGTTTATGACTCTGGACAGTAGGGTTACTACGACGATGCCAGCCCACATCTCGTCTCATTAGGAAAGTCCTGGTTTACTGGAAGAAACATGTCTAATGCATCTTCTGCCCATCTCTCTCTCTCTCTCTCTCTCTCTCTCTCTCTCTCTCTCTCTCTCTCTCTCTCTCTCTCTCTCTCTCTCTCTCTTCTTCCTATCTCTCTTTTTCTCACTCGCTTCTCCTTCTCAATATTGGTTATAATTTCCTGCTCTCTCAGGACTGGGGCTAGAGAAGAAGAGTCTTTATGCTGCTCACATGTAAAGTCAGGCTCCCCGCTCGAGTTCCCAGGAAATCCCCTGATCACCGCTCCTTAGCTGGCCTGCTGAATGTCATTACTACCTCCTCAGTGGGTCTGGCCAAGTCGCGCTGGGGACCGCCAACAACACAGGACGAAATCTCATTACCGCAAAAGGCACACATCCTGAATAAAATGGGATGTCCAGTTTCACACCATTTTCATTATATAGCGTACCCCCCAGTGTCTCTTCAGCAGTGAAAGGCCGTACTGTGGCAAGATGCATGCTGTTCTCCATACCTGTCCTATTATCAGGGTTTAGAGGGTCCGTCTTTCATGTCTTCTAATGGAATATATTTAGTCACTGTAAACTTTTAGGTTAACAATTTGTTCTATACATTTTTGACAGAATGTCATTAATTGTTTTGTCGATGTGATGTGATGTATTGCAATTGTAATTATAATTTGTCGGCTGGTGTAATCAATTTTCCCCTTCGGGATCAATGAGGTATCGTATTGTACCATATTGCATCATATTGCATCATATTGCATCATATTGTATCATATTGTATTGTACACAGCTGTACTCTTTGGGCTTGATGTAGACGACAATATAAGAAAATCATTCCTGCTGATTCAAAGACCTTTCTTGATGTTACCTGCTGCTATTTTGTTGCACTCTTCACCATTTAATCATACCGACATCCCAAGACATTTTTAACTAATCAATGACCTGTGGCCTCATTTATAAAACTGATATATTGATCCATTTTGAAATTAAGTATGATTTACCCAGAAAACCACATATAAGTAGTTATTTAAAAAACCTTACTTTGACGTGGAAATTATCTTCTCTACGTAAAGTCTAGACTTGCCGTAAGTGATTTTCCTGCTGGTAATGTAGGGGTATTGCAGTTGGGACACATATGCATCCAAACCTATGGTGAACTTTGCAGTCACTTTATGAACAATTTGTTAGGAATTATCAATTAAAGGTGTGAGGAATTATTTTCCAGAAGCAAGGTGTTTTGAATTAAAAACAGAATGCGATGTTCTATAAATAGCATGTCAAATTAGAATAAATTAACCATGGCTGTTCTTGCGTTATTTGAAGACATTGAAAACCGTGCTTTTAGAAGGGAAAGAGTTTTCAGAGAACAGAATTACTTTGATGATCCATGGCTTATAAATCGCTATCATCTCCCAAGAAATGTTCTGTTATATTTGTGCGCTGATTTAGCCCCTCATCTGGAAAGGAAGACATGCTGCAATCATGCCATACCTGTATCTGTCCAAGTACTTTCCACTCTGGGATTCCTTGCTACTGGGACATTCCAGAGGGAAATGGGTGACAGGTCGGTTATATCACAGCCATCATTCAGCCACAAGTGATTGAGGCGATTCTACATGTATTGTCCAAGAGATACATTAGTTTCCCATTTACAGCCAATGAACAGGCGTCAAAGCCGAGTTTGTCCGCTCGTTCAATTTCCCAGGGATCATAGGTGCAGTTGACTGCATTCATATTGCCAAACGCGCACCGTCTGTAGATGAACATGTATATGTTGACACAAAGAATTTCCATTCATTGAATGTTCAGATGCCTGCGATGCCCGTATGCAAGTACTCAATGTATGCTCCAAGTGGCCAGGGTCTACTGCACAACTCATTCATTCTGCGCCACTGCAGAGTAGACCTGCGTCTAGAAGCTGTTGAGAAACGAGACGGGTGGCTTCTCTGTGAGTTATTTTCATTCCAGTGTATTATAGCCTATTAACCGTGCAAAATATTGTAACAAAATGGTTTTAACCTATTAGGTGACCGAGGTTATCAACTGAAAATGTGGCTTCTCACTCCATTTGCAGATCCCCTAACAGCAGAGGCAACGCTGTTAGGGGACAATTTGGCGCAGGGCAGAACAAGGTCGGTTGAGGAGCGCACCATTGGACTGCTGAGGAGCAGGTGGCCTTGCCTTGATGCATCAGGTGGAAAATTCCTCTACAAGCCAGAGAAGGTAACTTTAAAATACAAAACTTCAATTTAGTTTTAAAATGGGTCAACATAAAGCAACATTTTATATTTAGCATTTTAAATTGAACACCCAAAGGTTCTGGCCAAATAGCTGAAAACAGTTTTTAATTTGGCCCTATGGTTACTGAGATGTCCAGCTATCTGAATGTTCGTTCAGAATGGCGTCCAGCTATCTGAATGTTTGCTCAGAATGGTGTCCAGCTATCTGAATGTTTGTTCAGAATGGTGTCCAGCTATCTGAATGTTTGTTCAGAATGGTGTCCAGCTATCTGAATGTTTGTTCAGAATGGTGTCCAGCTATCTGAATGTTTGTTCAGAATGGTGTCCAGCTATCTGAATGTTCGAACACAGACTGAATGGTTCCTATCATCTTGTGTCCCTGGAACATTTTACTCCACTGATGCTTACTGAGGCTGGTCATGATTAGGAGTGGAGTGGACAGAGGGAGGGAGGGAGGGAGGAAGGGATCTAAGAGGAGGAGTAGCCATGCTGAGATTAGAAAGATGATGAGAGGCGGGGGGAATTAGTGAATTGTGAAAAGCGTGGAAGTGCGGGAGAAGGAGAGCAAACATGCGAGTAGAGGAAAGAGATGGAGGAGAGAGATAACATATGGGAGAGCAATGATTGAGGAGGGGTTGGAGGAGAAATGTGGGAGACAAAAAGCTAGCTACATATCGAGAAGCAATGGAAGAATGGAGGAGGAGAGCACATTTTGAGAGAAGGCTAGAGAGACAGTGGAAAGAGCTGATGGGAAGAATGGATTGAGGGAGAAAGGAGAGAGGAGGTGGTCAGCAAACACATTTCAGCATAATAGTCCCTGTGATCCACAGCAATGGAAGTGTTTGAACTAAATGTTATCTTGTCTCGTTGTCAAATAGACAGACCAGAAATTGTATTAATACAGACACTATGGTAAACAATATGTCTTCAAATATGACCCTGGACAAAGGAGGTCGGGGTATATGACATTACAACAGAATAATATATGTATCCGGATACTGATTCCAATTCTGTTTCCAATTTCAATCAGTGTCAGGAGACGTTCAGGCTCATTGCTCACCGACTGTACACTTTACAGGAAATTCACCAACTGTACTGTCATGGCCACCATTGGCTTATGAAAAGCTCTTCGACAGTCACATTGAAAGAATAATAGTTAGCAACCTTCTGCGTATTGGCTGCTTGGTCAGAAATGTATATGCATCATGGTTTGTTGACTTTGCACAATGCTTTTGTTGCACTTTGCATTCTCTTTATTCATGTATTAGCTATTTTAACCAAGGGGGAGAATGATATGCATTTCCACAATCGGAAAGGATAAGTACCATCGACAATATCGGAAGAGGTAAAGGGAGGTGGAGGGTGAAATGAATGGTGGTTGGCTAATGAGCATTGAGATAATAATGCCTATTGAAATGGCCACTCTCAGCATGGGGGCGCTGCAAGGCTGGTTTTATCCCCCTCCTCTACTCCCTCTGCACCAATGACTGCACCTCTAACCAGCCATCTGTCAAACTACTCAAGTTATTCAAGTTGGCTGATGACACCACCCTGGTCCAAGTGCCATGGAGAAGTTGACCGCCTGGTGGACTGTTGCAGTCACAACAACCTGGAGCTCAACACAGTCAAAACCGTGGAGATGGTGGTTGACTACAGTAATGACCCCCAACATCTCTATCCCTCGAGATTGATGGCTCACCCTGTCAGCACAGCTGAATCATTCAAATTCCTGGGGACCATCATCTGCCGTAACCTCAAGCGGGAAGACAACATCACAGTGTGAGGACAACATCACAGTGGGAGGACAACATCACAGCGGGAGGACAACATCACAGCGGGAGGACAACATCACAGTGGGAGGACAACATCACAGTGGGAGGACAACATCACAGCGGGAGGACAACATCACAGCGGGAGGACAACATCACAGCGGGAGGACAACATCACAGCGGGAGGACAACATCACAGTGAGAGGACAACATCACAGTGGGAGGACATCATCACAGTGGGAGGACAACATCACAGTGGGAGGACAACATCACAGTGGGAGGACAACATCACAGTGGGAGGACAACATCACAGTGGGAGGACAACATCACAGTGGGAGGACATCATCACAGTGGGAGGACAACATCACAGTGGGAGGACAACATCACAGTGGGAGGACAACATCACAGTGGGAGGACAACATCACAGTGGGAGGACAACATCACAGTGGGAGGACATCATCACAGTGGGAGGACAACATCACAGTGGGAGGACAACATCACAGTGGGAGGACAACATCACAGTGGTGACCAAAAAGTCTCAACAGAGGATGTACTATCTGTGCCAGCAGAGGAAACTCAAACTCTCACGGTCAATTCTGGTTCAGTTCTACATGCCCATAATTGAATCCATCCTCACCTCTTCTATCACCGTCTGGTTTGGGTCTTCGTCTGCCCACTGTAAGGGAAGACTGCAGCGCATCGTCCGGCCTGCGGAGAACGGCATCAATTGTTACCTGCCCTCCATTAAGTAAGATCATCGCCGTCCCTGCCCACTCCGTCTGGACACTTGATATTACCAAGACTCCGGTCTGGCAGACGGTTTAGGTCAATTGTGATCAAAACCGGCCACCATATGATTTGTTTCTCCCCTCCCCCCACCATGCTGTGTTCCTCATCAACCGGCCAAAGGGCTTGTAGGGATTGAGTGGCCCTCATCAACCGGCCAACAGGCTCTTATGAAATTAGTGGCCTTTATCAACCGGCCAATGGGCTTGTAGGAATTGAGTGGCCCTCAACAACCGGCCAACAGGCTCTTAGGAAATGAGTGGCCTTTATCAACTGGCCAAAGGGCTCGTAGGAATTGAGTGGCCCTCAACAACCGGTGTCGTGTCTTTGGCTATGCCAGATTAAGTGATATGACATGCTATTCTATAAAATCCTTTCTCCGTGATTAATATTACCTGATTGAGCCGATCATGTAAATGTAATTTAATGTATGGCTGGGGGGCAATATTGAGTAGCTTGGATGAATAAGGTGCCCAAGTAAATGGCCTGCTCCTCAGTCTCAGTTGCTAATATATGCATATTATTAATAGTATTGGATAGAACACACTCTCAAGTTTCTAAAACTGTTTAAATGATGTCTGTGAGTATAACAGAACTCATATGGCAGGCAAAAACCCGAGAAGATATCCAAACAGGAAGTGAAAAATCTGAGGTGGGTAGATTTTCAACACAGTTCCAATAGAAATCCCATTGAGATATGAATGAAGTTGCACTTCCTAGGGCTTCCAATAGATGTAAACCGTCTATAGAAATTTGAATGAGGCTTCTACTGTGTTGTGGGACTGAATAAGAGCAGAATGAGCCATGTGTCTGGCAGTCAGCCATTTCCTGGTCACGCGCATTCCACATGATATCCACTTGAGTTCCGTTGCTCCTCAAGACACAAAGGAATTCTCCAGTTGGAACTTTATCGAAGATTTATGACAAAAACATCCTAATAATT
Source organism: Oncorhynchus gorbuscha (assembly GCF_021184085.1). Taxonomy (NCBI): domain Eukaryota; kingdom Metazoa; phylum Chordata; class Actinopteri; order Salmoniformes; family Salmonidae; genus Oncorhynchus; species Oncorhynchus gorbuscha. The sequence continues at coordinate 14,496,114 of NC_060181.1, read as the reverse complement.
GATTCTGTACTTGGTTTGAAATGTTTCTTCGACCTTTAATATAACTTTTCAAAGTTTTTGTCCGAAGTAACGCTCGACCAGAAAGAGCGTTTGGTTATGTATACCAATTGCGCTAACAAAAGTAGGTATTTGGACATAAATAATAGACATTATCGAACAAAACAAACATTTAACTTTTAATGGCTGCAGGGGCAGTATTGAGTAGCTTGGATGAAAAAGTGCCCATTGACCAGGTCAAATAAACAGAAGTGTGCTATATGGCAGACCAATACAAACTCATCTCTCTGCATGTCCAGCCCACTCATTATCTCAGCCAGTCATGGCTAGCGGGAAGGTTGCTGCCTATTTCTGTGGCTTAACCAGAGGACATACACGTTTGTTATTAAGGCACATGAAAGGTCACATGTTTCAGAAGGCATTTCTGCCCCAGTTTACGTTCAAACGGCTCTCCTGTGAAGTGTCGACACCCACGACATACGCCTAATTTCCAGAAACGGGTCACATATAACTGTCTTAATGTTGGACCCCAGGACCCCAGGGAGAGGAGCTGCTTCCTTGGCAGTAACTAATGGGGATCCATAATAAATACAAATACAGTTGAAGTCGGAAGTTTACATGGCCTCATCTATTCACTTACGTGACATTATAATGAAACATTAATCTGCATAAAAAAATCTAAACATTAAAATAGGGGCATGTATTGTCAACCTTAAGGTAACATTGTGCCAAGAGGCCCATTAGCTGTTCATCTCCACTGTGTTGAAGATCTCTCAGACACTAAAGGCTCCATTTTAAATGTTCAGGGGAGGATGTAAAATAACCTACAGTCATTGGACTATCAGAATTCCACTGATCTGTTTGTCTCCTCTCCTTCACAACAGAGGAAGTAAAGAACGGATCAACACCTACACTGCAGTCTGACCGACACCATTCTATCCTCCAGTATGACTGACACCAATCTACACTGCAGTCTGACCGACACCATTCTACACTGCAGTCTGACCGACACCATTCTATACTGCAGTCTGACGGACACCATTCTACACTGCAGTCTGACCGACACCATTCTACACTGCAGTCTGACCGACACCATTCTATACTGCAGTCTGACCGACAACATTCTAACCTCCAGTTTGACCGACACCATTCTACACTGCAGTCTGACCGACACTATTCTATACTGCAGTCTGACCGACAACATTCTATCCTCCAGTCTGACTGACACCATTCGACACTGCAGTCTGACCGACACCATTCTACACTGCAGTCTGACCGACACCATTCTACACTGCAGTCTGACCGACACCATTCTACACTGCATTCTGACCGACAACATTCTAACCTCCAGTTTGACCGACACCATTCTACACTGCAGTCTGACCGACAACATTCTATCCTCCAGTCTGACCGACACCATTCTACACTGCAGTCTGACCGACACCATTCTACACTGCAGACTGACCGACACCATTCTACACTGCAGTCTGACCGACAACATTCTAACCTCCAGTTTGACCAACACCATTCTACACTGCAGTCTGACCGACAACATTCTATCCTCCAGTCTGACCGACAACATTCTATCCTCCAGTCTGACCGACACCATTCTATACTGCAGTCTGACCGACACCATTCTTCACTGCAGTCTGACCGACATCATTCTACACTGCAGTCTGACCGACACCATTCTATACTGCAGTCTGACCGACAACATTCTAACCTCCAGTTTGACCGACACCATTCTACACTGCAGTCTGACCGACAACATTCTATACTGCAGTCTGACCGACAACATTCTATCCTCCAGTCTGACTGACACCATTCGACACTGCAGTCTGACCGACACCATTCTACACTGCAGTCCGACCGACACCATTCTACACTGCAGTCTGACCGACACCATTCTACACTGCAGTCTGACCGACAATATTCTATCCTCCAGTCTGACCGACACCATTCTATACTGCAGTCTGACCGACACCATTCTATACTGCAGTCTGACCGACACCATTCTATACTGCAATCTGACCGACACCATTCTACACCACTGCAGTCTGACCGACACCATTCTATCCTCCAGTCTGACCGACACCATTCTATACTGCAGTCTGACCGACACCATTCTTCACTGCAGTCTGACCGACATCATTCTACACTGCAGTCTGACCGACACCATTCTACACTGCAGTCTGACCGGCACCATTCTACACTGCAGTCTGACCGGCACCATTCTACACTGCAGTCTGACCGACACCATTCTACACTGCAGTCTGACCGACACCATTCTACACTGCAGTCTGACCGGCACCATTCTACACTGCAGTCTGACCGACACCATTCTACACTGCAGTCTGACCGACACTATTCTACACTGCAGTCTGACCGACACCATTCTACACTGCAGTCTGACCGACACCATTCTACACTGCAGTCTGACCGGCACCATTCTACACTGCAGTCTGACCGACACCATTCTACACTGCAGTCTGACCGACACCATTCTATACTTTTTTATTTATTTTTTATTTCACCTTTATTTAACCAGGTAGGCTAGTTGAGAACAAGTTCTCATTTGCAACTGCGACCTGGCCAAGATAAAGCATAGCAGTGTGAACAGACAACACAGAGTTACACATGGAGTAAACAATTAACAAGTCAATAACACAGTAAGAAAAAAAGGGGGAGTCTATATACATTTGTGCAAAAGGCATGAGGAGGTAGGCGAATAAATACAATTTTGCAGATTAACACTGGAGTGATAAATGATCAGATTGTCATGTACAGGTAGAGATATTTGTGTGCAAAAGAGCAGAAAAGTAAATAAATAAAAACAGTATGGGGATGAGGTAGGTAAAAATGGGTGGGCTATTTACCGATAGACTATGTACAGCTGCAGCGATCGGTTAGCTGCTCAGATAGCAGATGTTTGAAGTTGGTGAGGGAGATAAAAGTCTCCAACTTAAGCGATTTTTGCAATTTGTTCCAGTCACAGGCAGCAGAGAACTGGAACGAAAGGCGGCCAAATGAGGTGTTGGCTTTAGGGATGATCAGTTAGATACACCTGCTGGAACGCGTGCTACGGATGGGTGTTGCCATCGTGACCATTGAACTGAGATAAGGCGGAGCTTTACCTAGCATGGACTTGTAGATGACCTGGAGCCAGTGGGTCTGGCGACGAATATGTAGCGAGGGCCAGCCGACTAGAGCATACAAGTCGCAGTGGTGGGTGGTATAAGGTGCTTTAGTGACAAAACGGATGGCACTGTGATATACTGCAGTCTGACCGACAACATTCTATCCTCCAGTCTGACCGACAACATTCTATCCTCCAGTCTGACTGACACCATTCTATCCTCCAGTCTGACTGACATCATTCTACACTGCAGTCTGACGGACACCATTCTATACTGCAGTCTGACTGACACCATTCTACACTGCAGTCTGACTGACACCATTCTATACTGCAGTCTGACTGACACCATTCTACACTGCTGTCTGACTGACACCATTCTACACTGCAGTCTGACTGACACCATTCTACACTGCAGTCTGACTGAAACCATTCTACACTGCAGTCTGACTGACACCATTCTACACTGCAGTCTGACCGACACCATTCTATACTGCAGTCTGACCGACACTATTCTATACTGCAGTCTGACCGACACCATTCTATACTGCAGTCTGATGGCCACAATGGTGGCCCTCTTGAAGCATGTGGGAACAGCAGACTGGGATAGGTATTGATTGAATATGTCCGTAAACACACCAGCCAGCTGGTCTGCGCAGGGTCTGAGGACACGGCTAGGGATGCCTTGCGAGGATTAACACATTTAAATGTTTTACTCACGTTGGCTGCGGTGAAGGAGAGTCCGCAAGTTTTGGTAGCGGGCCATGTCAGTGGCATTGTATTGTCCTCAAAGCGAGTAAAGAACATGTTTAGTGTGTGAAGGACAAATTAAAACTTGGAGCTATAATTTATGTTTTCATACATCATTGTATGTCATGAAAAGCTCCAATTTGACCTCTATATGACCTTATAAACCCAACAACATGTCTGATTGGCTTCGACTCCCCTTAGAATCCTGGTTTTAATCCTGAGCCATTGAACAAGTTTACTCTCAATCTCAATTGGGAGCAATTTGACACTGTGTGTGCCATTGAACATCTCAGCTGGGGTCTGGTTGTTGATGGCACACTTAAACAAGGCAGTAATCTCCATGCCAATGACAATCTTTATATCCGTCTCTCTCTCCGCCCCATGTGTTGTTGTACTCGTGCGTCCATCACCATTTCCTGGGGCAGGTTTGGAGCGGCAATCGATTGAACTGTATCTTTATTCATTAGGACCGGAGTGAGAAACAGGATGAACAAGTTTGACCTCACTTGGATTGTTTCCCATTTGCATCTGAAATGGAGGTCTGCAGAGATCAAGCGAAGATAAAGAGAGAATAAGAAACTTTTCTCTTCAGATTTCTCCTTCCCCCATTCTGTACGCTAAGCCTCTAGGCATGTGCTCTCATTGTTCTGGCCTGTGGAAACCACTCACACGACCCGACATCCACACAAACACACACACACACACACACACACACACACACACACACACACACACACACACACACACACACACACACACACACACACACACACACACACACACACACACACACACACACGCGCATGAACTCTGTAATAATCACATAAGGACTTTACAGAGATTTAAATAGAACTGTAATGGCTTTACAGAAGCCAGGCAGGATGGAAAACAGGAACGAAACAAACAAGAATGTTCCGGGACCAGGGCTGACACACACTCAATGGATGCAGAGAGCAGGGCCAGGGGGCCTTTTAACACTGCAACTCCGTAGGGTCTATGTGTGTGAACCAGTGTGTGTGTGTATATGCAAATCTTACTCTGGCAAATGGGTGTGTGTGTGTGTGTGTGTGTGTGTGTGTGTGTGTGTGTGTGTGTGTGTGTGTGTGTGTGTGTGTGTGTGTGTGTGTGTGTGTGTGTGTGTGTGTGTGTGTGTGTGTGTGTGTGTGTGTGTGTGTGTGTGTGTGTGTGTGTGTGTGTGTGTGTGTGTGTGCAGGGCGCACGCGCACGCATTCTTGTATGTGTTTGCATGTGTGTCTGTGTGTGCATGTTGTAGTGATTCATTTTTAGTGTAGGAATTTGTGTGTGTGTGTGTGTGTGTTTACATGTATATAACCCAACTTCCTCTCCCTTCGTTGCCTTGCCTGTAGCTGTGAAAGACAAGGTCTCACCCAGTCTCTGCTTCTCTCTCCTCTACAGTTAAACAGGTGGGCGTATAGAGTGAGAGAGGCCAGGCCAGCAGAGTTTATGTGAGTAACTACATCAACTTTCTGACCCTATTGATGTGAGTTTGAGAAGTAATTAAATCAACTTCCTGACCCCACTATTGTGGGTTTGAGAATAGAGGGTGAGACGTGTCAGACTGTCAACCCCTTCAGAACGATGACTAGAATGGATGGATCTCTCTCTCTCTCTCTCTCTCTCTCTCTCTCTCTCTCTCTCTCTCTCTCTCTCTCTCTCTCTCTCTCTCTCTCTCTCTCTCTCTCTCTCTCTCTCTCTCTCTCTCTCTCTCTCTCGCTCTCTCTCTCAATTCAATTCAATTCAAAGGGTCTATATTGGCATAGGAAACATATGTTTACATTGCCAAAGTTTGAGAAATAGATAATTAACCAGAGTGAAACACTCCAAAATTAACAGTAAATATTTCATTCACAAATATACATTGTTGTAATGATGTGCAAATAGTTAAAGTACAAAAGGGAAAATAAATAAACGTAAATATGGGTTGTATTTACAATGGTGTTACAATTTGTTCTTAACTGGTTGCCATTTTCTTGTGGCAACATGTCACAAATCAAATCAAATCAAATGTTATTTGTCACATACACATGGTTAGCAGTTAATGCGAGTGTTGCGAAAATGTGTGCTTCTAGTTCCAACAATGCAGTAATAACCAACGAGTAATCTAAGCTAACAATTCCACAACTACTACCTTATACACACATGTGTAAAGGGATAAAGAATATGTACATAAAGATATATGAATGAGTGATGGTACAGAACGGCATAAGCAAGATGCAGTAGATGGTATCGAGTACAGTATATACATATGAGATGAGTAATGTAGGGTATGTAAACATAAAAGTGGCATAGTGTAAAGTGGCTAGTGATACATGTGTTACATAAAGATGGCAAGATGCAGCAGATGATATAGAGTACAGTATATACATATACATATTAGATGAGTAATGTAGGGTATGTAAACATTATATTAAGTGCCATTTTTTAAAGTGGCTAGTGATACATTTTTTACATCAATTTCCATTATTAAAGTGAGCTGGTGTTGAGTCAGTATGTTGGCAGCAGCGACTCAATGTTAGTGGTGGCGGTTTAAAACTTCTTATGGCTGGGGGGCAGTATTGAGAAGCTTGGCTGAATAAGTTGCCCAAACTAAACGGCCTGCTCCTCAGTCTCAGTTGCTAATATATGCATATTATTATTAGTATTGGATAGAAAACACTCTAAAGTTTCCAAAACTGTCAAAATATGGTCTGTGAATATAACAGAACTGATATTGCAGGCAAAACCTTGAGGAAAATCAAACCAGGAAGTGGCTTCTATTTTGAAAACTCCATGTTCCATAGCCTGCTTTTGCTCCATTTAAAGGGAGATCAACCAGATTCATTTTCCTACCGCTTCCTCAAGGTGTCAACAGTCTTTAGACATAGTTTCACGCTTTTATTTTGAAAAATGAGCGAGAAAGATAACATTGCGTCATTGTATGGCCGGGTGCCAGCAGCGTTTTATATGCATAACAGAGTTTGGGCAGCCATTGACTCTCCCTCTCCTACTGATAAAGACAGTTGCGATTGATATATTATCGATTATATATTTTTAAAACAACCAGTGGATTGATTATAAAAAACGTTTGACATGTTTCTGTGGACATTACGGAAACTATTTGGAATTTGTCTGCATCATCGTGACCGCTTTTTCCTGTGGATTTCTGAACATAACGCGCCAAACAAACGGAGGTATTTTGGATATAAAAATCATCTTTATGGAACAAAAGGAACATTTATTGTGTAACTGGGAGTCTTGTGAGTGAAAACATCCGAAGATCATCAAAGGTAAACAATTAATTTATTGCTTTTCTGATTTTCGTGACCAAGCTACTTTTTGGGGGTTTTTTTTATTTAATTTTTTTAGCCCTTTTTTTCTCCCCAATTTCGTGGTATCCAATTGTTGTAGTAGTTACTATCTTGTCTCATCGCTACAACTCCCGTACGGGCTCGGGAGAGACGAAGGTTGAAAGTCATGCGTCCTCCGATACACAACCCAACCAGCCGTACTGCTTCTTAACACAGCGCGCATCCAACCCAGAAGCCAGCCGCACCAATGTGTCGGATGGTACACCGTGCACCTGGCAACCTTGGTTAGCACTCACTGCGCCCGGCCCGCCACAGGAGTCGCTGGTGCGCGATGAGACAAGGACATCCCTACCGACCAAGCCCTCCCTAACCCGGACGACTCTAGGCCAATTGTGCGTTGCCCCACGGACCTACCGGTCGCGGCCGGTTACGACAGAGCCTGGGCGCGAACCCAGGGACTCTGATGGCACAGCTTAACCACTGCGCCACCCGGGAGGCCCTGTGACCAAGCTACTTGATGCTAAGTGTACATAATGTTTTGTCGAGCAATCGATAAAATTACACAAACGCTTGGATTGCTTTCGCTGTAAAGCATATTTTCAAAATCTGACACAACAGGTGGATTAACAAAGGCTAAGCTGTGTTTTCCTATATTGCACTTGTGATTTCATGAATATAAATATTTTTTGTAATATTGTTTGAATGTGGCGCTATGCAATTCAGCGGTTGTTGATGACAATTAACCCGTTAACTATTACACTCAACTGAACGACTTGATTAGTGTAGTGTTAGCTAGCTACATAGCTGTCTTTGCTGTCTTCGTATCTTCGTATCCAAGATAATTGTGTAGTTTAGGTTTAGAGTGTGTAGTCTTAGAGTGATTATCTTAATTTACCGAGGTTAGCTAGCCAGCTATTTGTCGTCCTTAACGTAGTAGACTCTGCTAGCTAGCCAACAGCTAGCCGACGTCTACCGAATAGACTCACAACCCGGTCGCATTCACAGGTAGTATCACATTTTCATTTAATTTCATTACAGCACAATGGTTTGATTTGTTTGATCGTAGCTAGCTACATAGCTAGTTACATAGCCGTCTTTGTATCAAAGATAATTGTGTAGTCTAGAGCGATTTTCTAGGTTAGCTAGCCAGCTATTGTCGTTCTGTTAACGCAACGTAACGTAAACAACACTACTAGCTATCCAGCTAGCCCCCGATTAGCAGCACTGCAGAAACTATTACACTCAACGGAACGACTTGATTAGTGTAGTGTCAACAACGCACCCACTGCCAGCTAGCCTACTTCAGCAGTACTGTATCATTTTAATCATTTTAGTCAATAAGATTCTTGCTACGTAAGCTTAACTTTCTGAACATTCGAGACGTGTAGTCCACTTGTCATTCCAATCTCCTTTGCATTAGCGTAGCCTCCTCTGTAGCCTGTCAACTATGTGTCTGTCTATCCCTGTTCTCTCCTCTCTGCACAGACCATACAAACGCTCCACACCGTGTGGCCGCAGCCACCCTAATCTGGTGGTCCCAGCGCGCACGACCCACGTGGAGTTCCAGGTCTCCGGTAGCCTCTGGAACTGCCGATCTGCGGTCAACAAGGCAGAGTTCATCTCAGCCTATGCCTCCCTCCAGTCCCTTGACTTCTTGGCACTGACGGAAACATGGATCACCACAGACAACACTGCTACTCCTACTGCTCTCTCTTCGTCCGCCCACGTGTTCTCGCACACCCCGAGAGCTTCTGGTCAGCGGGGTGGTGGCACCGGGATCCTCATCTCTCCCAAGTGGTCATTCTCTCTTTCTCCCCTTACCCATCTGACTATCGCCTCCTTTGAACTCCATGCTGTCACAGTTACCAGCCCTTTCAAGCTTAACATCCTTATCATTTATCGCCCTCCAGGTTCCCTAGGAGAGTTCATCAATGAGCTTGATGCCTTGATAAGCTCCTTTCCTGAGGACGGCTCACCTCTCACAGTTCTGGGCGACTTTAACCTCCCCACGTCTACCTTTGACTCATTCCTCTCTGCCTCCTTCTTTCCACTCCTCTCCTCTTTTGACCTCACCCTCTCACCTTCCCCCCCTACTCACAAGGCAGGCAATACACTCGACCTCATCTTTACTAGATGCTGCTCTTCCACTAACCTCATTGCAACTCCCCTCCAAGTCTCCGACCACTACCTTGTATCCTTTTCCCTCTCGCTCTCATCCAACACCTCCCACACTGCCCCTACTCGGATGGTATCGCGCCGTCCCAACCTACGCTCTCTCTCCCCCGCTACTCTCTCCTCTTCCATCCTATCATCTCTTCCCTCTGCTCAAACCTTCTCCAACCTATCTCCTGATTCTGCCTCCTCAACCCTCCTCTCCTCCCTCTCTGCATCCTTTGACTCTCTATGTCCCCTATCTTCCAGGCCGGCTCGGTCCTCCCCTCACGCTCCGTGGCTTGATGACTCATTGCGAGCTCACAGAACAGGGCTCCGGGCAGCCGAGCGGAAATGGAGGAAAACTCGCCTCCCTGCGGACCTGGCATCCTTTCACTCCCTCCTCTCTACATTTTCCTCCTCTGTCTCTGCTGCTAAAGCCACTTTCTACCACGCTAAATTCCAAGCATCTGCCTCTAACCATAGGAAGCTCTTTGCCACCTTCTCCTCCCTCCCGAATCATCCTCCCCCTCCCCCCCCTCCTCCCTCTCTGCAGATGACTTCGTCAACCATTTTGAAAAGAAGGTCGACGACATCCGATCCTCGTTTGCTAAGTCAAACGACACCGCTGGTTCTGCTCACACTGCCCTACCCTGTGCTCTGACCTCTTTCTCCCCTCTCTCTCCAGATGAAATCTCGCGTCTTGTGATGGCCGGCCGCCCAACAACCTGCCCGCTTGACCCTATCCCCTCCTCTCTTCTCCAGACCATTTCCGGAGACTTTCTCCCTTACCTCACCTCGCTCATCAACTCATCCCTGACCGCTGGCTACGTCCCTCCCGTCTTCAAGAGAGCGAGAGTTGCACCCCTTCTGAAAAAACCTACACTCGATCCCTCCGATGTCAACAATTACAGACCAGTATCCCTTCTTTCTTTTCTCTCCAAAACTCTTGAACGTGCCGTCCTTGGCCAGCTCTCCCGCTATCTCTCTCTGAATGACCTTCTTGATCCAAATCAGTCAGGTTTCAAGACTAGTCATTCAACTGAGACTGCTCTCCTCTGTATCACGGAGGCGCTCCGCACTGCTAAAGCTAACTCTCTCTCCTCTGCTCTCATCCTTCTAGATCTATCGGCTGCCTTCGATACTGTGAACCATCAGATCCTCCTCTCCACCCTCTCCGAGTTGGGCATCTCCGGCGCGGCCCACGCTTGGATTGCGTCCTACCTGACAGGTCGCACATACCAGGTGGCGTGGCGAGAATCTGTCTCCTCACCACGCGCTCTCACCACTGGTGTCCCCCAGGGCTCTGTTCTAGGCCCTCTCCTATTCTCACTATACACCAAGTCACTTGGCTCTGTTATAACCTCACATGGTCTCTCCTATCATTGCTATGCAGACGACACACAATTAATCTTCTCCTTTCCCCCTTCTGATGACCAGGTGGCGAATCGCATCTCTGCATGTCTGGCAGACATATCAGTGTGGATGACGGATCACCACCTCAAGATGAACCTCGGCAAGACGGAGCTGCTCTTCCTCCCGGGGAAGGACTGCCCGTTCCATGATCTCGCCATCACGGTTGACAACTCCATTGTGTCCTCCTCCCAGAGCGCTAAGAACCTTGGCGTGATCCTGGACAACACCCTGTCGTTCTCAACCAACATCAAGGCGGTGGCCCGTTCCTGTAGGTTCATGCTCTACAACATCCGCAGAGTACGACCCTGCCTCACACAGGAAGCGGCGCAGGTCCTAATCCAGGCACTTGTCATCTCCCGTCTGGATTACTGCAACTCGCTGTTGGCTGGGCTCCCTGCCTGTGCCATTAAACCCCTTCAACTCATCCAGAACGCCGCAGCCCGTCTGGTGTTCAACCTTCCCAAGTTCTCTCACGTCACCCCGCTCCTCCGTTCTCTCCACTGGCTTCCAGTTGAAGCTCGCATCCGCTACAAGACCATGGTGCTTGCCTACGGAGCTGTGAGGGGAACGGCACCTCAGTACCTCCAGGCTCTGATCAGGCCCTACACCCAAACAAGGGCACTGCGTTCATCCACCTCTGGCCTGCTCGCCTCCCTACCACTGAGGAAGTACAGCTCCCGCTCAGCCCAGTCAAAACTGTTCGCTGCTCTGGCCCCCCAATGGTGGAACAAACTCCCTCATGACGCCAGGACAGCGGAGTCAATCACCACCTTCCGGAAACACCTGAAACCCCACCTCTTTAAGGAATACCTAGGATAGGATAAGTAATCCCTCTCACCCCCCCCCCTTAAGATTTAGATGCACTATTGTAAAGTGACTGTTCCATTGGATGTCATAAGGTGAATGCACCAATTTGTAAGTCGCTCTGGATAAGAGCATCTGCTAAATGACTTAAATGTAAATGTAAATGTAATGTAAATGTAGAAGTTTGTGAGTGCTTTTGGTGATAAGCCAAATTTCTTCAGCCTCCTGAGGTTCAAGAGGCCCTGCTGCGCCTCCTTCACAACGCTGTCTGTGTGGGTGGAGGGTACTATGGTGTTAAATGCTGAGCTGTAGTCAATGAACAGCATTCTCACATAGGTATTCCTCTTGTCCAGATGGGTTAGGGCAGTGTGCAGTGTGGTTGTGATTGCGTCATCTGTGGACCTATTGGGGCGGTAAGCAAATTGGAGTGGGTCTAGGGTGTCAGTTTGGGTGGAGGTGATATGGTCCTTGACTAGTCTCTCAAAGCACTTCATGATGACGGAAGTGAGTGCTATGGGGCGATAGTCGTTTAGCTCAGTTACCTTAGCTTTCTTGGGAACAGGAACAATGGTGGCCCTGTTGAAGCATGTGTGGACAGCAGACTGGAATAAGGATTGATTGAATATGTCCGTAAACACACCAGCCAGCTGGCCTGCGCATGCTCTGATCTTACTGCTGTGGTATTTCACCCAATAGGTGTGGGAGTTTATCAAACTTGGATTTGTTTTCGAATTTGTGTGTCTGTGTGGTATGAGGGAAATATGTGTCTCATTTGGCAGGAGGTTAGGAAGTGCATTTCAGTTTCCAACTCATTTTGTGGGCAGTGTGCACATATCCTCTTCTCTGAGAGACAGGTCTGCTTTCAGCAACCTTTCTAAATAGCAAGGCTATGCTCACTGAGTCTGTATATAGTCAGAGATTCCCTTATTTTTTGGTCAGGAACAGTGGTCAGGTATTCTGTGGTCAAGTATTTTGGGTCAAATAGCATTCTATATTCTGCTGTTTTTTGTAAATTCTATCCAATATGTAAAGTAATCTATTTTTGTTTTCTCATGATTTGGTTGGGTCTAATTGTGTTGCTGTCCTGGGGCTCTGTGGGGTCTGTTTGTGAACAGCGCCCTAGGACCAGCTTTCATAGGGGGCTTCTAAGAGTTTTCAATCTATTTGCTCTTTTGACTCGTGAGCATAATAGCTTCTCTGCATTATGATTACGCCATGATCTGATTTTTCAACGATGCACGACTGATGAATTTATCGTCTGCTGACTTTACGATATCATATCAACACGGATGGTAATATATTTAAACTTCAGTGGCTTAGAGGTCGTCGAATCTCACTGCTTCAGCCCCGCTGCAATCCCTCACTGTTATTCATAAAATATGTCTCGTACGGATTGAGGGGTGCCCCGTGAATGGTTCCACAATGTTTCGGACTGTTGTAGGGGCACATAAAGTTCATGTTGTAAAGTCTGCCCGTTTTTCCTCCTTGACCTTATCACATTGGTAGTCAATAAGGCATGTGTTAGCATTGTAGAACATATTTAGAAATGGATTATGTTTATACTTTTTCAGTTTATCACTTTACTTCTGGCTGAAAGAACATATTGGGTTGTTGGTAGAGATTCTAGATGTATGAATGGGGGACTATTCAAATCAATCATTTTTCTAACTCATTACAGTTTGCCCTGATAATACTCCACCACCATTGATAGCTGTTTTATTTTGCCAGCAGACTCAGCTTTATGTAAAAAAAAATCTACTCCACCAATCAGATAAGCGGTTCACACACCCTCACACATACAAAACTAGCCAATTCATTTAGCCGCTGCCTTATCCCTAATCTTCATTGAGCAAAGTCATTTCCCCGGGACTCATTTGAGTAATTGTCAGTTCTTTGCCAACAGTTATCGCAAATACACACTCTCTCTCAAACACACACACACACAAACTAATCAACCTGCAAGTCATTGGGCCACAGCAGAAAAGGTATGCAGTGAGAAGATGAGGAGAGAGAGAAGACAAGCAAACAGGTATACCACAAACAGATTCAGAGAGATGGAGAGTCTGAGGTGAAGGATAACACAAAAAGTAATGATGATGATGATGAAAAAATGAAATCGTTTTCAGTTAGATACCAAATACGTTGACGTGTAGGTGTTTTTAGTAGCAAATCAAACAAATGCAACACATTCGAAAGACATGGGCCGCATTCCAGAGTAACTACATTGCATGATTGCATTGATGCCAGATCTCAGAACACCTAGATGAATGTCTAACATATCAGCTAACCACATCATATGATATAGCATTCTGATTCCCCACTGCTCGGTCAACAACTGCATTGTAGTTGGCCTGAAAGTCGACTGTAGTCTATATGAAAAGTCCATTCCACCCTCTTTCTAAGCAGCTGTCCAGCAGTAGAGCCATAGAGAGACTGAGGTCAGATGACATTACACTACATGATGATGGAACATGACATGACAAGATGTGACACTGCATGACAAAACACAACCTGACAGGGAGATGAGTTTCATGCCTTTTACTTTTCCGTTGGGCCTGCTTTCCAAATGGCATCCTATTCCCTATGGGTCCTGGTCAAAAGTAGTGCACTATGTAGGGATTATGGTCCCATTTGGGATGCAGCCTTGGAATACATTAACCTTCAGCATGATCAGAGAAAACCAGACAATGCTGTGCCCCCCCATAATGCTGTTATGTAACACCTTGCATGACAGGTGGCTAGAACACTGACGGCTGCACTGTTCCCTCTAGATTCTAGAATAGATTGAATCTATTTGATGTCATGTCACTGTAAAGATTTAAGTACCTTCACACCATATTCTGGTAGAAGCAATCCTGATAATAATACTTTTTGGTGGGCTTATACTTGTAATGGATGATTTTTTGCATATCCCGACACCCGCAGAGTCACAGCCAGGGTTGCCATTGCACAGCACCCATGGAGCAATTAGATTATAAGTACCTTTCTCAAGGACAGAGTGCCAAAATTGTGTTTTTTACCTTGCCGATTCCGGAACTTGAACCAGCGACCTTTCAGTTACTGGCCAACAATCTAACCACCCATAATCCTTCACTTTTGTAGGACATTTTCTTATGTACAGAACTTTATTTTCCTGACTTAATTATTTACAATGACAAATGTAATAGGAGGATGAAACTGTGTTTTGTAATGAATTGTGCATTTAATCAAATGATGTCTGTCTTTTTGATGAAGACACATGTAGATGTATAATATAACTATTTGTGTAATTGACAAGATACAATGTCTGTAGGTGTGTGATTGACAAGATTAACTGTATGTTGGTGTGTGATTGACAAGATTAACTGTCTGTAGGTGTGTGATAAAATATACATTTGCAGTACCTGTCAAAAGTTTGGACACACCTACTCATTCAAGGGTTTTTCTTTATTTATTTTTATTTTTTACATTGTAGAATAATAGTAAAGACATCAAAACTATGAAATAACACATGGAA
The DNA here is from genome assembly GCF_021184085.1 of Oncorhynchus gorbuscha. Lineage (NCBI taxonomy): Eukaryota > Metazoa > Chordata > Actinopteri > Salmoniformes > Salmonidae > Oncorhynchus > Oncorhynchus gorbuscha. The sequence goes on along the minus strand of NC_060181.1, from coordinate 14,481,059 downwards.
TCATGTAGTAACCAAAAAAGTGTTAAACAAATCCAAATGTATTTCAGTTTCTTCAAAGTAGCCACCCTTTGACTTGATGACAGCTTTTCACACTCATGGGGTTATCTCAACCAGCTTCAAGAGGAACGCTTTTTCCATCAATCTTGAAGGAGTTCCCATATATGCTGAGCACTTGTTGGCTGCTTTTCCGTCAATCTGCCCTCCAACTCATCCCAAACCATCTCAAATGGGTTGAAGTTGGGTGATTGTGGATGCCAGGTCAACTGATGCAGCACTCAATGACTACCCTTCTTGGTCTAATAGTCCTTACACAGCCAGGAGGTGTGTTTTGGGTCGTTGTCTTGTTGAAAAACAAATGATAGTCCCACTAAGTACAAACCAGATGGGATGACATATCGCTTCAGAATGCTGTGGTAGCCATGCTGGTTATGTGTGCCACGAATTCTAAATAAATCACTGACAGTGTCACCAGCTAAGCACCCCAACACCATCACACCACCTCCCCCATGCTTCACGGTGGGAATCACACGTGGGGTCTGATCTGTTCACCAACTCTGTGTCTCATAAAGATGGTTGGAAAAGAACATCTCAAAGTTGGACTCATCAGGTCAAAGAACAGACTTCTAGTGGTCTAATGTCCATTTCTCGTGTTTCTTTTCTCAAGCAAGTCTCTTATTATTATTGGTGGTGTCATTTAGTATTGGTTTCTATGCAGCAATTCGACAATGAAGGCCTGATTCAAGCAGTCTCCTCTGAACAGTTGATGTTGAGATGATTTACTTAAACTCTTTGAAGCATTTATTTGGGCTGCAATCTGAGGCTGGTAACTAATGAACTTATCATCTGCAGCAGAGGTAACTCTGGGTATTCCTTTCCTGTGGGGGTCCTCATGAGAGACAGTTTCATCAGAGCGCTTCATTGTTTTTGCGTCTGCACTTGAAGAAACGTTCAAAGTTCTTTACATTTTCTGTATTGACTGACCTTCATGTCTTAAAGTAATGACGGACTGTTGTTTTCTTTGCTTATTTGATCTGTGCTTGTCATAATATGGACATGGTCTTTTACCAAATAGGCCCATCTTCTGTATACCACCCAACCTTGTCACAACACTACTGATTGACTCAAACAAATGAACTTTTAACAAGGAACATCTGTTAATTGAAATCTATTCCAGGTGACTACCTCAATAAGCTGGTTGAGAGAATGTCAAGAATGTGCAAATCTGTCATCAAAGCAAAGGACGGCTACTTTGAAGAATCTCAAATATATTTGGATATGTTTAACCATTTCTTTGTTACCATATGATTCCATATGTATTATTTCACAGTGTTGATGTCTTCACTATTATTCTACTATGTAGAAAATAGTAAAAATAAAGAAAAAACCCTTGATAAGTAGGTGTGAGTAGATGAGTAACGTTTGACTGGTACTGTATATATCAGAGTTTAAGTACTCAGACTCTGTACATAGTACTTTGTTGAAGCACATTTTCAGCAATTACAACCTCAAGTTTTCTTGGGTACGATGCTACAATCTAGGCACACCTGTATTGTGGAGTTTCTCACATTCTTCTCTGAAGATCCTCTCAAGCTCTGTTTGGTTGGATGTGGAGTGTCGCTGCACAGATATTTTCAGGTCTCTCCAGTGATGTATTGGTTGTGTGCTTAGGTTTGTTGTCCTGTTGGAAGGTTAACCTTCGCTCCCAGTCTGAGGCCCTGAGTGCTCTGGATCAAGTTTTCAGGATCTCTCTGTATTTTCAGGATCTCTCTGTACTTTGCTCTGTTCATCTTTCCCTCAATCCTGACAGGTCTCCCGGTCCCTCCCACTGAAAAACATCCCCACATCATAATGCCTCCACCACCATGCTTCAACGTAGGGATGGTGCCAGGTTTCCTTCAGACGTGACGCTTGGAATTCAGACCAAAGAGTTCAATCTTGGTTTCATCAGAACAGGGAGTCATGTTTATCATGGTCTGAGAGTCCTAATTAGTGGAGTGCTGCAGAGATGGTTGTCCTTCTGGAAGCTTCTCCCTTCTCAACAGAAGAACTCTCAACAGAAGAACTCAACAGAAGCACTGTCAGAGTGACCATCAGGTTCTTGGTCACCTCCTGACCAAGGCCCTTCTCCCCTGAATGCTCAGTTTGGCTGGTGGCCAGCTTCAAGAATAGTCTTGTTAGTGACAAACTTATTCTATTTAAAAATGATGGATGCCAAGTGTTCTTGGGGACCTTCAATGCTGCATAAATATGTTGTACCCTTCCCAGATCTGTGCCTCTACACAATCCTGTCTTGGAGCGCTACGGACAAATCTCATGGCTTGGTTTTTGCTCTGACATGTAACGTCAACTGTGAGACCTTATATAGACGGGAGTGTGCCTTTCAAAATCATGTCCAATCAATTGAATTAACCATGGGTGGACTCCAATCAAGTTGCAGAAACATCTCAAGGATGATCAATGGAAACAGGATGCACCTGAGCTCAATTTCGAGTCTTGTAGCAAGAGTCTGAATACCTAGGTAAATAAAGAATTTAAGTTTTTCCATTTTAATACATTTTGAATATGTCATTATTAGGTATTGTGTATAGATTGATGAGGAAAACCATTAATTTAATAATTGTAATAGTAAGGCAGTAGCCTCCCGGGTGGCTCATCAGTCTAAGGCACTGCATTCCACTACAGCCCAGGGTTCGATCTCTGTCTGCCTGTGTTTACAGCCAGCCTTGACTGGGAGACCCATGCATGAGGCGGCGCACAATTGGCCCAGGGTCGTCCAGTTTAGGGGAGGGTTTGGACCGGCCGGGACTTCCTTGTCCAATCGCACTCATGGGACTCCTTGTGGTGGGCCTGGTGCCTGCAAGCTGACCTCTGTCACCAGTTGTACGGTGTTTCCTCTCGACACAATGGTGCAGCTGGCTTCCGGGTTAAGCAAGCAGCATGTCAAGAAGCAGTTTGGCTTTGTAGGGTCATGTTTCGGGGGACGCATGTCTCTCGACCTTCCCCTCTCCAGAGTCCTTATGGGAATTGCAGAGATGGGACAAGACTGTAACTACCAAATCAGTAAAACAAATATTCAGCCTGTAACATAACAAAAAAGGGGTCTGAAGACTTTCAGAAATGCCCTGTACGTATATCAGTAGCGCTGACTACTAGGCATGTATGTGTCTAGTAGGCCTACTGGGATTTGGTTGTCTCTCTGTGGTTCTGAAAGTCGCCTGTTCGTGCACGACAGTTGTGTGGGGCCCATTGTGGCCTGTGGATCAACGTTTCAGTTAGTAATTCCCACCTTTTGGCCGATAAAATAAATGAGAAGCCGATAAATAAAATTGTAGCAGGACAAATGGTCCAGGGCTGCCCTGCTGCTGAGGAGAGAGAAAGTGAGACAGGAGCTTTGGCTACTGTTGATTGCGAAGATGGAGGCCTTTTACATTTGTTTTTTTATTTTTAGGTTTTTAAAATTAAATTTAGAGAGTATGCCTATAGTGAAAAAGGCTCCAGACTACGACCATTTAGTTGACCTTTGATTTGGCTGTGTGAGTAAAAGAATCGGTGCTGGCAAAACATTCATTCACCTCACTAAAAACATACTATTATTCAGGCGGCTAAAACCATGATTTGGTCAAACAGGAATGTGCATTATCCTCATGATTCCTGTAATGAAAGTGTCTGCCCCTGTACCGGTTTCGCTGGGGCTTGCTACTGTGTTGTTTACCCTTTCTCCTTTCTCTGGGAGAAAGAAAAGTGCTCTGACTGTAGAACATTTTAAAATCCAATTGTTGGGAAAACACAACTATCCTGTTGTCAGTGATGGAGAGAGGATGTTATGGTAGGCTACAACCGAAATATTTTGTTGGACATTAAACTTACTGTTAGATTAATACATGGCTACTTGCAGCGGGTATTATATTTAAAGTTAGCGATCTAATTCATGCGTTTTGAGTATCCACTTACTCAGGTGGTGAATTAGCCCCAAATAAACTAGTCTGTGATACAAGTGCACATTAAGATGCAGGCAAATGCATCTCTATTGAAAAAATGTATATATATAAAAAATGTATAACAACAATAGATTAATGGTCAACCCACAATGCATGATGACTATCACTGGATTAGGTTGGACATACAAATATTGAATCACAAAATCACAAGATGATGATATAACTTACTTCTTCAATACCATCTCAGTAGGATATTGCAGTTTTTAATACATCACTGTGAAGGACTTCCCGAGATGTTAGGCCTACTATTTGTTTGCTATTGCACTATGCCTGTATGGCTATTATTTTATTGTACAGCTGAAATGTGAGGTGGACAATTACTGTTTTAGGAAAGTAAAAACCAATAAAATAACAGACTATACAGTTTAATGTACCACAGATCGAAACAAAGAATAGTTATTTCGTAATTGTCATGTCTACTGCCGCTCCTCCCCTCCGTCGTTCGACATCGCTGGGTTTACTAACCACCGATCCTATCATTACGCACACCTGGCATTCATCATTACGCACACCTGGCATTCATCATCACGCGCACCCGCGCTTCAGCATTAGACACACCTGGACTCCATCACTTCACTGATTACATCCACGATATCTGTCATTCCCATAGTTCCATTCCTCAGGCAGTATTGACTAGGTGTTTCATGTCTATACGCTGCTCGTGTTTGTCATTCCGTTTATTATTAAACTCACCACCTGCACTTGCTTTCCGACTCCCAGCGTCTACGTTACAGTAATTAGTTATAATTACAGATTTTCAGGACACGTAAATATGGCTCATTTGGCCAACATCCCTCATGTATTAATGATGCTGGTTGTGTGGGGTGACGCCCTAACGTCATGGATGGCTATACATTTCTCAAATGTCCGATAAATGTCAAATCTTCCCGGTCACTTGTCCAGGGCCATATTGTCCTAACTGAAACCTTGCTGTGAATGTGGGTCAAATGTTAGCAACACCGACCTGCTGCTGTTTTATGGTTGGTTGCAGTGTGGGTGTGTGCGTGCGTGCATGTGTGTGTGTGTGTGTGCGCAGCTGATCTGAGGCCAGCTGGCGAGGGACCAGGTGATATTCTCACTAACCTGTTGTCTGAGAGGCTTCTATCTCTCTCTATCCCCCTCTCTTCTCTCCCATCCCCCCCTCTCGCTCTCTCTATCTATTCCTCTCTCTCAATCCCCCTGTCTCTATCCCCTCCCCTCTCTATTTCTCTCTACCCCCCCTCTCTCTCTCTCAATTCAATTTCAATTTAAGGGCTTTATTGGCATGCGAAACGTATGTTAACTTTGCCAAAGCAAGTGAAGTAGATAATAAACAAAAGTGAAATAAACAATAAAAATTAACAGTAAACATTACACTCACAGAAGTTCCAAAATAATAAAGACATTTAAAATGTCCATAAACATGGCTGTAATGATGTGCAAATAGCTAAAGTGCAAAAGGGAAAATAAATCAACACAAATATAAGTTGTATTTCAAATGGTGTTTGTTCTTCACTGGTTTCCCTTTTCTTGTGGCAACAGGTCATAAATCTTGCTGCTGTGATGGCACAATAGAAATGGGATTTTATCAAAATTAGATTTGTTTTTGAATTACTTTGGGGTCTGTATAATCTGAGGGAAATATGTGTCTCTAATATGGTCATACATTTGGTAGAAGGTTAGGAAGAGCAGCTAAGTTTCCACCTAAATTTGTGGGCAGTGTGCACATGGCCTGTCTTCTCTTGAGAGCCAGGCCGCCGTTGGCAGACTAGGCTATGCTCACTGAGTCTGTATATAGTCAAAGATTTCCTTAATTTTGTGTCAGTCTCTCTCCCTCTGTATCTCCCTTGCCTCTATCCCCACACACTTATAGTAAGGTGGGAGGTGATATTACCATGTTAAGTTGTCATATATTCCACCCCTTAATTGCTGTCCAATTGCAGCGTGCCATGGGTAAACCTTCTTTGCCTGACAGGCGGTTTACTGCCCCCACTGGGAAACACACACACAAGCAGACACACACACACGCAGACACACACACACACGCAGACACACACACACACACACACAGACACACACGCAGACACACACACACGCAGACACACACACGCAGACACACACACGCAGACACACACACACACGCAGACACACACACACACACATACACACACACAAATACAGGTGTGCGCACACTCAGAGACATAGTCACATGACCCACAGCAGGAAGACAGGGGCCCAAACACTTAAAAGACACACCCTACCCCCTCAGCCGTCAAATGAAGTGGACATGTATCATGACGTCTGACGAGTATACACTTGCAGGACAAGGGGTGAGGGAGGAAGTAAGGAATTTTAAATTGACCACCGTTGCCTGAAATTCGTCACTCGTTCATCCTACGATGATTGTGTTTTCAGCCACCGGTAGATTGTGGGTGCTTTATATCCGCTACAGTCAATTGTGAGTGCATGTCTACTTATATAAAATATACAATTACTAAAAACTTCTTTGGGCAAGGCCCTTGTTTTCTCAATTTCCGCCTGACTGACATGCCCAAAGTAAACTGCCTGTTGCTCAGGCCCTGAAGCCAGGATATGCATATAATTGGTACCATTGGAAAGAAAAAACTTTAAAGTTTGTAGACATGTTAAAATAATGTAGGGGAATATAACACAATAGATAGGAGGAAATCCAAAGAAAAACCAACCGGAATGTTTCTTTTTTTGAGAGACCTTACTTACTTATTGACTTTATTGTCCCCATGGGGAGATTTTGCTACAGTGTCATGTAGACATTTGAAGTTGCGTTTAAATACAAAACAAAATTGTCAATGCAACTTTCATAACAGTTACAAACCAATAAAACATGTTTTTTAAAGGCTAGTCTGCTGGCCTTACTGAGTCGATAAGAACATTAGCCCGAGCTATTTAGGAGGGATATCACACCTGGCACAAATTATTGTTTAGTTCTGTTTTTCCTGCTGAGGGGTGCCGTATACACCCAGAGGGGAGTAGTTCAAAGTCCGGATACATGGGGTGGCTTGGGTCTAAAATGATTTTATGAGCCTTACAGATGGCAAGTATAAGGGCATACTCAATTCTAGCTCCCAGGATGCAATTCCCATGACTTCCACAGGGTGTCAGCCATCTATGTTCAAGGTTTCAGGCTTGTAACTTCCAAAGGGATTTTAGGGTATCTGAGGAGTAAATAGAAACGTATTTTGACTTGTTGATCAAGTTTAGGTGTAGATTTTCTGATTATTTTCTCTCATGTTGAGCGAGTGGTTTACTCAAATCGATGGCACCAACTAGACAGACTTTTGAGATATAAAGAAGCATTGTATCTAACAACATGTTATAGCTGGGACCCTTTGGATGACAAATCAGAGGAAGATTATCAAAATGAGACACTTGTATGTACCTAAATGTTTGATATCCATAATTTTTATGATTATTTATTTGAATTGTGTGCCTCCAGTTTCACCGGAAGTTGTCGACAGGTGTCCTGCTTGTGGGACGCCTAGCCTTAAGAAGTTTTTAAGAATTCCTGAACTTAACCCTAACCTTAAAAATTCTGCATCTGATTCAAAATATTGAAAACATATTTTATATCACTGGATTTTTACTCTCAACCATTGGAATGATGGGCGTAAGCATCTGCCTATCTGCCATCCACATCCACAACACCCTTGCAAAACTGACACCTACTTTAAGGAAATGGCGCTCACTGTTTCCCCTAGTGGCCAGTTACCACGTCATCTCACGATGTCCTCAGACATGGATTGATGTTCGAATACTGACTTCTATCACGGGTGAACTGGCTGATAATCACACAGTCACACTCAGTTGCCAACAACACTATCACCATGGTTACAAAAGCCTTAAAGAACAAATTCCTACACTAAAAATGAATCACTACAACATTCACACACAGACACACATGCAAACACATACAAGAACGCGTGCGCGCACACGCACACGCACACGCACACACACACACACACACACACACACACACACACACACACACACACACACACACACACACACACACACACACACACTTCACTCCACCAGATTACCAACTACTCTTATGTGGGCCCTTAACAGCAAATGAATCACTTTAATTGAAATAGTTGATTGCATTACTTCACGGCTCATCCCAGTTTAAGGGTGTGTGTGTGTGTGTGTGTGTGTGTGTGTGTGTGTGTGTGTGTGTGTGTGTGTGTGTGTGTGTGTGTGTGTGTGTGTGTGTGTGTGTGTGTGTGTGTGTGTGTGTGTGTGTGTGTGTGTGTGTGTGTGTGTGTGTGTGTGTGTGTGTGTGTGTGTGTGTGTGTGAGAGTCATTAAAGCTGCAGTGAAAGTGCACAAAGATGTAATAAATTCATTAACCAGAGTGGAGGGTTGTGAAACATGGACGTTTTTATCGAGTGTGGGGGTCTACACTCTTAAGAAGTACAGGCAGAACGTGAGCACACACACACACACAGAGTATTTTGCTGGCTGTGGTCTGTCATAAGCGCCTGAGGGAGTGAGAGCTTGGTCATTAAAAACCTGAGAGAGATAACATCCCGACATCGTTAGCAAATACCACCAGCACACTGCTGCTATCTTTATTACCCCCACTTTTAATACATTGCCACATTAATTCATTCTCACCACAGGCTGTGGGCATGACAACTAACACTCTCTCTACATCTCTCAATATCTCTCTCTCTCTACTCTCCCTCTCTCTATCTCTCCAAATATCTATCTCTACATCTCACTTTCTCTAAGTATCTCTCTAAATATCTCTCTACATCTATCTCTCTCTCTAAATATCTTTCTCCTCTCTCTCTCTCACTCTCTCTACATCTCTCTCTAAATATATATATACATCTCTTTCTCCTCTCTCTCAATCTCTCTCTAAATATCTCCCTTCATCTTTCTCTCTCTAAATATCTCTCTCTACATTTCTCTCTTTCTCTAAATATTTCTCTCCTCTCCTCTCGCTCTCCTCTCTCTCAATTCAATTCAATTCAATTCAAGGGGCTTTATTGGCATAGGAAACATGTGTTAACATTGCCAAAGCAAGTGAGGTAGATAATATACAAAAGTGAAATAAACAATAAAAATTAACAGTAAACATTACACATACAGAAGTTTTGAAACAATAAAGGCATTACAAATGTCATATTATAATATATATATACTGTAACAATGTACAACAACGAGAGATGTAGAGATAGATATTTAGAGAGTAGAGAGTTATTTAGAGAGAGATATTTAGAGAGAGCGAGAGAGTCGAGAGCGAGAGATATTTAGAGAGAGATGTAGAGAGAGAGAGGAGAAAGATATTTAGAGAGAGAGATAATGTAGAGAGAGTGTCGGGATGTTATCCCCTCTCTCTCTCTCTCTCTAAATATCTCTCTCCCCTCTCTCTCTAAATATCTCTCTCCCCTCTCTCTCTCTAAATATCTCCCCCTCTCTCTCTCTCTCTCTCTCTCTCTCTCTCTCTCTCTCTCTCTCTCTCTCTCTCTCTCTCTCTCTCTCTCTCTCTCTCTCTCCTCTCCTCTCCTCTCCTCTCCTCTCCTCTCTCTCTCTCTTCTCTCTCTCTCTCTACCTTTTTTCCTTTGCTGGTAAAAAATCAAGCAAAAGAGGGATTTAAAGTGGTTGTTAATAAATGGGCCCTTCCACCATGATTCTTCGTCCCACTGCTACAAGAACATCTATTATGTCTTAAGCCTGTGCTAATAGTCTGCTAGCGCCCTAGATAATTAATAACCCTTCACTAGAAAGAGCAAAAGACAAGCTCACTCACACACACACACACACACACACACACACACACACACACACACACACACACACACACACACACACACACACACACACACACACACACACACACACACACACACACACACACACACACACACACACACACACACACACACACACACACACACACACACACACGAGTAGTTCTGTTGCGGTGAGGTCATGAGTCAAATTCCAGGTGACCGTTTAGTCATTATAATTAGGCTTCTCCAAACTCTGATGCTGCTACTGGTCATTAGTAGCCTACCAAATTTAGCACTCTATTGTCCCTCTAATCATTCTGACATCAATGCAAATGTAATCGAAAATCTAATCCAACATTTCATGAGAGCCCATGATCTTATGATGCGCAACATTTCTTTAGGTTATGCAATTGTGTGAGAAAACAGAGTGATGGCCTCTACTAAATAGAGGAGGCTCCCATCAGCTTTCTATAGGCTAGGCCTACTATATCTATTTATCCATTTTCCTCATATTTACCCGGCATGAAAATGAACCACGGGAAAAGCTTCCTCCATTCACTATTTAAGTGCATAGATGACATGTATTTTTTCCCAGTGACCCTGTTTCGATACAGGTGCATGATAAAGGTCCATTATAAATCAAAACTAATTTCACACATATGTTATTTCATATATATAAAGACAAGGTTAAATCAAGAATAATCTGATGGGTGACAATGTTAGCCTATCATTGTGAATGATATATTATCACCTGTGAATGTTGCCCAGCATAAGAAACCATGCAACTTTTTCTAATCATAGTCACACACCTCATGTAGCCTAGCCCATAGGCCTATATGTTCTGATAAGGTTTGTATCACAACTAAAGTGGCCAAATAACTTCTTAAAATGAATCACATTAATCCGATTTGCAAGGGGTGTAGATCCTAACTGACATATATAATGCCACGTCTGAGTTTCAACATTACATACAAAATTGCATTTGTGGAAACTTTTGATAATTTTATTTTCCTTTGCTGCTTATATCCTACTGCCGGGTGTGCATTGGTGAGATTATAATGTGTTAATCAACATTTTAAAAATACCCAAATGCAGACAAAGAAGGCATCTCAAATGTTTGTTATAAAACAGGGGCAGAAAGGCCCAGGGTCAGGGCAGGCAGAATGGTCAGTATTACGAGGCAGAGTCAAACAGGAACAGAACAGCAGGCAGGACCAGGGTCAGGGCAGGCAGAATGGTCAGTATTACGTGGCAGAGTCAAACAGGAACAGAACAGCAGGCAGGCCCAGGGTCAGGGCAGGCAGAATGGTCAGTATTACGAGGCAGAGTCAAACAGGAACAGAACAGCAGGCAGACCCAGGGTCAGGGCAGGCAGAATGGTCAGTGTTACGAGGCAGAGTCAAACAGGAACAGAACAGCAGGCAGGCCCAGGGTAGGCAGAATGGTCAGTATTACGAGGCAGAGTCAAACAGGAACAGAACAGCAGGCAGGGCCCAGGGTCGGGGCAGGCAGAATGGTCAGTATTACGAGGCAGAGTCAAACAGGAACAGAACAGAAAGGCAGACCCAGGGTCAGGGCAGGCAGAATGGTCAGTATTACGAGGCAGAGTCAAACAGGAACAGAACAGCAGGCAGACCCAGGGTCAGGGCAGGCAGAATGGTCAGTATTACGAGGCAGAGTCAAACAGAAACAGAACAGCAGGCAAGCCCAGGGTCAGGGCAGGCAGAATGGTCAGTATTACGAGGCAGTCAAACAGGAACAGAACAGCAGACAGGCCCAGGGTAGGCAGAATGGTCAGTATTACGAGGCAGAGTCAAACAGGAACAGAACAGCAGACAGGCCCAGGGTCAGGGTAGGCAGAATGGTCAGTATTACGAGGCAGAGTCAAACAGGAACAGAACAGCAGGCAGACCCAGGGTCAGGGCAGGCAGAATGGTCAGTATAACGAGGCAGAGTCAAACAGGAACAGAACAGCAGACAGGCCCAGGGTCAGGGCAGGCAGAATGGTCAGTATTACGAGGCAGAGTCAAACAGGAACGGAACAGCAGGCAGGCCCAGGGTCAGGGCAGGCAGAATGGTCAGTATTACGAGGCAGAGTCAAACAGGAACAGAACAGCAGGCAGGCCCAGGGTCAGGGCAGGCAGAATGGTCAGTATTACAAGGCAGAGTCAAACAGGAACAGAACAGCAGGCAGACCCAGGGTCAGGGCAGGCAGAATGGTCAGTATTACGAGGCAGAGTCAAACAGGAATAGAACAGCAGGCAAGCCCAGGGTCAGGGCAGGCAGAATGGTCAGTATTACAAGGCAGTCAAACAGGAACAGAACAGCAGGCAGGACCAGGGTCAGGGCAGGCAGAATGGTCAGTATTACGAGGCAGAGTCAAACAGGAACAGAACAGCAGGCAGACCCAGGGTCAGGGCAGGCAGAATGGTCAGAACTGGGAGGAGAGTGCGGAGCAACAGAAGACGAACAGCGATGGGGAAAGGGACGATTAAATGGGAGGAAAGCTTACGGGACTCCACCCAGAGGGGAAGACCCCGAGGTGACAGCCATACCCTCTGCCCGAGACGGTAGTGGGGAGCAGGGGTCCAGTGGCGTTCCGCCTGTTGCAGATAGATGGAGATAGTCTTGAGAAGAGCGGACTGGGCTCTCTTCCATGTACGGCGACAGTGGCAGATGAACATCTGGGCTGAGCGTATGCTGACCTCTTCCTTTTGCTCAGGGAAGAGCGGGGGCTGATATCTCATGGAACACTCGAAGGGTGAGAGACCAGTGGACGGGTAGGGTAGGGTGTTGCGGCGTATTCCACCCACACGAGTTGCTGGCTACAGGTGGTGGGGTTGGCAGACACGAGGCAATGAAGAGCTGTCTCCAGGACCTGATTTGGCTCCGACTGCCAGTTAGACAGGGGGTGAAAACCGGAGGACGGGCTGGCCGATGAGCAAATGAGGGTGCAGAACAGCTACCAGAACCTTGGATAAGGGTAACTTGGGAATGGGAATTAAATGGGCGGCTTTGGAAAATCTATCCACCACTGTAAGGATAGTGGTGTTGCCATCTGATGTAGGGAGACCATTGACAAAGTCCAGGGATGTATGAGACCAAGGGCAATGAGGAACAGGGAGTGGTTGAACGAGGCCAGCAGGAGCTTGCCATGCAGTCTTATTCTGAGCACACACAGTGCAGGTGGCTACGAACCCGGAGGCATTAGGAACCATGGTGGGTCACCAAAAACGTTTTCGTAAAAAGGCCAGGGTCTAATGGGAGCCAGGATGGCAGGCAAGTCTGGAAAAATGGGCCCATTCCAGGACTGAGGAACGGGACACTCATCCCATTAGCCGGTTTCCGCCCTGGAGTCCGGCTGGGAACGCTGCGCCTCACTGACCTGGCTCTCAATACCCCAGATGACTGCAGCCGCTAGACAAGAAGTAGGGAGGATGGTTTCGGGGTCTGACGGTGTAGCAACGGGGCAATAGAGGCGTGAGAGCGCATCTAGCTTCACATTCTTGGACCCTGGGCAGTAGCATATGGTACAGTTGAACCAAGTGAATAGCAGGGCACATCGAGCTTGCCTAGAGTTGAGGCACTTGTTAGTGCGGAGATATTCCTGGCTCTCACCGCTCTCACCTTGTCAGGATCCATCTGCATATTACCTGCAGTGATGATGCATCCTAGGAAGGAGATGGTGGAGCGATGGAATTCACATTTCTCAGCTTTAACAAAAAACGGGTTCTTCAGGAGACACTGGAGAACAGGTTGGACGTGCAGGACATACTGTGGGCTGAGCAGGAAAAGACGAGGATGTTATTTAACTTTTAATTAACTAGGCAAGTCAGTTAAGAATAAATTCTTATTTACAATGACAGCGAACACGTTATCAAGGTAGACAAACACAAACTAGTTCGGCATGTCACCGAGAACATTGTTAACGAGGGCCTGGAACACTGCTGGAGCATTGATCAGTCCGAATGGCATCACAAGGTATTCATAGTTCCCGCCAGACGTGTTAAAGCTGTCTTCCACGTGTCTCCTTCCCGTATCCGCACAAGATAGTAGGCATTCCGAAAGGCCCAACTTCAAGACGATCGTAGCCCCCTGAAGGAGATTTTTTAACAGTGATGTCATTAAGGCCCTGGTAGTTGATACACGGTCAGCGGGGGAGATATATGGACGGATACAACCTGCAGCCAGAGAGTCCTCAATGTACCCTTTCATCGCTGTGGTCTCTGGACCCGACAGGGAATAAAGCCGCCCCTGAGGTGGTGTAGTCACCGGGAGAAGGTCGATAACGCAGTCATGGGGCCGATACGGAGGAAGCGCTGTGACCCGGGCCTTGTTGAAATCGTCCCGGAGATCCTGATACTCCGCGGGAACATTAGAGAGGTTGAAGGCTTTTCCCAAACCCGCAGGAAGATGTCCCGGGACAGGCTGCACCGACTTCAGACAATGAGCATAGCAGAACGGGTTGCAACACTTGATTGAACCAACAGTCCAGTTGATAAAGGGATTGTGCCTCTGGAGCAATGAAAAAACCAAAACCAAGGGTACCTGAGGAGATTCGATGAGAAGAAATTGCATAGACTCATTGTGGTTAGCTGACACTCTCAGATTGATAGGAACGGTATTGTGGGTGACTCTGCCAAAAGAGCGCCCATCCAGTGCTCTGACGCCCATGGGAATGGAGAGGGGTTGAGTCGGGATACCCAGCTCTAACACAAGGGTAGCGTCTATAAAACTCTCGTCGACCCCAGTCAATGGGTACCCGGAGAGATTTAGAACGGTCACCCCACAGCAGGATGGCATGGAGCGGGGCACGAGTAATGGGAGATTCTCTATGGCCCACTAGCGTAATCATACCTACTGATGAGCATGGTCTTTTAAAGGACAGTTAGAAAATAAATGTCCTGTAGTTCCACAATACAGACAGCTCTTGGTGTTCAGTCTGCATAAACATTTGGCAGAAGACAATCTAGCTCTGCCAAGTTGCATAGGCTCCGGAGGAGGTGAGACGGCAGACCTCGGTGATTCCCGGGGGAACTCGGGTCACCCCGCATCCCCTCTGTAATGTAGATGCCGGGGATTTCCGGGATTCCTCAGAGGCGAAAGTTCGTGACCGCAACAGCCCTACATATGTACATACACTTTCAAACATTTACTAGCATGTACACACAAGGATGTTGATTGTCCTCTGTTGCGTCTCAAATGGCATCATGTTCCCTATATAGTGCACTACTTTTGACCAGGGCCTGTCATGCCAAATAGTGTCCACCGGCCAAATAGTGTCCCCCTCTACGTCACAATGGGATTCAATGAGTTCTAGCTTCTGTTGCTAGGAATGTTGCTAGAACTTGCAACATTCTGAGTATACTTGGAATAGGGTGTCATTTGGAACACAGACCCATTCTTCCATATTGCTGTTTGAGTGTTCACCTGCCCAGTGCTATAGCTACTGTACAGTTCTGTAAACAGAAACTGCTCATCTTGCTCTTCTCCTTGTTAAGGCGTAAGGTAAGCTCCATATCCCCACTGTGTAGAAGTGCATTTGGATTAATCCATTTGGGCCTCTCACTCTGGGGGACTGGGAGAGATAGGATGGGAGCAGGTGGTTGTCCTTTGATAGGGGGAATAGGAAACACCTGGGGGTGGAGTGATCTCTTCCTACTCTTTTGTTCTCTCTTTTCATTCCTCTCTCCCTCCTGCTCTCTCTTACCATTCCTCTCCCTCTCTCTGCTCTCTCCTTCACTGTTCATCCCTCCCTGTCTTGACACTCTCCCCCTCTCCTCTGCATTGTTATTTCTTTCTCTCTCCCTCTGCCTCCTTTCCTGTCTCCCTCCCTAACTCTCCTGAATATCTGATATCATCCCTTGTCTTCATGTCTTTCATAGTTTTGGCTCCCCGTGGTTAACCCTCCACCCAACTGTCTTCTATGTTTTTTAAAATCTTTTTATCTCCAAACCTTTCCCCTCCCTCACTCTGCCTCGCCTTATTTCTCTCTCTCTCTCAATATGTCTCTCTCTCTCTGCCTCTCTCTATCTCTCTCAATATGTCTCTCTGGCTCAATCCAAGTCAATTTAAAGGGCTTTATTGGCATGGAAACATATGTGTACATTGCCAAAGCACGTTAAATAGATCATAAATAAAAGTGAAATAAACAATCAAAAATTAACAATAAACATTACTATCCAAAGAAATAGAGACATTTACAATGTCATTCTATGGCTATATTGCTGCTGTTATGGCACACTGTGGTATATCACCTAATAGATACGGGAGTTTATCAAAATTGGACTTGCTTTGGAATTCGTTGTGGGTCTGTGTAATCTGAAGGAAATATGCATCCCTAATACTGTCAAACATTTGGTAGGAGGTTAGGAAGTGCATTTCAGTTTCCAACCAATTTTGTGGGCAGTGTGCACATAGCCTGTTTTCTCTTGAGGTCCAGGTTTGCCTACGGCGACCTTTCTCAATAGCAAGGCTGTGCTCACTGAGTCTGTACATAGTCAAAGCTTTCCTTGATTTTGGGTCATATATTCTGCCACTGTGTACTCTCTATTCAGGGCCAACTAGCATTCTAGTTTGCTCTGTTTTTTTGTTAATTCTTTCCAATGTGTCAAGTAATTATCTTTTTGTTTTCTCATTATTTGGTTAGGTCTAATTGTGTTGCTGTTCCGGGGCTCTGTGGGGTTTGTTTGTTTGTGAACAGAGCCCATAACCAGCTTGCTTAGGGGACTCTTCTCCAGGTTCATCTCTCTGTTTGGTGATGGCTTTGTTGTGGAAGGTTTGGGAATCACTTCCTTTTAGGTGGTGTTAGAATTTAACGTCTCTTTTCCGGATTTTGATAATTATCGGCCTAATCCTGCTCTGCATTTATTATTTGGCATGCAGAGTCTCATTTTGGTCTTTGTCCCATTTTGTGAAATCTTGGTTGGTGAGCGGACCCCAGGCCTCAAAACCATGAAGGGCAATGGGTTCTGAAGTATTTTTTGCCAGATCCGAATTGGGATGTCAAATTTCATGATTCTTTAATGGCGTAAATGGCCCTATTTGCCCTGTCTCTCAGATAGTTCACAGTTTTGTGGAATTTACCTGTGGCGCTGATATTTAGGCTGAGATACAGTGCATTCGAAAAGTATTCAGAGCCCTGGACTTTTTACACATTTTGTTAAAAAACAGCCTTATTGTAAAATGGATTAAAGTCATTGTTTTCCTCATCAATCTGCACAAAATACCCCGTAATGACAAAGCAAAAACAGGTTTTTAGAATTTTTGCAAATGTACAAGAAATTAAAAACAGAAATACATTGTTTACATAAGTATTCAAACCATTTGCTATGAGATTCGAATTTGAGCTCAGTTGCATCCTGTTTCCATTGATCATCCTTGAGATTTTTATACAACTTCATTGGCGTCCACCTGTGGTAAATTCAATTGATTGGACATAATTTGGAAAGACATACAGCTGTTTATATAAGGTCCAAAAGTTCAAAATGCATGTCAGAGCAAAAATCAAGCCATGATGTTGAAGGAATTGTCCATAGAGCTCTGAGATAGGACTGTGTCAAGGCACAGATCTGGGGAAGTGTACCAAAAAATGTCTGCAGCATTAAATGTCCCCAAGAACACAGTGGCCTCCTTCATTCCTAAACTGAAGAAGTTTGGACCAAAAAGACTCTTCCTAGAGCTGGCCGCCCGGTCAAACTGAGCAATCAGGGGAGAAGGGCTTGGTCAGGGAGGTGACCAAAAACCCAATGGTCACTCAGACCCAATGGTCACTCGGTCACTCATCTGTGGAGATGGGAGAACTTTCCAGAAGGACAACCATCTCTGCAACACCACCAATCAGGCCTTCATGGTAGAGCGGCCAGATGGAAGCCACTCCTCAGTAAAAGGCACATGACAGCTCGCTTGGAGTTTGTAAAAGGCACCTAAAGTACTTTCAGATAATGAGAAACAAGATTCTATATTTTGCCAAGAGTTACATCTGCAGGAAACCTGGCACCATACGGTAAAGCATGTTGGTGGCAGCATCATGCTGTGGGGATGTTTTTCAGTGGCAGGGACTGGGAGACTAGTCAGGATCAAGGGAATAGTGGAGAGAGACATCGTGGAGTGGTAACGAGCGTGCAAGCAGTTGCTCCCGACGCCACTTGGGTACACTGCAGCAACCACCGAGAGGTTCTTGCTGCCAAGGGAAAGCATGACAGCTTGAAAGGTGCTTTGGATACTACAGTGACAATGGTTAACTTTGTTAAAGCAAGGACCCTGAACTCTCGTGTATTTTCGGCACTATGCAATGATATGGGTTGCGACCATGTAGCGCTTTTACAGCATACAGAAGTGCGCTGATTATCAAGGGGCAAGGTATTGAGCAGTTTTTTTATTGAGAGACAAGTTTAAAGTTTTCTTTACTGACCACAATTTTCACTTGTCTGATCGCTTGCATGATGATGAGTTTATCAAATGACTGGCTTCTCTGGGTGATGTTTTTTCAAGCCAGAATGATCTGAATTTGTCACGTTCATTGGAATGATAGTCGGACCAAGGTGCGGCGTACGTTGAGTTCCACATAATTTATTAAAGAAGTGAAACTTTAGCAAAGACAAAACAATAAACAATAAATTAACAAACAACGAACCGTGACTACAACACTAACTCAAAACATAAACAATAACCCACAGGTGAAAACATGCTACTTAAGTATGATCCCAATTAGAGATGACAATAGCCAGCTGCCTCTAATTGGGAATCATACCAAAACCCCAACATAGAAAAAACAACCTAGAACCCCACGTAGAAAATATAAACTAGACTAACCCCCCAGTCACGCCCTGACCTACACCACCATAGAAAATAAAGGCTCTCTATGGTCAGGACGTGACAGAATTGAGGATTACAGGGAGGCAACTATATTCCATGTGCAGAACAAAATTGAGGCTATTATTAAGAAGTTGGAACTCTTTTCTGTCTGCATTAACAAGTACAACAAAGGTATTTCCATCATTCTATGATTTTTGGGGGCAAATGAAGCTTACAGACAATGTCAAACGTGATATAGCGAAGCACCTGAGTGCGCAATTACGCAGGAACTTGCCCAAAATGGACGAAACAAACAACTGGATTCATTATTCCTTTCTTACCCTGCCTCCAGTCCACTTACTGATATCTGAACAAGAGATCCTCGTCGAAAATGCAACAAGCGGTTCTGTGAAAATTGGATTTAATCGGAAGCCACTGCCAGATTTCTGGATTGGGCTGCGCTTAGAGTTTCTTGCCTTGGCAAATCGCACTGGGAAGACACTGATGCCCTTTGCAACAACGTACCTATGTGAGAGTGGATTCTCGGCCCTCACTAGCATGAAAACTAAATACAGGCACAGACTGTGTGTGGAAAATGATTTACGACAGAGACTCTCCAATACAACCCAACATTACAGAGTTATGTGCATCCTTTCAAGCACACCCTTCTCATTAATCTGTGGTGAGTTATTCATTATTTTTGATGAACAAATAAGGTTTTATATGTAATATGGCTAAATAAAGAGCAAAATTATTGATTATTATATTATTATATTATTATTTGTGCCGGGTCCTATAAGAGCTCTTTGTCACTTCCCACGAGCCGGGTTGTGACAAAAACACTCATTCTTATGTTCGTGTGTGTGTGGCAGGCTTACAATGATTGCAAAAAAACAACATTTGAGAGTGCGCTGACCCTGCTGCTAGAGGGGGTACGCAGCTGGAGGTTGAATGTTTGAAGGGGTACGGGACTATAAAAAGTTTGGGAACCACTGCTGTAGGACAACGATGTCTAGATGGAATTTGTATTTGTCGTCCCGGCAACTGGACCTTTTTTGAAACACCATTATTTTTGTCTTTGGCTCAGTTCTGAGAGAATCTGTGCAGAAGATCTAGGTGCTGCTGTATTCCCTCCTTGGTTGGGGACAGAAGCACCAGTTCATGAGAAAATAGAAGACATTTGACTTCAGATTCTAGTATGGTGAGGCCGGGTGCTGCAGACTTTTCTAGTGCCCTCTGAAATTAATTTATGTATATGTTTAAGAGGGTGGAGCTTAGGCTTCATCACTGTCTCACCCCACAGCCTTTGTGGAACGATATTTGTCTATTTTAGCACCACACCTTTGTGTACATGGATTTGAAAATGTTGTATGTTTTTCTCCTTCACTTTCCAACAGGACACTCTCTGTTATTAGCTGTGAAGATTGTCTTCACCGTTGGGTTGGCTGTGTCTGAGGCCAGATAAATACACCTCTCGCAGGCACCCTTATCACCCTGAACCGCACTAGCTCTATTTCCCCCTGACAACTACCTTTAGAGATAACTAATAGCCCCGCTAGCCACATTTAATTGGAAATCTATGGCTGCATTTATTTTAGAGCAGAGCTGACAAGCGCGATCCTCCGCTTTTATGTATTATAAAACTGCTCACAATCACTAAAGGCAAGACAGCAGCAGATATTTCATGGACAACACCTATATCAATACACAGATAGGGGGAGGGAGGAGAAGGTTAGAAGAGGACTTGTGTGTGTGTGTGTGTGTGTGTGTGTCTGTCCAAGAGAAGGGCTTTATGAGTGTCTGTCATATCTCATCAAGACAAAGTGAATGATGTAGTCCTGTACATGAGCTGTTCTTGTCTTTTAATGTTCTGTGTCATGTCATGTTTCTTGTTTTGTGTGGAGCTTTTGCAACAGCTAATGGGGGTCCTAATAAAATATAAAATACCATACCTCTACATTCCTCAGAGCATCATCACATGAGTATGCTGTTATTGGACATAAGGCAACAACATCTGAACGCAGGAAGCCGGTGGTCGAGGAGGTGCGCAGACAGGAGGAGACTGCAAGAAGTGCAAAGGCTGTCTCTCTTGCTAAACAAGGGCAATGGACGCGGTGGGAAGGCCTGGAGAGGAGAAAGATCAACTGGAGTGAGCTTTGGCAAATGGAGGCAAGCAACATCAGCTTCATCATAAGAGCTGTTTATGATGTGCTTCCAACACCAAAACACCTACATCAATGGTATGGCGAGGACACGACCTGCCCCCTCTGCCCAGCTCCAGCGACTCTCAGGCATATAATGACAGGTTGCAAGACCAGCCTCTCACAAGGCTGCTACACCTGGAGGCACAATCAGGTCCTCAAGAGCCTGGCTGCAGCACTTGAGACCAAGAGGAGTGCAACCAATTCAGTACTTCCAAAAACAAGCAATCCCGTCAAAACAACAACATTCATCCGGGAGGGACAGAAAAGGCCCAAGTATCCTCCCATGAAGCCAGAAACTGGACACCTAGCCATGGGCCGGGACTGGAAGATGCTTGTCGATATTGGATCTTTTTTTCCACTTGAGATTGCTTCTACCAACCTTAGGCCAACCATGGCACTCTGGTCCCCTTCAGAGAAAGGCTGTGTACATCATAGAGCTCACAGTCCCATGGGAAAACTCTGTTGAAGAGGCCTACACGCGTAAGAAACTGCGTTACACAGAGTTGGCAGCAGATGCAACTCAGAATGGCTGGAATGCAAAAGTCTGGCCAGTTGAAGTGGGATACAGAGGATTTGTGGCTTCTTCCACCATCAGGTTGCTGAAACAACTTGGAATCCATGGACAGGCTCTGCGGCAGACCGTCAGAGCAGTTTCTCAAGCAGCTGAAAGAGGCAGCCAGTGGATCTGGATCAAACGGAAGGACCCTTGCTGGGCTATAACTTCATGACCCCCCACCCCCACCTGAGAACCCAATTCAGATCCCTCCAACTTGAGGAGGGCATATGAGGTATGCGGTCAGCTGTAGAGCTGGCTCAGGGAAGAGGACGCCCCTGCCTTGCATAGTCCCGTGGGACATCTTAATTGGGCATGGGACACAAGCTAAGGCTTGATCACCCATTAGCTGGCCACCTTTGATGAGGGTGTTTAGTGATTAAAGGCCGCAACACCCACTGATTCGAAGGCACACTACTGAGGATGTGTCCCAAAATTGACATCTTAACCCAGTCTAAGAAATAAACCTCCCATGCCACTCTGTCAACATCACGGCAAATCTCATGTGAGTGCATTCCATCTATTGGCACAATGGACAGTTCTTAACATCTCGTCCCGTGTTTTATGATTCTGATTCGGTGTTCAAAATGATAGATTATACACTCTAGAAGTAAGTAAAACATGCTTGAATGTGGACTACAACTTTTGTGCATTGGCAAAGGGTAAGAAAAGGGATAGGGGGATACCTAGTCAGCTGTACAACTACAACTGAATGCCTTCAACTTAAAATGTGAAATGTGAGAGAGATCTCTGTAGTATGTAGTGGTGAGAAGGGGAGGCTGAAAGATCTCTGTGATATGCAGCAGTGAGAAGAGGAGGCTGAGAGATCTCTGTAGTATGTAGTGGTGAGAAGAGGAGGCTGAGAGATCTCTGTAGTATGTAGTGGTGAGAAGAGGAGGCTAAGAGATCTCTGTAGTATGTAGCAGTGAGAAGAGGAGGCTGAAATATCTCTGTAGTATGTAGTGGTGAGAAGGGGAGGCTGAAAGATCTCTGTGATATGCAGCAGTGAGAAGAGGAGGCTGAGAGATCTCTGTAGTATGTAGTGGTGAGAAGAGGAGGCTGAGAGATCTCTGTAGTATGTAGTGGTGAGAAGAGGAGGCTAAGAGATCTCTGTAGTATGTAGCAGTGAGAAGAGGAGGCTGAAATATCTCTGTAGTAAGTAGCAGTGAGAAGAGGAGGCTGAGAGATCTCTGTAGTGGGTAGCAGTGAGAAGGGGAGGCTGAGAGTTCTCTGTAGTATGTAGTGGTAAGAAGAGGAGGCTGAGAGATCTCTGTAGTAAGTAGTGGGGAGAAGAGGAGGCTGAGAGATATCTGTAATATGCAGCAGTGAGAAGAGGAGGCTGAGAGATCTCTGTAGTGGGTAGCGGTGAGGAGGCTGAGAGATCTCTGTAGTATGTAGCAGTGAGAAGAGGAGGCTGAAATATCTCTGTAGTAAGTAGCAGTGAGAAGAGGAGGCTGAGAGATCTCTGTAGTAAGTAGTGGGGAGAAGAGGAGGCTGACAGATCTCTAGTATGTAGCAGTGAGAAGAGGAGGCTGAAATATCTCTGTAGTATGTAGTGGGGAGAAGGGGAGGCTGAGAGATCTCTGTAGTATGTAGCGGTGTGAAGAGGAGGCTGAGAGATCTCTGTAGTATGTAGTGGTGAGAAGAGGAGGCTGAGATCTCTGTAGTATGTAGTGGGGAGAAGAGGAGGCTGAGAGATCTCTGTAGTATGTAGTGGGGAGAAGAGGAGGCTGAGAGATCTATGTAGTATGCAGCAGTGAGAGGAGGCTGAGAGATCACTGTAGTATGTAGCAGTGAGAATGTAGTATGCAGCAGTGAGAAGAGGAGGCTAAGAGATCTCTGTAGTATCAGTGAGAATGGGGAGGCTGAGAGATCTCTGTAGTATGTAGCGGTGAGAAGAGGAGGCTGAGAGATCTCTGTAGTATGTAGTGGGGAAAAGAGGAGGGTGAGAGATCTATGTAGTATGTAGCAGTGAGAAGGGGAGGCTGAGAGATCTCTGTAGTATGTAGTGGGGAGAAGGGGAGGCTGAGAGATCTCTGTAGTATGTAGCAGTGAGAAGGGGAGGCTGAGAGATCTCTGTAGTATGTAGTGGGGAGAAGGGGAGGCTGAGAGATCTCTGTAGTATGTAGTGGGGAGAAGAGGAGGCTTCACTGTAGAGAAATGCATACTGTTATGGAGATCATGTAGTGTGTGTGTGTGTGTGTGTGTGTGTGTGTGTGTGTGTGTGTGTGTGTGTGTGTGTGTGTGTGTGTGTGTGTGTGTGTGTGTGTGTGTGTGTGTGTGTGTGTGTGTGTGTGTGTGTGTGTGTGTGTGTGTGTGTGTGTGTGTGTGTGTGTGTGTGTGTGTACTGTACTGCTGTGTGTGTGTTCCAAATATATACCCCCCTGATAAAGCCAAACAAGGTCACATTGCCCGTATCTATGTTCAGAAAAGTTCTCCTATGGTTGTCTGGGGCCCAACTTTCTGATTTAATGCCTTGTGCTTAGGGGACAGTTTGTGTGTGTGTGTGTGTGTGTGTGTGTGTGTGTGTGTGTGTGTGTGTGTGTGTGTGTGTGTGTGTGTGTGTGTGTGTGTGTGTGTGTGTGTGTGTGTGTGTGTGTGTGTGTGTGTGTGTGTGTGTGTGTGTGTGTGTGTGTGTGTGTGTGTGTGTGTGTGATTTAAAGGTGTGTGGTTAGGGGCCAATGAATCAGTGGTAGCTGTCACCATGAGGAAGTCTTATGTATGTACACTCCTCTCCCTGGGAGAAACCAGCAGGGACAAAAAGCTTACCTTAATTATGAGCGAGGTAAAGGGCCCCCTCCATCCATCTCCCCCTCTCTCCGCTCCTCCTGTCTCTTCTCCCCCTCTCTCCACTCCTCCTGTCTCATCTCCCTCTCTCTCCACTCCTCCTGTCTCATCTCTCCCTCTCTCATCTCTTCCTGTCTCATCTCTCCCTCTCTCCGCTCCTCCTGTCTCATCTCCCCCTCTCTCCGCTCCTCCTGTCTTATCCCCACCTCTCTCCACTCCTCTCCTCCTCTCTCCACTCCTCCTGTCTCATCTCCCCCTCTCTCCACTCCTCCTGTCTCATCTCCCCCTCTCTCCGCTCCTCCTGTCTCATCTCCCCCTCTCGCCGCTCCTCCTGTCTCATCTCCCCCTCTCTCCTCTCCTCCTGTCTCATCTCCCCCTCTCTCCGCTCCTCCTGTCTCATCTCCCCCACTCTCCCCTCCTGTCCTCCTCTCCCCCTCTCTCCACTCCTCCTGTCTCATCTCCCCCTCTTTCCACTCCTCTCCTCCTCTCCCCCTATCTCCACTCCTCCTGTCTCATCTCCCCCTCTCTCCGCTCCTCCTGTCTCATCTCCCCCTCTCTCCCCTCCTGTCCTCCTCTCCCCCTCTCTCCACTCCTCCTGTCTCATCTCCCCCGCTCTCCACTCCTCTCTTCCTCTCCCCCTCTCTCCACTCCTCCTGTCTCATTTCCCCCTCTCTCCACTCCTCCTGTCTCATCTCCCCCTCTCTCCGCTCCTCCTGTAGTATCATCTCCCCCTCTCTCCACTCCTCCTTTCTCATCTCCCCCTCTCTCCACGCCTCCTGTCTCATCCCCCCTCTCTCCACTCCTCCTGTCTCATCTCCCCCTCTCTCCACGCATCTCCTCCTCTCTCCACTCCTCTCCTCCTCTCCTCTCTCCACTCCTCTCCTCCTCTCTCCACTCTTCCTGTCTCCTCTCCCCCTCTCTCCACTCCTCTCCTCCTCTCTCCACTCCTCTCTCCCTCTCTCCACTCCTCCCCTCCTCTCCTCCTCTCTCCACTCCTCTCCTCCTCTCGCCACTCCTCTCCTCCTCTCTCCACTCCTCTCCTCCTCTCTCCACTCTTCCTGTCTCCTCTCCCCTCTCTCCACTCCTCCTGTCTCATCTCCTCTCTCCACTCCTCCTGTCTCATCTCCCCCTCTCTCCACTCTTCCATCAATCTCCCCCTCTCTCCACTCCTCCTGTCTCATCTCCTCCTCTCTCCGCTCCTCCTGTCTCATCTCCCCCTCTCTCCACTCCTCCTGTCTCATCTCCCCCTCTCTGCACTCCTCCTGTCTCATCTCCTCCTCTCTCCACTCCCTCCTGTCTCATCTCCCCCTCTCTCCACTCCTCCTGTCTCATCTCCCCCTCTCTCCACTCATCTCCTCCTCTCTCCACTCCCCCTCCTCTCCTCTCTCCACTCCTCCTCCTCCTCTCTCCTCTCTTCCTGTCTCCTCTCCCCCTCTCTCCACTCCTCTCCTCCTCTCTCCACTCCCTCTCTCCCTCTCTCCCTCCTCCCCTCCTCTCCTCCCCTCTCCACTCTCCACTCCTCCTCCTCTCTCACCCCATCTCTTCTCCTCTCTCCACTCCTCCTGTTCTCCTCTCCCCTCTCTCCACCTCTCTCCTCCTCTCCTCCTCTCTCCCCCTCCTGTCTCATCTCTCCTCCCTCTCTCCACTCCTCCATCCATCTCCCCCTCTCTCCACTCCTCCTGTCTCATCTCCTCCTCTCTCCGCTCCTCCTGTCTCATCTCCCCCTCTCTCCACTCCTCCTGTCTCATCTCCCCTCTCTCCACTCCTCCTGTCTCATCTCCCCCTCTCTCCACTCCTCCTGTCTCATCTCCCCCTCTCTCCACTCCTCCTGTCTCATCTCCCCCTCTTTCCACTCCTCTCCTCCTCTCCCCCTCTCTCCACTCCTCCTGTCTCATCTCCCCCTCTCTCCACTCCTCCTGTCTCATATCCCCCTCTCTCCCTTCTCCTGTCTCATCTCCCCCTCTCTCCACTCCTCCTGTCTCATCTCCCCCTATCTCCACTCCTCCTGTCTCATCTCCCCTCTCTCCACTATTCCTGTCTCATCTCCCCCTCTCTCCACTCCTCCTGTCTCATCTCCCCCTCTCTCCACTCCTCCTGTCTCATCTCCCCCTCTCTCCACTCCTCCTGTCTCATCTCCCCCTCTTTCCACGCCTCCTCCTCCTCTCCCCCCTCTCTCTCCACTCCTCCTGTCTCATCTCCCCCTCTCTCCACTCCTCCTGTCTCATCCCCCCCTCTCTCCACTCCTCCTGTCTCATCTCCCCCTCTCTCCACTCATCTCCTCCTCTCTCCACTCTCCTCCTCCTCCTCTCCTCCCTCTCCACTCTCTCCTCCTCTCTCCACTCTTCCTGTCTCCTCTCCCCCCTCTCTCCACTCCCTCCCCCCCTCTCTCCCTCCTCTCTCCCTCTCTCCCCTCCTCCCTCCTCTCCTCCTCTCTCCACTCCTCTCCTCCTCTCTCCACTCTTCCTGTCTCATCTCCGCCTCTCTCCACTCCTCCTGTCTCATCTCCCTCTCTCTCCACTCCTCCTGTCTCATCTCCCCCTCTCTCCACTCATCTCCTCCTCTCTCCACTCCTCTCCTCCTCTCCTCTCTCTACTCCTCTCCTCCTCTCTCCACTCTTCCTGTCTCCTCTCCCCCTCTCTCCACTCCTCTCCTCCTCTCTCCACTCCTCTCTCCCTCTCTCCTCTCGCCACTCCTCTCCTCCTCTCTCCACTCCTCTCCTCCTCTCTCCACTCTTCCTGTCTCCTCTCCTCCTCTCTCCACTCCTCTCCTCCTCTCTCCACTCCTCCTGTCTCATCTCCCCTCTCTCCACTCCTCCTGTCTCATCTCCCCCTCTCTCCACTCCTCCTGTCTCATCTCCCCCTCTCTCCTCCTTCTCCTGTCTCCATCTCCCCCTCTCTCCGCTCCTCCTGTCTCATCTCGACCTCTCTCCGCTGCTCCTGTCTCATCTCCCCCTCTCTCCACTCCTTCTGTCTCATCTCCCCCTCTCTCCACTCCTCCTGTCTCATCTCCCTCTCTCTCCACTCCTCCTGTCTCATCTCCCTCTCTCTCCACTCCTCCTGTCTCATCTCTCCCTCTCTCCTCTCCTCCTGTCTCATCTACCCCTCTCTCCGCTCTTCCTGTCTCATCTCTCCCTCTCTCCGCTCCTCCTGTCTCATCTTCCCTTTCTCTCCGCTCCTCCTGTCTTATCTCCCCCTCTCTGTCTCCTCTCCCCCTCTCTCCACTCCTCCTGTCCCATCTCCCCCTCTCTCCACTCCTCCTGTCTCATCTCCCCCTCTCTCCGCTATTCCTGTCTCATCTCCTCCTCTTGTCGCTCATCTCATCCCCTCTCTCCACTCTCCTGTCTCTCTCCACTCCTCCTGTCTCATCTCCCCCTCTCTCCACTCCTCCTGTCTCATCTCCCCCTCTCTCCGCTCCTCCTGTCTCATCTCCCCCTCTCTCCTCCTCCTGTCCTCTCTCCCCCTCTCTCCACTCCTCCTGTCTCATCTCCCCCGCTCTCCACTCCCTCCTCTCATCTCCCCCTCTCTCCACTCCTCCTGTCTCATTTCCCCCTCTCTCCACTCCTCCTGTCTCATCTCCCCCTCTCTCCGCTCCTCCTGTATCATCTCCCCCTCTCTCCACTCCTCCTTTCTCATCTCCCCCTCTCTCCCTCCTCCTGTCTCCCCCCCCCCCTCTCTCCACTCCTCCTGTCTCATCTCCTCCTCTCTCCGCTCCTCCTGTCTCATCTCCCCCTCTCTCCACTCCTCCTGTCTCATCTCCTCCTTTCTCTCTCTCCACTCCTCCTGTCTCATCTCCCTCTCTCTCCACTCCTCCTGTCTCATCTCCCCATCTCCCCACTCCTCCTGTCTCATCTCCCCTCTCTCCACTCCTCTCCTCCTCTCCCCCTCTCTCTCCTCCTCCTCTCATCTCCCTCTCTCCACTCTTCCTGTCTCATCTTCCCCTCTCTCCACTCCTCCTGTCTCATCTCTCCCTCTCTCCGCTCCTCCTGTCTCATCTGCCCCTCTCTCCACTCCTCCTGTCTCATCTCCTCCTCTCTCCACTCCTCCTGTCTCATCTCCCCATCTCCCCACTCCTCCTGTCTCATCTCCCCCTCTTTCCACTCCTCTCCTCCTCTCCCCCTCTCTCCACTCCTCCTGTCTCATCTCCCCCTCTCTCCGCTTCTCCTGTCTCATCTCCCCCTCTCTCCACTCTTCCTGTCTCATCTCCCCCTCTCTCCACTCCTCCTGTCTCATCTCCCCCTCTCTCCACTCCTCTCCTCCTCTCCCCCTCTCTCCACTCCTCCTGTCTCATCTCCCCCTCTCTCCACTCCTCCATCCATCTCCCCCTCTCTCCCTCCTCCTGTCTCATCTCCTCCTCTCTCCGCTCCTCCTGTCTCATCTCCCCCTCTCTCCACTCCTCCTGTCTCATTTCCTCCTCTCTCCACTCCTCCTGTCTCATCTCCCCCTCTCTCCACTCCTCCTGTCTCATCTCCCCCTCTCTCCCTCCTCCTGTCTCATCTCCCCCTCTTTCCACTCCTCTCCTCCTCTCCCCCTCTCTCCACTCCTCCTGTCTCATCTCCCCCTCTCTCCACTCCTCCTGTCTCATCTCCCCCTCTCTCCACTCCTCCTGTCTCATCTCCCCCTCTCTCCGCTCCTCCTGTGTCATCTCTCCCTCTCTCCGCTCCTCCTGTCTCATCTCCCCCTCTCTCCACTCCTCCTGTCTCATCTCCTCCTCTCTCCACTCCTCCTGTCTCATCTCCCCCTCTCTCCGCTCCTCCTGTCTTATCTCTCCCTCTCTCCGCTCCTCCTGTCTCATCTCCCCCTCTCTCTACTCCTTCTGTCTCATCTCCCCTCTCTCCACTCCTCCTGTCTCATCTCCCCCTCTCTCCCCTCCTCTCCTCCTCTCCCCCTCTCTCCACTCCTCCTGTCTCATCTCCCCCTCTCTCCGCTCCTCCTGTCTCATCTCCCCTCTCTCCACTCCTCCTGTCTCATCTCCCCCTCTCTCCACTCCTCCTGTCTCATCTCCCCCTCTCTCCACTCCTCCTGTCTCATCTCCCCTCTCTCCACTCCTCCTGTCTCATCTCCCCCTCTCTCCACTCCTCCTGTCTCATCTCCCCCTCTCTCCACTCCTCCTGTCTCATCTCCCCTCTCTCCGCTCCTCCTGTCTCATCTCCCCCTCTCTCCACTCCTCCTGTCTGTCTCATCTCCCCCTCTCTCCACTCCTCCTGTCTCATCTCCCCCTCTCTCCACTCCTCCTGTCTCATTTCCCCCTCTCTCCACTCCTCCTGTCTCATCTCCCCCTCTCTCCACTCCTCTCCTCCTCTCTCCACTCCTCTCTCCCTCTCTCCACTCCTCTCCTCCTCTCTCCACTCCTCTCCTCCTCTCTCCACTCCTCTCCTCCTCTCTATCTCAGATTATTGTAGTTCTGTAGACGTAGATCGTAGATAAAAACACACAAGGCACATTTGCACAAAGACAAAGAAAGAAGTTTTGTGACGAATAACAAGTTGTTGTGCAGGAAAAAAGGGGTTGTTCTGCCCCAAAAAAAGCTGTGTCGTTGAGTGAGAAATGAGATAGAGAGGGCTTCATTAGATACATCTCTTAGTAGTTGTTATGCCGGTGATATGGGGATTTGTTTGACTCGCACACTCAAAGTAACTGCTTTTTGAAAATAAATACATTTTCGCCAATTGATTTATGCTCATCAAATTTGTTCAAAACAGAAAGAATAAAAAATGCATGGATTAAACCTAAAGAATGTTAAACATTTTTGTGTCATTGTCATGGAGGACAATAATATATATTTTTTAATTATACTTCAACCACCTCCAGAAATCCTGCAGAAAACAAAAACATTGTCATAATGTCACAGTCTCATAGCCATGCTTCGCCTTCAATTCCACCTCAGCCAACAACCAGTCACAGAGGTCACACTTCTCAGCGAATCTCAACATCCGCCAACCTCATTGGATGACCCTTTAACGAGCCCTCTTTATTCTAACACACGATTCGTCAAAACATTCAAATGCATTGTCTGATCCTGCTCTGCTCATCTCCTAGTGGGACGGATTGACCGTGAGTGAGGAATTAGCATAGTAATTGATAATTACTAAAAGATCAGCGGGGCCATTGTTCTCTCTGACGTCTCTCTGTGTTCTCCCTCAGATTTAGGTCAGCCAATAGGAGAAGTATAATTGAGTGCCTTGTGGCTTATTTAACGAACTAATGCTAATTACAGCATAATGAATGTAGATGAAGGAGAGTGGGAGGTCCCACATTATGTTGTGATTGTCAGAGTGTGTTATTGGGGGCGCTCACCTGGTCCTCGCGGAAATCGCTTCATCTTGAATCTAGAATATCGGCACTCTTACACATGTAAGTAAGGGCTTTTGTGCTGGCACACACACACAGACACACACACACACACACACACACACACACACACACACACACACACACACACACACACACACACACACACACACACACAGACACAGACACACACACACACACACACACACACACACACACACACACACACACACACACACACACACACACACACACACACACACACACACACACACACAGACACAGACACAGACACAGACACAGACACAGACACAGACACACTCACACTCACATACACGCACACTGACAGACACACCCCAGTGTGTTTCAAGTCATGGGACATGTCCTAATTTTGAGGGGAGATGTTTAGAGTTGCTTCTAAATTCACCCGTAGCCCATCTCTGAATCCATCTTCGATCCATGTCCGAATCCATCTTCGATCCATCTCCGAATCCATCTCCGATCCATGTCCGAAAACATCTCCGATCCATCTCCGATCCATCTCCGGATCCATCTCCGATCTATCTCCGGATCCATCTCCGATCCATCTCCGGATCCATCTCCGATCCATCTCCGGATCCATCTCCGATCCATCTCCGAATCCATCTCCGATCCATCTCCGAAT
Source organism: Oncorhynchus gorbuscha (assembly GCF_021184085.1). Taxonomy (NCBI): domain Eukaryota; kingdom Metazoa; phylum Chordata; class Actinopteri; order Salmoniformes; family Salmonidae; genus Oncorhynchus; species Oncorhynchus gorbuscha. The sequence goes on along the minus strand of NC_060181.1, from coordinate 14,450,012 downwards.
CCATCTCCGATCCATCTCCGAATCCATCTCCGATCCATCTCCGAATCCATCTCCGAATCCATCTCCGATCCATCTCCGAATCCATCTCCGATCCATCTCCGATCCATCTCCGATCCATCTCCGAATCCATCTCCGATCCATCTCCGAATCCATCTCCGATCCATCTCCGATCCATCTCCGATCCATCTCCGATCCATCTCCGAATCCATCTCCGAATCCATCTTCGATCCATCTCCGAATCCATCCATCTTCGATCCATCTCCGAATCCATCTTCGATCCATCTCCGAATCCATCTTCGATCCATCTCTGAATCCATCTTCGAACCATCTCTAAATCCATCTTCGATCCATCTCTGAATCCATCTTCGATCCATCTCCGAATCCATCTCCGATCCATCTCCGAATCCATCTCCGAATCCCTCTCCGAATCTATCTCCGATCCATCTCCGAATCCATCTTGAATCCATCTCCGAATCAATCTCCGATCCATCTCCGATCCATCTCCGAATCCATCTTTGATCCATCTCCGAATCCATCTTCGATCCATCTTCGAATCCATCCATCTTCGATCCATCTCCGAATCCATCTTCGATCCATCTCCGAATCCATCTTCGATCCATCTCTGAATCCATCTTCGATCCATCTCTGAATCCATCTTCGATCCATCTCTGAATCCATCTTCGATCCATCTCTGAATCCATCTTCAATCCATCTCCGAATCCATGTGTCCAGTGGTGGTTTTGAGTAATGATTCCTCATCGCCTTTTATCAATCTGTAATTTTCTTCTTCTGTCCAGTCTGTCAACATTTATTGTTTGTCAGCTTATTTGACAATGACACACTATCAATCTAACGACTGACACAAAATCCTCTGTGTTTAATGACAAGTAAACAATTCCATCACATCAACACACACAGCTTCACACCACAACAAAAAGGAAGACAAAAAGAGAAAGGATTACAGGTGTTTGTCAACTGAGGGAAGCGGGGTATCAGTTCTTTTTTTCATTCTTCATGTCTTGTCTTTTAACTGTGAACATGAGTTCTGTGTTGGACACATTAGCATTTCAAAGCCCTCTCGTTTATGGCTAAAATTCCATCACAAGCAATTATTAAATGGACATTCGTAAGTGCTGACAAGGACTAAGATACTGTTAAAAAAAGAAGAGTTGCCTCTATTGGTAATGAAGAGAAGAGAAGGGCGAAAGGGATGGAAATGTCTATGGTAGAAGTGATGGAACCGTGAGGGGCCTCTACAGAAGGCGGGGGGAAGGGAGGGAGGCGATTCCCGCCATTGGGTGAGAGAAGAAAACAAATAGGATCTGGGGGAGAGAGGAACTTATAAATGGGATCTGAGGGGAGAGAGGAACCTATAAATAGGATCTGGGGGAGAGAGGAACCTATAAATAGGATCTGAGGGGAGAGAGGAACCTATAAATAGGATCTGGGGGAGAGAGGAACCTATAAATAGGATCTGAGGGGAGAGGGAAACCTATAAATAGGATCTGGGGGAGAGAGGAACCTATAAATATGATCTGGGGAGAGAGGAACCTTTAAATAGGATCTGGGGGAGAGAGGAACCTATAAATATGATCTGGGGGAGAGAGGAACCTATAAATATGATCTGGGGAGAGAGGAACCTATAAATAGGATCTGAGGGAGAGAGGAACCTATCAATAGGATCTGGGGGAGAGAGGAACCTATAAATTGGATCTGGGGGAGAGAGGTCCCTATAAATATGATCTGGGGAGAGAGGAACCTATAAATAGGATCTGGGGGAGAGAGGAATCTATAAATAGGATCTGGGGGAGAGAAGAACACATAAATAGGATCTGGGGGAGAGAAGAACCTATAAATATAATCTGGGGGAGAGTGAAACCTAGAAATAGGATCTGGAGAAGAGAATAACCTATAAATAGGGTTTAAGGGGAGAGAGGAGCCTATAAATAGGATCTGGGGGAGAATGGAACCTATAAATAGGATCTGGGGGAGAGAGGAACATATGAATAGGATGTGAGGGAGAATGGAACCTAGAAATAGGATCAGCAGGAGAGAGGAACCTTTAAATATGATGTGGGGGAGAGAGGAACCTACAAATAGGATCTTGGGGAGAGAGGAACCTATATATAAGGTCTGAAGGGACAGTGGAATATATAAATACGATCTGGGAGGAGAGAGGAACCTATAAACAGGGCATGAGGGTGAGAGGGACCTAGAAATAGGATCTGACAGGAGAGAGGATCCTTTAAATAGGGTCTAAGGGGAGCAGAAGAGTCTATAAATAGGGTCTGGTGGAGAGAGGGCCATAGAAATACAATCTTAGGGAGAGAGGTCCCTATAAATATAATTTGGGGAAGAGAGGACCCTATTTATATGATCTGGGGAGAGAGGAACATATAAATCCAATCTGGGTGGAGAGAGGAACCTATAAATACAATCTGTGGGAGAGAGAGGAACCTATGAATAGGATCTGGGGAGAGAGGAACCTATAAATACAATCTGTGGGAGAGAGGAACCTATAAATACAATATGGGGAGAGAGGAACCTATAAATACAATCTGGGGAGAGAGGAACCTATAAATACAATCTGGGGAGAGAGGAACCTATAAATACAATCTGGGGAGAGAGGAACCTATAAATACAATCTGTGGGAGAGAGGAACCCATGAATACAATCTGTGGGAGAGAGGAACCCATGAATACAATCTGGGGAGAGAGGAACCCATGAATACAATCTGTGGGAGAGAGGAACCTATAAATACAATCTGAGGGAGAGAGGAACCCATAAATAGAATCTGGGGAGAGAGAGGAACCTATAAATACAATCTGGGGAGAGAGAGGAACCTATAAATACAATCTGAGGGAGAGAGAGGAACCTATAAATATAATCCGGGGAGAGAGGAACCTATAAATACAATCTGGGGAGAGAGAGGAACCTATAAATACAATCTGAGGGAGAGAGGAACCTATAAATACAATCTGAGGGAGAGAGAGGAACCCATGAATACAATCTGTGGGAGAGAGGAACCTATAAATACAATCTGGGGAGAGAGAGGAACCTATAAATACAATCTGAGGGAGAGAGAGGAACCCATGAAAACAATCTGTGGGAGAGAGGGGAACCTATAAATACAATCTTTGGGAGAGAGGAACCTATAAATACAATCCGGGGAGAGAGGAACCTATAAATAATATCTGAGGAAGAGAGAGGAACCTATAAATACAATCTGGGGAGAGAGAGGCACCTATAAATACAATCTGAGGGAGAGAGGAACCCATGAATACAATCTGTGAGAGAGAGGAACCCATGAATAGGATCTGAGGGAGAGAGGAACATATGAATAGGATCTGAGGGAGAGAGGAACCTATGAATAGGATCTGAGGGAGAGAGGAACATATGAATAGGATCTGGGGAGAGAGAGGAACCTATAAATACAATCTGAGGGAGAGAGGAACCTATAAATACAATCCGGGGAGAGAGGAACCTTTAAATAATATCTGAGGAAGAGAGAGGAACCTATAAATACAATCTGGGGAGAGAGAGGAACCTATAAATACAATCTGAGGGAGAGAGGAACCCATGAATACAATCTGTGAGAGAGAGGAACCCATGAATACAATCTGTGGGAGAGAGGAACCTATAAATACAATCCGGGGAGAGAGGAACCTATAAATAGGATCTGAGGGAGAGAGGAACCTATGAATAGGATCTGAGGGAGAGAGGAACCTATGAATAGGATCTGGGGAGAGAGAGGAACCTATGAATAGGATCTGAGGGAGAGAGGAACCTATGAATAGGATCTGAGGGAGAGAGGAACATATGAATAGGATCTGGGGAGAGAGAGGAACCTATAAATACAATCTGGGGAGAGAGAGGAACCTATAAATACAATCTGGGGAGAGAGAGGAACCTATAAATACAATCTGTGGGAGAGAGGAACCTATAAATACAATCCGGGGATAGAGGAACCTATAAATACAATCTGGGGAGAGAGAGGAACCTATAAATACAATCTGAGGGAGAGAGGAACCCATGAATACAATCTGGGGGGAGAGAGGAACCTATAAATATAATCTGTGGGAGAGAGGAACCTATAAATACAATCTGGGGAGAGAGGAACCTATAAATACAATCTGGGGAGAGAGGAACCTATAAATACAATCTGGGGAGAGAGGAACCTATAAATACAATCTGAGGGAGAGAGAGGAACCCATGAATACAATCTGTGGGAGAGAGGAACCTATAAATACAATCTGGGGAGAGAGAGGAACCTATAAATACAATCTGAGGGAGAGAGAGGAACCCATGAAAACAATCTGTGGGAGAGAGGGGAACCTATAAATACAATCTTTGGGAGAGAGGAACCTATAAATACAATCCGGGGAGAGAGGAACCTATAAATAATATCTGAGGAAGAGAGAGGAACCTATAAATACAATCTGGGGAGAGAGAGGCACCTATAAATACAATCTGAGGGAGAGAGGAACCCATGAATACAATCTGTGAGAGAGAGGAACCCATGAATAGGATCTGAGGGAGAGAGGAACATATGAATAGGTTCTGAGGGAGAGAGGAACCTATGAATAGGATCTGAGGGAGAGAGGAACATATGAATAGGATCTGGGGAGAGAGAGGAACCTATAAATACAATCTGAGGGAGAGAGGAACCTATAAATACAATCCGGGGAGAGAGGAACCTTTAAATAATATCTGAGGAAGAGAGAGGAACCTATAAATACAATCTGGGGAGAGAGAGGAACCTATAAATACAATCTGAGGGAGAGAGGAACCCATGAATACAATCTGTGAGAGAGAGGAACCCATGAATACAATCTGTGGGAGAGAGGAACCTATAAATAGGATCTGAGGGAGAGAGGAACCTATGAATAGGATCTGAGGGAGAGAGGAACCTATGAATAGGATCTGGGGAGAGAGAGGAACCTATGAATAGGATCTGAGGGAGAGAGGAACCTATGAATAGGATCTGAGGGAGAGAGGAACATATGAATAGGATCTGGGGAGAGAGAGGAACCTATAAATACAATCTGGGGAGAGAGAGGAACCTATAAATACAATCTGGGGAGAGAGAGGAACCTATAAATACAATCTGTGGGAGAGAGGAACCTATAAATACAATCCGGGGATAGAGGAACCTATAAATACAATCTGGGGAGAGAGGAACCTATAAATACAATCTGAGGGAGAGAGGAACCCATGAATACAATCTGGGGGGAGAGAGGAACCTATAAATATAATCTGTGGGAGAGAGGAACCTATAAATACAATCTGGGGAGAGAGGAACCTATAAATACAATCTGTGGGAGAGAGGAACCTATAAATACAATCTGTGGGAGAGAGGAACCTATAAATACAATCTGGGGAGAGAGAGGAACCTATAAATACAATCTGTGGGAGAGAGGAACCTATAAATACAATCTGGGGAGAGAGGAACCTATAAATACAATCTGGGGAGAGAGGAACCTATAAATAGGATCTGGGGAGAGAGGAACCTATAAATACAATCTGGGGAGGGAGGAACCAATAAATACAATCTGGGGAGAGAGGAACCTATAAATACAATCTGAGGGAGAGAGGAACCCATGAATACAATCTGGGGGGAGAGAGGAACCTATAAATACAATCTGGGGAGAGAGAGGAACCTATAAATACAATCTGAGGGAGAGAGGAACCCATGAATACAATCTGGGGAGAGAGAGGAACCCATGAATACAATTTGGGGAGAGAGAGGAACCTATAAATACAATCTGAGGGAGAGAGGAACCCATGAATACTATCTGGGGAGAGAGAGGAACCCATGAATACAATCTGGGGAGAGAGAGGCACCCATGAATACAATCTGGGGAGAGAGAGGAACCTATAAATACAATCTGGGGAGAGATGAACCTATAAATACAATCTGGGGAGAGAGGGGAACCTATAAATACAATCTGAGGGAGAGAGGAACCCATGAATACAATCTGGGGAGAGAGAGGAACCCATGAATACAATTTGGGGAGAGAGAGGAACCTATAAATACAATCTGAGGGAGAGAGGAACCCATGAATACTATCTGGGGAGAGAGAGGAACCCATGAATACAATCTGGGGAGAGAGAGGCACCCATGAATACAATCTGGGGAGAGAGAGGAACCTATAAATACAATCTGGGGAGAGATGAACCTATAAATACAATCTGGGGAGAGAGGGGAACCTATAAATACAATCTGAGGGAGAGAGGAACCCATGAATACAATCTGGGGGGAGAGAGGAACCTATAAATATAATCTGGGGAGAGAGAGGAACCCATGAATACAATCTGGGGGGAGAGAGGAACCTATACATATAATCTGGGGAGAGAGAGGAACCTATAAATACAATCTGAGGGAGAGAGGAACCCATGAATACAATCTGTGGGAGAGAGGAACCTATAAATACAATCTGGGGGGAGAGAGGAACCTATAAATACAATCTGGGGAGAGAGGAACCTATAAATACAATCTGTGGGAGAGAGGAACCTATAAATACAATCTGGGGGGAGAGAGGAACCTATAAATACAATCTGGGGAGAGAGGAACCTATAAATACAATCTGGGGAGAGAGGAACCTATAAATACAATCTGGGGAGAGGGGAACCTATAAATACAATCTGTGGGAGAGAGGAACCTATAAATACAATCTGGGGGGAGAGAGGAACCTATAAATACAATATGGGGAGAGAGGAACCTATAAATACAATCTGGGGAGAGAGGAACCTATAAATACAATCTGGGGAGAGAGAGGAACCTATAAATACAATCTGTGGGAGAGAGGAACCTATAAATACAATCTGGGGAGAGAGAGGAACCTATAAATACAATCTGTGGGAGAGAGGGACCTATAAATACAATCTGTGGGAGAGAGGAACCTATAAATACAATCTGGGGAGAGAGGAACCTATAAATACAATCTGGGGGGAGAGAGGAACCTATAAATACAATCTGTGGGAGAGAGGAACCTATAAATACAATCTGGGGAGAGAGGAACCTATAAATACAATCTGTGGGAGAGAGGAACCTATAAATACAATCTGGGGAGAGAGGAACCTATAAATACAATCTGGGGGGAGAGAGGAACCAATAAATACAATCTGGGGAGAGAGGAACCTATAAATACAATCTGTGGGAGAGAGGAACCTATAAATACAATCTGTGGGAGAGAGGAACCTATAAATACAATCTGTGGGAGAGAGGAACCAATAAATACAATCTGTGGGAGAGAGGAACCTATAATTACAATCTGTGGGAGAGAGGAACCAATAAATACAATCTGTGGGAGAGAGGAACCTATAAATACAATCTGTGGGAGAGAGGAACCTATAAATACAATCTGGGGAGAGAGGAACCAATAAATACAATCTGTGGGAGAGAGGAACCCATGAATACAATCTGGGGAGAGAGGAACCTATAAATACAATCTGGGAGAGAGAGGAACCCATGAATACAATCTGGGGAGAGAGGAACCAATAAATACAATCTGGGGAGAGAGGAACCAATAAATACAATCTGTGGGAGAGAGGAACCTATAAATACAATCTGGGGAGAGAGGAACCCATGAATACAATCTGGGGAGAGAGGAACCTATAAATACAATCTGGGGAGAGAGGAACCCATGAATACAATCTGGGGAGAGAGGAACCCATGAATACAATCTGGGGAGAGAGGAACCCATGAATACAATCTGTGGAGAGAGGAACCTATAAATACAATCTGGGGAGAGAGGAACCCATGAATACAATCTGGGGAGAGAGGAACCCATGAATACAATCTGGGGAGAGAGGAACCTATAAATACAATCTGGGGAGAGAGGAACCCATGAATACAATCTGGGGAGAGAGGAACCTATAAATACAATCTGGGGAGAGAGGAACCCATGAATACAATCTGGGGAGAGAGGAACCTATAAATACAATCTGGGGAGAGAGGAACCTATAAATACAATCTGGGGAGAGAGGAACCTATAAATACAATCTGGGGAGAGAGGAACCTATAAATACAATCTGGGGAGAGAGGAACCTATAAATACAATCTGGGGAGAGAGGAACCCATGAATACAATCTGGGGAGAGAGGAACCTATAAATACAATCTGGGGAGAGAGGAACCTATAAATACAATCTGGGGAGAGAGGAACCTATAAATACAATCTGGGGAGAGAGGAACCTATAAATACAATCTGGGGAGAGAGGAACCTATAAATACAATCTGTGGGAGAGAGGAACCTATAAATACAATCTGGGGGGAGAGAGGAACCTATAAATACAATATGGGGAGAGAGGAACCTATAAATACAATCTGGGGAGAGAGGAACCTATAAATACAATCTGGGGAGAGAGAGGAACCTATAAATACAATCTGTGGGAGAGAGGAACCTATAAATACAATCTGTGGGAGAGAGGAACCTATAAATACAATCTGGGGAGAGAGAGGAACCTATAAATACAATCTGTGGGAGAGAGGAACCTATAAATACAATCTGTGGGAGAGAGGAACCTATAAATACAATCTGGGGAGAGAGGAACCTATAAATACAATCTGGGGGGAGAGAGGAACCTATAAATACAATCTGGGGAGAGAGGAACCTATAAATACAATCTGGGAGAGAGGAACCTATAAATACAATCTGTGGGAGAGAGGAACCTATAAATACAATCTGGGGAGAGAGGAACCTATAAATACAATCTGGGGGGAGAGAGGAACCAATAAATACAATCTGGGGAGAGAGGAACCTATAAATACAATCTGTGGGAGAGAGGAACCTATAAATACAATCTGTGGGAGAGAGGAACCTATAAATACAATCTGTGGGAGAGAGGAACCAATAAATACAATCTGTGGGAGAGAGGAACCTATAATTACAATCTGTGGGAGAGAGGAACCAATAAATACAATCTGTGGGAGAGAGGAACCTATAAATACAATCTGTGGGAGAGAGGAACCTATAAATACAATCTGGGGAGAGAGGAACCAATAAATACAATCTGTGGGAGAGAGGAACCCATGAATACAATCTGGGGAGAGAGGAACCTATAAATACAATCTGGGGAGAGAGAGGAACCCATGAATACAATCTGGGGAGAGAGGAACCAATAAATACAATCTGGGGAGAGAGGAACCAATAAATACAATCTGTGGGAGAGAGGAACCTATAAATACAATCTGGGGAGAGAGGAACCCATGAATACAATCTGGGGAGAGAGGAACCTATAAATACAATCTGGGGAGAGAGGAACCCATGAATACAATCTGGGGAGAGAGGAACCCATGAATACAATCTGGGGAGAGAGGAACCCATGAATACAATCTGTGGAGAGAGGAACCTATAAATACAATCTGGGGAGAGAGGAACCCATGAATACAATCTGGGGAGAGAGGAACCCATGAATACAATCTGGGGAGAGAGGAACCTATAAATACAATCTGGGGAGAGAGGAACCCATGAATACAATCTGGGGAGAGAGGAACCTATAAATACAATCTGGGGAGAGAGGAACCCATGAATACAATCTGGGGAGAGAGGAACCTATAAATACAATCTGGGGAGAGAGGAACCTATAAATACAATCTGGGGAGAGAGGAACCTATAAATACAATCTGGGGAGAGAGGAACCTATAAATACAATCTGGGGAGAGAGGAACCTATAAATACAATCTGGGGAGAGAGGAACCCATGAATACAATCTGGGGAGAGAGGAACCTATAAATACAATCTGGGGAGAGAGGAACCTATAAATACAATCTGGGGAGAGAGGAACCCATGAATACAATCTGGGGAGAGAGGAACCCATGAATACAATCTGGGGAGAGAGGAACCTATAAATACAATCTGGGGAGAGAGGAACCAATAAATACAATCTGGGGAGAGAGGAACCAATAAATACAATCTGTGGGAGAGAGGAACCCATGAATACAATCTGGGGAGAGAGGAACCTATAAATACAATCTGGGGAGAGAGGAACCAATAAATACAATCTGGGGAGAGAGGAACCCATGAATACAATCTGGGGAGAGAGGAACCTATAAATACAATCTGTGGGAGAGAGGAACCTATAAATACAATCTGGGGAGAGAGGAACCTATAAATACAATCTGGGGAGAGAGGAACCAATAAATACAATCTGGGGAGAGAGAGGAACCCATGAATACAATCTGGGGAGAGAGAGGAACCCATGAATACAATCTGGGGAGAGAGAGGAACCCATGAATACAATCTGGGGAGAGAGAGGAACCAATAAATACAATCTGGGGAGAGAGAGGAACCCATGAATACAATCTGGGGAGAGAGGAACCCATGAATACAATCTGGGGAGAGAGGAACCCATGAATACAATCTGGGGAGAGAGGAACCTATAAATACAATCTGGGGAGAGAGGAACCAATAAATACAATCTGGGGAGAGAGGAACCAATAAATACAATCTGTGGGAGAGAGGAACCCAGGAATACAATCTGGGGAGAGAGGAACCTATAAATACAATCTGGGGAGAGAGGAACCAATAAATACAATCTGGGGAGAGAGGAACCCATGAATACAATCTGGGGAGAGAGAGGAACCCATGAATACAATCTGGGGAGAGAGAGGAACCCATGAATACAATCTGGGGAGAGAGAGGAACCAATAAATACAATCTGGGGAGAGAGGAACCAATAAATACAATCTGGGGAGAGGGGAACCCATGAATACAATCTGGGGAGAGAGAGGAACCCATGAATACAATCTGGGGAGAGAGAGGAACCTATAAATACAATCTGGGGAGAGAGGAACCTATAAATACAATCTGGGGAGAGAGAGGAACCTATAAATACAATCTGGGGAGAGAGGAACCTATAAATACAATCTGGGGAGAGAGAGGAACCTATAAATACAATCTGGGGAGAGAGGAACCCATGAATACAATCTGGGGAGAGAGAGGAACCTATAAATACAATCTGGGGAGAGAGGAACCTATAAATACAATCTGGGGAGAGAGGAACCAATAAATACAATCTGGGGAGAGAGGAACCCATGAATACAATCTGGGGAGAGAGAGGAACCCATGAATACAATCTGGGGAGAGAGAGGAACCCATGAATACAATCTGGGGAGAGAGAGGAACCCATGAATACAATCTGGGGAGAGAGAGGGACCAATAAATACAATCTGGGGAGAGAGGAACCAATAAATACAATCTGGGGAGAGAGAGGAACCTATAAATACAATCTGGGGAGAGAGGACCCAATAAATACAATCTGTGGGAGAGAGGAACCAATAAATACAATCTGGGGAGAGAGGAACCTATAAATACAATCTGGGGAGAGAGGAACCAATAAATACAATCTGTGGGAGAGAGGAACCTATAAATACAATCTGGGGAGAGAGGAACCTATAAATACAATCTGGGGAGAGAGGAACCAATAAATACAATCTGGGGAGAGAGAGGAACCCATGAATACAATCTGGGGAGAGAGAGGAACCCATGAATACAATCTGGGGAGAGAGAGGAACCCATGAATACAATCTGGGGAGAGAGAGGAACCAATAAATACAATCTGGGGAGAGATGAACCAATAAATACAATCTGGGGAGAGAGGAACCAATAAATACAATCTGGGGAGAGAGGAACCCATGAATACAATCTGGGGAGAGAGGAACCCATGAATACAATCTGGGGAGAGAGGAACCTATAAATACAATCTGGGGAGAGAGGAACCAATAAATACAATCTGGGGAGAGAGGAACCAATAAATACAATCTGTGGAAGAGAGGAACCCAGGAATACAATCTGGGGAGAGAGGAACCTATAAATACAATCTGGGGAGAGAGGAACCAATAAATACAATCTGGGGAGAGAGGAACCCATGAATACAATCTGGGGAGAGAGAGGAACCCATGAATACAATCTGGGGAGAGAGAGGAACCTATGAATACAATCTGGGGAGAGAGGAACCAATAAATACAATCTGGGGAGAGAGGAACCAATAAATACAATCTGGGGAGAGAGGAACCCATGAATACAATCTGGGGAGAGAGGAACCTATAAATACAATCTGGGGGAGAGAGGAACCTATAAATACAATCTGGGGGGAGAGAGGAACCTATAAATACAATCTGGGGAGAGAGAGGAACCTATAAATACAATCTGGGGAGAGAGGAACCTATAAATACAATCTGGGGAGAGAGAGGAACCTATAAATACAATCTGGGGAGAGAGGAACCCATGAATACAATCTGGGGAGAGAGAGGAACCTATAAATACAATCTGGGGAGAGAGGAACCTATAAATACAATCTGGGGAGAGAGGAACCTATAAATACAATCTGGGGAGAGAGGAACCTATAAATACAATCTGGGGAGAGAGGAACCTATAAATACAATCTGGGGAGAGAGGAACCTATAAATACAATCTGGGGGAGAGAGGAACCTATAAATACAATCTGGGGAGAGAGGAACCTATAAATACAATCTGGGGAGAGAGGAACCTATAAATACAATCTGGGGAGAGAGAGGAACCTATAAATACAATCTGGGGAGAGAGGAACCTATAAATACAATCTGGGGGAGAGAGGAACCTATAAATACAATCTGGGGGGGGAGAGAGGAACCTATAAATACAATCTGGGGAGAGAGGAACCTATAAATACAATCTGGGGAGAGAGAGGAACCCATGAATACAATCTGGGGAGAGAGGATAAATACAATCTGGGGAGAGAGGAACCTATAAATACAATCTGGGGAGAGAGGAACCTATAAATACAATCTGGGAGAGGGGATCTGGGGAGAGAGGAACCCATGAATACAATCTGGGGGAGAGAGGAACCTATAAATACAATCTGGGGAGAGAGGAGAGGAACCTATAAATACAACCTATAAATACAATCTGGGGAGGAGGAACCTATAAATACAATCTGGGGAGAGAGGAACCCATGAATACAATCTGGGGAGAGAGAGGAACCCATAAATACAATCTGGGAGAGAGAGGAACCCATAAATACAATCTGGGGAGAGAGGAACCTATAAATACAATCTGGGGAGAGAGGAACCTATAAATACAATCTGGGGAGAGAGGAACCTATAAATACAATCTGGGGAGAGAGGAACCTATAAATACAATCTGGGGAGAGAGAGGAACCTATAAATACAATCTGGGGAGAGAGGAACCTATGAATACAATCTGGGGGAGAGAGGAACCTATAAATACAATCTGGGGAGAGAGGAACCTATAAATACAATCTGGGGAGAGAGAGGAACCTATAAATACAATCTGGGGAGAGAGGAACCTATAAATACAATCTGAGGGAGAGAGGAACCTATAAATACAATCTGGGGGAGAGAGGAACCTATAAATACAATCTGGGGAGAGAGGAACCTATAAATACAATCTGGGGGAGAGGAGAGGAACCTATAAATACAATCTGGGGAGAGAGGAACCTATAAATACAATCTGGGGAGAGAGAGGAACCTATAAATAAATCTGGGGGGAGAACCTATAAATACAATCTGGGGAGAGGAACCTATAAATACAATCTGGGGAGAGAGGAACCTATAAATACAATCTGGGGAGAGAGGAACCTATAAATACAATCTGGGGGGAGAGGAACCTATAAATACAATCTATGGGGGAGAGGAACCTATAAATACAATCTGGGGGAGAGGAACCTATAAATACAATATGGGGAGAGAGGAACCGATAAATACAATCTGGGGAGAGAGGAACCTATAAATACAATATGGGGGGAGAGGAACCTATAAATACAATATGCGGAGAGAGGAAACGATAAATACAATCTGGGGAGAGAGGAACCTATAAATACAATATGGGGGGGGAGAGATAAATACAAGGAAACCTATAAATACAATCTGGGGAGAGAGAACCTATAAATACAATCTGGGGAGAGAGGAACCTAAATACAATCTGGGGAGAGAGGAACCTATAAATACAATCTGGGGAGAGAGGAACCTATAAATACAATCTGGGGAGAGAGGAACCTATAAATACAATCTGGGGGGAGAGAGGAACCTATAAATAAAATCTTTGGGAGAGAGGAACCCATGAATACAATCTGTGGGAGAGAGGAACCCATGAATACAATCTGGGGAGAGAGGAACCTATAAATAGGATCTGAGGGGAGAGATGGAGACAAGATCTGAGTTCTGGTCCTAATCAGTGAACTAAATAGGGGATGTGGTGCTATTTGGAATGAAGACAAGGTCCTTGACAGAAGAATGTGTTCATTATTCCGTTTTTTGTTCCAAGTTCTGGCATGTTAGGGTCTTCCTCATTCCGAGCTTCGACTGTTAGAAGTATAGAAGTAATGATCTGACAGCTAGCCCATGGACGGACTGGTGGACAATTTCCTTCCGACTCTTTCTCACCCATTGAGCAGACAGTTCAGAATGATTCTGTGAAGAGTAGGCTGCTCCCATAAGCAGAATATATTATTGAAGTCCAATGCAATACGATTCAGTTTGACTGATAGACCATTGTTGCTTGGTGTTAAAACCACAGTTCAACCTGAGGATCTCTGATTGAGAGGGATGAACAGACAGAACTTCTTTCAAGGCTAACAGAAAGTTACACCAAGACCAGTTGAAAGGATTTCTGCCAATAGGTGCCCTTTCTCTGCTCTCATGTAAATGTTGTTTCTATTCACCTGGCTTATTTCATCTCCACCACTCTACATCTATCTCCCCTCTGGTCTCTCCTCTTTGTCTTTCTCTCTTCTGTTCTTACGTGTTTCTCGTGTTGTTCTGTCTGTAGTATGCATAATGATACCTTGGTCTAAGGTTGAAATGGAACTGGAACAACGAACCGGTAACAAATGTAAGGACAACGTTTGGTCTCAAGGCAGTCTCTAGCTTTATCTAACAGGTGTAAAGCAGGCAGCCACACTTGTCTGGTTTATAGATGAATAAGGTAGGGAACAGCACAATGGTCATGTGTGCCTTGATTTAATCATCATTTAACAGACTAAGAGCTTTTAGACATTTCCTTGCAAGGTCAGTGAGTAGACAGTATTGCTGAGAGAGTATAGTTTTGCCTGGAGAAATGCAATGGGCAGTGTACAGCATTGGGAAAATCTGCTCTGAAAAATATTGAATTCTGTTTTTCACAGATCATCTGTCAATCCATATCTGTGTAGACATGCAGCACAGATTGAGGATCAGATCACCCTCCGTCAAATCCTAATCTTCACCATGAGCTGGTGAATCATAAAACTGATCTTAGACCAGTGTCTACGTACAACCCCTTCCTATACTCTGTTTGTGCTGATGTGACTCCTGCCTTTCATCTTGATCGTCCCTCTCACCAAGACAACAAAAGCAGTAGTGAACATTAAAGGGGGTAGGGTGTTGTGTGGGACGCAGTCCCTGTCTGGTTCCCTTGTTCTTCAAAGAGGAACAGCTGTCTCTTCCTCCATCCCTCATTCTCTCTCTACTGTCTAACTCTGACCCGAAAAACAAGTTGTGATGCATTAGAGAGAGAGAGAGAGAAAGGGACCAAGGACAGGATGTGACCATAATTGAGAAGGCATATGTGAGATCTAAAATGATGTGAAATCCTCAAAAACAGGTGAGAAAAATCCTGGTGACGATGACGACGTCTCTGTTGAATTATGCCAGCAGCACGAAGAGCAAAAAACATAACAAACATGTTTACGGTGTAATGTATGAATTGGAAGAAGAAGCTTTCCCAATAATTTACTCCAATAAGGGGAGGGATGGCATGATTAGGGGAAAATATTAAAGGAAAATATAAAGCTGTCATCAAGGCAAAGGGTGGCTACTTTGAAGAATCTCAAGTATAACATATTTAGATTTGCTTTAAAAAAAAATGTGGTTGCTACAAATGTTTCATTTCATAGTTTTGATGTCTTCACTATTATTCTACGATGTAGAAAATTGTCAAAATAAAGAAAAACCCTGGAATGAGTAGGTGTGTCCAGAATGTTGAATGGTACTGTATATATGGAAAATTGGACATGATGCAGACAGTTACATTGATAGAAGCTCGATTTGCAATATTAAAGCTGATCTACACCTTAACAAATGTAAATAATAAAAACAGCACCAAAACCAAAATGCACTTCCTTTGGCGTTCTCTGTGTCTAATTTCATGTCTTCATTTGATTCTTCCCAGGATGAGGGCTGAACGATCCAGGAACACACTACCAATTGTTACTCATTACAGACGTATGATTTGAGCCACGATACCCAGCTCTCAAGCGTCATACCGGTCTCCAGAGTAGTGCACTTCTGAATATGACTAATGCCTACTCACAGCAATGTGATTTGTCTAATCTGCAGTGCCCTCTGGGAGATGAGTAAGACTCCCTTGCACACCGCTCGGCTCACACTCCGCTGGTCTCCCCTGGCTGGCTGGCTGGCTGACAATCCTCTCTCTCATCTGTCTTTCTCTCTTTGTCTTTTCCTGTCTTTATCCACAGCGATCTCTCTCCCACATCATCCCCCTATCCACCACCACGGTACACACAGGTGTATCCAGCCAGTGAGAATAGATGGCGTTAGATGAGATGGATTGACATATCAGTGTCTTAGTAAGCTGATGTCTTAGGACATGAATGATGTACGATATTCCATAAAATGTCATGATGACATTGGTTGTATCCCAAATGGCACTCTCTTGCCTTTGTAGTGCATATAGGGCTGCAAAGGGAGCCACTAGGGCTGTAGTCAATAGTATTGTATGGACCCTGGTCAAAAGTAGTGCACTATATAGGGAATAGGGTACCGTTTGAAAGCATTGACATTCAAATAAAGTATTTTGACGGACAGCCAACTGTACAAACAGTAAAAACTCAGCTTTGTATTTTACATAATAAACTAATAAGTTTAGCTACTTTTAGCTGTTTTCCTCTGAATGTGGCAGAAATGTAAATTCCAGGTACAAAC
Organism: Oncorhynchus gorbuscha; assembly: GCF_021184085.1. Lineage (NCBI taxonomy): Eukaryota > Metazoa > Chordata > Actinopteri > Salmoniformes > Salmonidae > Oncorhynchus > Oncorhynchus gorbuscha. The sequence goes on along the minus strand of NC_060181.1, from coordinate 14,433,090 downwards.
AAGTATCTTCAAACATCGTCTCCCCTCACTCTATCCAAATATAACTCTGCTTCCTGAAAACTCTCATCTTTAGGGACACTTTATCTCAGAGAGCCTCTATGTGCTTTCTATAGTCGAGAGGATTAGGTTGATTTTGGATATTTCACACATGATGATTCATCTAGCTAGGTACGTCTCCTGGATTTCAATAACCACCTCTAAGTTTTGTTTGCTTATTAGTTAGTTTTCAAGCAAGATAAAACAAATGTTCTTCTCTCTCTCGCTCTCTGAGTTCCCTCACTATTTCTCTCTTTACTGTTTACTGACAGTGAGACAGATCAGGTGCATCCCAAGCCTCCTTTCTGAACCATTCAGGTATGCAGCTCTTCAGGTGTGAGAGATATTCACATACCTTATTAAGCAGATGCTGAGTTCAAATGACACAGAATGAGATTAGACAAAACGAGACGGGAAGGGTGCAAAGTGAGGAGATCTGCTTCTGTCTGGGTGAGGCTAAGTGAGGAGATCTGCTTCTGTCTGGGTGAGGCTAAGTGAGGAGAGATGCTTCTGTCTGGGCGAGGCTAGGTGAGGAGAGATGCTTCTGTCTGGGCGAGGCTAAGTGAGGAGAGATGCTTCTGTCTGAGTGAGGCTAAGTGAGGAGATCTGCTTCTGTCTGGGTGAGGCTAAGTGAGGAGATCTGCTCCTGTCTGAGTGAGGCTAAGTGAGGAGATCTGCTTCTGTCTGGGTGAGGCTAAGTGAGGAGAGATGCTTCTGTCTGAGTGAGGCTAAGTGAGGAGAGATGCTTCTGTCTGAGTGAGGCTAAGTGAGGAGATCTGCTTCTGTCTGGGCGAGGCTAAGTGAGGAGAGATGCTTCTGTCTGGGCGAGGCTAAGTGAGGAGAGATGCTTCTGTCTGAGTGAGGCTAAGTGAGGAGATCTGCTTCTGTCTGGGTGAGGCTAAGTGAGGAGATCTGCTCCTGTCTGGGCGAGGCTAAGTGAGGAGAGATGCTTCTGTCTGCGTGAGGCTAAGTGAGGAGAGATGCTTCTGTCTGGGTGAGGCTAAGTGAGGAGAGATGCTTCTGTCTGGGTGAGGCTAGGTGAGGAGAGATGCTTCTGTCTGGGTGAGGCTAAGTGAGGAGAGATGCTTCTGTCTGGGTGAGGCTAAGTGAGGAGAGATGCTTCTGTCTGGGCGAGGCTAAGTGAGGAGAGATGCTTCTGTCTGGGCGAGGCTAAGTGAGGAGAGATGCTTCTGTCTGGGCGAGGCTAAGTGAGGAGAGATGCTTCTGTCTGGGGGAGTCTAAGTGAGGAGAGATGCTTCTGTCTGGGTGAGGCTAAGTGAGGAGAGATGCTTCTGTCTGGGCGAGTCTAAGTGAGGAGATCTGCTTCTGTCTGGGCGAGGGTAAGTGAGGAGAGATGCTTCTGTTTGGGTGAGGCTAGGTGAGGAGAAATGCTTCTGTCTGGGAGAGGCTAAGTGAGGAGAGATGCTTCACTCTGTGAGAGGCTAAGTGAGGAGAGATGCTTCTGTCTGGGTGAGGCTAAGTGAGGAGAGATGCTTCTGTCTGGGTGGGGCTAGGTGAGGAGAGATGCTTCTGTCTGGGTGAGGCTAAGTGAGGAGATCTGCTCCTGTCTGGGCGAGGCTAAGTGAGGAGAGATGCTTCTGTCTGCGTGAGGCTAAGTGAGGAGAGATGCTTCTGTCTGGGCGAGGCTAAGTGAGGAGAGATACTTCTGTCTGGGTGAGGCTAGGTGAGGAGAAATGCTTCTGTCTGGGAGAGGCTAAGTGAGGAGAGATGCTTCACTCTGTGAGAGGCTAAGTGAGGAGAGATGCTTCTGTCTGGGTGAGGCTAAGTGAGGAGAGATGCTTCTGTCTGGGTGGGGCTAGGTGAGGAGAGATGCTTCTGTCTGGGTGAGGCTAAGTGAGGAGATCTGCTCCTGTCTGGGCGAGGCTAAGTGAGGAGAGATGCTTCTGTCTGCGTGAGGCTAAGTGAGGAGAGATGCTTCTGTCTGGGCGAGGCTAAGTGAGGAGAGATACTTCTGTCTGGGTGAGGCTAAGTGAGGAGAGATGCTTCTGTCTGGGTGAGGCTAGGTGAGGAGAGATGCTTCTGTCTGGGTGAGGCTAAGTGAGGAGAGATGCTTCTGTCTGGGTGAGGCTAGGTGAGGAGAGATGCTTCTGTCTGGGCGAGGCTAAGTGAGGAGAGATGCTTCTGTCTGGGCGAGGCTAAGTGAGGAGAGATGCTTCTGTCTGGGCGAGGCTAAGTGAGGAGAGATGCTTCTGTCTGGGGAAGTCTAAGTGAGGAGAGATGCTTCTGTCTGGGTGAGGCTAAGTGAGGAGAGATGCTTCTGTCTGGGCGAGTCTAAGTGAGGAGATCTGCTTCTGTCTGGGCGAGGGTAAGTGAGGAGAGATGCTTCTGTTTGGGTGAGGCTAGGTGAGGAGAAATGCTTCTGTCTGGGAGAGGCTAAGTGAGGAGAGATGCTTCACTCTGTGAGAGGCTAAGTGAGGAGAGATGCTTCTGTCTGGGTGAGGCTAAGTGAGGAGAGATGCTTCTGTCTGGGTGGGGCTAGGTGAGGAGAGATGCTTCTGTCTGGGTGAGGCTAGGTGAGGAGAGATGCTTCTGTCTGGGCGAGGCTAAGTGAGGAGAGATGCTTCTGTCTGGGTGAGGCTAGGTGAGGAGAGATGCTTCTTTCTGGGTGAGGCTAGGTGAGGAGAGATGCTTCTGTCTGGGTGAGGCTAGGTGAGGAGAGATGCTTCTGTCTGGGTGAGGCTAGGTGAGGAGAGATGCTTCTGTCTGGGAGAGGCTAAGTGAGGAGAGATGCTTCTGTCTGGGTGAGGCTAGGTGAGGAGAGATGCTTCTGTCTGGGTGAGGCTAAGTGAGTAGAGATGCTTCTGTCTGGGCGAGGCTAAGTGAGGAGAGATGCTTCTGTCTGGGTGAGGCTAGGTGAGGAGGGATGCGTCTGTCGGTGAGGCTAGGTGAGGAGAGATGCTTCTGTCTGGGTGAGGCTAGGTGAGGAGAGATGATTCTGTCTGTGAGAGGCTAGGTGAGGAGAGATGCTTCTGTCTGTGAGAGGCTAGGTGAAGAGAGATGCTTTTGTCTGGGTGAGGCTAGGTGAGGAGAGATGCTTCTGTCTGTGAGAGGCTAGGTGAGGAGAGATGCTTTTGTCTGGGTGAGGCTAGGTGAGGAGAGATGCTTCTGTCTGTGAGAGGCTAGGTGAAGAGAGATGCTTTTGTCTGGGCGAGGCTAAGTGAGGAGAGATGCTTCTGTCTGGGTGAGGCTAGGTGAGGAGAGATGCTTTTGTCTGGGTGAGGCTAGGTGAGCACGGTGAAGCCCCCCATGTGTGTGCTACCCATGTAAAGCCAGGCAGAAACAAGTGGCATGGATAATACCAGACAACATATTGATGCATCAGAGCGGCCCTTTTTCATTTCAGGCTCCATTTGGTTGGCACCCAGGCAAATACAACCACAGTTTCTGTGGGATGTCCTGGTTTGGAGGAGAGATATGTTAGTGTGAGAGAGAGAGAATATGTTCACGTCACCATTCGTCTGTGTGTGTTACCATAGTGTTTCTATATGTGGGTGTCCTCTGCCTACAGAAAGGCAGTAGATGGTATCATTGCTAAAAGTCTGAGCCTGTCATGATGCTAAAGCAAGTGAGAGGGACGTAAAGATAAGTGATAGAGATGGGAGTACACTGTCCCTCGTCCCTGCTGTGCTTCCCAGGCATAAAATATTCAACGTGATGATATCAAGATTTATATGAGTACAGACTGTTAGTCGAGACACAGTAACAATCACTGCACATAGATGTAATGGTTTAAATGGAGATGGGTTCTGATGGTTCACTTTTGATATCATCTTGGAGACAGGAAACAGGTAATATAAGGTTCATCTCTAACATCCTAGCAGGGTTGAATTCAGTTAAGCATCCTTGTATACGGCAAGGCTTTAAGTCAGAATTTATGTTTTCTAGTTTGAGCTAAACACACATAAACAAGGGTAAAAGGAAGATGTTGCCTGAAAGTGTAACATAGACACAGGGAGTCTGGCAGCAAGTGCAGTGTGAGTTTAATGAAAAGGAACACAGCACTAATACAAAACAAGAGCAGCGTCTAACAAGAGAAACAAACAATGCTACCTGTTGACTGACAGAACAGAGTGCTAGATAAATGGTAAGTAATGAAGGTAGTAATGAAGTCCAGGAAGTGACTGTTGACGGGGTGCAGGTGTGTGTAATGATGGTTGCCAGGTGTGCGTAATAATGGTTGCCAGGTGTACGTAATAATGGTCAACAGGTGTGTCTAATAATGCTTGCCAGGTGTACGTAATAATGGTCGCCAGGTGTGTGTAATAATAGTTGCCAGGTGTGCGTAATAATGGTCAACAGGTGTGTCTAATAATGCTTGCCAGGTGTACGTAATAATGGTCGCTAGGTGTGTGTAATAATGGTTGCCAGGTGTGCGTAATAATGGTCGGCAGGTGTGTCTAATAATGCTTGCCAGGTGTACGTAATAATGGTCGCTAGGTGTGTGTAATAATGGTTGCAAGGTGTGCGTAATAATGGTTGCAAGGTGTGCGTAATAATGGTTGGCAGATGTGTGTAATAATGGTTGCCTGGTGTGTGTAATAATGGTCGCCAGGTGTGTGTAATAATGGTCGCCAGGTGTGTGTAATAATGGTTGCAAGGTGTGTGTAATAATGGTCGGTAGATGTGTGTAATAATGGTTGCCTGGTGTGTGTAATAATGGTCGCCAGGTGTGTGTAATAATGGTTGCCAGGTGTGTGTAATAATGGTTGCCAGGTGTGTGTAATAATGGTTGCAAGGTGTGTTTAATAATGGTCGCCAGGTGTGTGTAATAATGGTCGCCAGGTGTGCGTAATAATGGTCGCCAGGTGTGTGTAATAATGGTCGCCAGGTGTGTGTAATAATGGTCGCCAGGTGTGTGTAATAATGGTCGCCAGGTGTGTGTAATAATGGTCGCCAGGTGTGTGTAATAATGGTCGCCAGGTGTGTGTAATAATGGTTGCCAGGTGTGTGTAATAATGGTCGCCAGGTGTGCGTAATAATGGTTGCCAGGTGTGCGTAATAATGGTCGCCAGGTGTGTGTAATAATGGTCGCCAGGTGTGCGTAATAATGGTTGCCAGGTGTGCGTAATAATGGTCGGCAGGTGTGCGTAATAATGGTTGCCAGGTGTGCGTAATAATGGTCGCCAGGTGTGCGTAATAATGGTCGGCAGGTGTGTGAAATAATGGTTGCCAGGTGTGCGTAATAATGGTCGCCAGGTGTGCGTAATAATGGTTGCCAGGTGTGCGTAATAATGGTCGCCAGGTGTGCGTAATAATGGTCGGCAGGTGTGTGTAATAATGGTTGCCAGGTGTGCGTAATAATGGTCGCCAGGTGTGCGTAATAATGGTCGGCAGGTGTGTGTAATAATGGTTGCCAGGTGTGCGTAATAATGGTCGCCAGGTGTGTGTAATAATGGTTGCCAGGACCAGTGGTTAGTAGACTGGTGACTCCGAAGGGGTGAGAGGGAGTAGACGTGACAGACAATTACGGAATGAATATTCCAGATTGTCAACACAGCTACTCCTTGTGGGTTAAAGTAACCCGCATGCAGGATTATGGCGACATGTTCGTTGACTGATTGGCCAACCTAGCTAGCACTTAACGTTCTGAGAACCATATGTTTTTTAGGGCTTGGTTATCCAATGGTTATTTTACATACAACCCTCTGGGAATGGTGCAGGATAGCTGCTTGGCTTTGGAACATTCTCAGCACATTTAACGAAAGTGAACCCCCCCAAAAAACTAACATTTTAATGAAATGTAACCAGGTTGGAACATTTAGGAAACATTCTGTTAAAGTAATGAAATGTCAAGAAAATGTTCTGGGAATTTCAGTACATCAGCATAACACTTCCTACAGTTTTCCTCATGGTTGTATTTAAAGTCAGGTTCTGTTATGCAGGTGAATGAGGACCCAACAGCGACTTGGCGAAAACAGAGTTTTTAATCCAGTAAGAAACTTTACAAAACAAAAAGCATAATACTACTCGTAAAGACGAGAACAGACTGGAGACTTGATCGAGAACTGCAGGTTGCCTCGGGAAGGCACTTGAACCTAGCAGACTCAGACACCTGCTCACCACGCAGCATCTGAGGGAAACACGACACGACAGGGCAAAACATAGACACAGCACGGTGAATTATAGATGAGGATCCGACAGGGCAGGTACGGAAAACAAGGAGAGAAATAGGGACTCTAATCAGGGAAAAGGATCGGGAACAGGTGTGGGAAGACTAAATGATGATTAGGGGAATAGGAACAGCTGGGAGCAGGAACGGAACGATAGAGAGAAGAGAGAGCGAGAGAGTGAGAGAGGGAGGGGGAGAGAGAGGGATAAAAAGAGGGAAAGAACCTAATAAGACCAGCAGAGGGAAACGAATAGAAGGGGAAGCACAGGGACAAGACATGATAATTAATGACAAAACATGACAGGTTCACACATTGTTCAGAGAACGTTAAGAAACGTTCGTCAATGGGAATATTCAGTACTTCAGCTTAACGTTTCCTATAGGTTTTCTTATGTTTCTATTTCAAGTAATGCTTTCAAATTGTTCTGAGAACATTAACAACTTTCCATAAAAACCACAAGATAACTTTAGAGTTCAGAGAATATTGTAAGAAAGTTACTGAATAAAAACATACACATTCTGTTTTCAGCATGAAGAAAACTCTCTGTTCTCTATCTCAGGGGTGTCAAACTCATTCCATGGAGGGCCTAGTGTCTGCAGGTTTTTCCTTTAAATTCAGCCCTAGACAACCAGGTGTGGTGAGTTCCTTGCTAATCAGTGACCTTAATTCATCAATCAAGTACAAGGGAGGAGCGAAAACCCTCAGACACATTGCCAACCTTAGAATGAATTTGACACCTGTGCTCTATCTTGTTAAGTGTGTTCAGGTGTGTTGGTCGTGCCCACTAATTGGCCACACCTGATCTTAATGACTGCTTGTTTCCTTTGAAATGGGGTCTGTTTGAACGACAAAAAAACTGTAAAATTAACAGCTTTGTATGAGTTACAAAAAAACATGGCATCTAGCTCTATCCTGGTGGACTAATTCCATGGATAAACAACAGAAGACTATTGGTTTGAATCTCACTAACACTGTGCCACAATAAAACATACCCGAAACATGTTCTCATTTAATTACCTTCAAATAACTTATAATTTTCATTCTCAAAACCTCCCTGCAACCTAAACATTTCCAAAACAGGCTAAATATTCACTTCCATTCTCAGAACGTTTAAAAAACATTCAGTTTTACCAGTCAGGTAACTTATCGGTTCGTTGCCAAAACGTATTCTCCCACAACTTCCAAGGTGCTACCTGGGTAATGTCCTTTGTCTACTTCTATATACTGTTATTGCTTTTGGAGTAGGGAGCAATGAATGCATTTATTTGATGCATTGCTTATATATATTTATTGTGTTGGAATGAGACAGATGAATAAGTACTAAGCAGTTAACATTTTATTTTATTAAAGATATACATAGTTAGAACCCAACTAGCTGTCACAGTCTCACTTCAGAATTAGATGTTCATCTATGTTTCTCAAACGTCACATTTTTAAGTTGTTCCAAATGACAGATTAAGTGTTTATGGTTAAGTTTAGGCATTAACTCTGAATGGTTGAGTTAACGGTTACAGTTTGGAATAGAGGTGGCAATAAAGGTGAAATAAGATCAAAAAGAATAGGCTTAAAACAACTATCTATTGTTGGACTTGAACTTGCAACCTCTGAAATCAGAGGCAGATGCTAGCTTGCATCCACAATGCCCTGGCAAAATCAAAACCTTACTTGAACGTAACGCTCACTGTTGCCCCTAGTGGTCGATTTCCACAACATCTCCCGATGTCATCAGACATGGATGAATGTCGAATACTGACGTGTATCATGGATGACCTGGCTGTTAGAACCACAGGGAGTCTTGCAGAACTCAATTGTTGAATGTTGCACAATGCTGTTTATTTAATGCCTTAAAGGCCCAACGCAGTCAAAGTGATTTTCCTGTGTTTTATACACTGCTCAAAAATTAAAGGGAACACTTAAACAACACAATGTAACTCCAAGTCAATCACACTTCTGTGAAATCAAACTTAGGAAGCAACACTGATTGACAATAAATGTCACATGCTGTTGTGCAAATGGAATAGACAACAGGTGGAAATTATAGGCAATTAGCAAGACCCCCAAATAAAGGAGTGGTTCTGCAGGTATAAACCACAGACCGCTTCTCAGTTCCTATGCTTCATGGCTGATGTTTTGGTCACTTTTGAATGCTGGCAGTGCTTTCACTCTAGTGGTAGCATGAGACGGAGTCTACAACCCACACAAGTGGCTCAGGTAGTGCAGCTCATCCAGGATGGCACATCAATGCGAGCTGTGGCAAGAAAGTTTGCTGTGTCTGTCAGCGTAGTGTCAAGAGCATGGAGGCGCAACCAGGAGACAGGCCAGTACATCAGGAGACGTGGAGGAGGCCGTAGGAGGGCAACAACCCAGCAGCAGGACCGCTACCTCCGCCTTTGTGCAAGGAGGAGCAGGAGGAGCACTGCCAGAGCCCTGCAAAATGACCTCCAGCAGGCCACAAATGTGCATGTGTCTGCTCAAACGGTCAGAAACAGACTCCATGAGGGTGGTATGAGGGCCTGACGCCCACAGGTGGGGGTTTTGCTTACAGCCCAACACCGTGCAGGACGTTTGGCATTTGCCAGAGAACACCAAGATTAGCAAATTCGCCACTGGCACCCTGTGCTCTTCACAGATGAAAGCAGGTTCACACTGAGCACATGTGACAGACGTGACAGTCTGGAGACGCCGTGGAGAACGTTCTGCTGCCTGCAACATCCTCCAGCATGATCGGTTTGGCAGTGGGTCAGTCATGGTGTAGGGTGGCATTTCTTTGCGGGGCCGCACAGCCCTCCATGTGCTCGCCAGAGGTAGCCTGAATGCCATTAGGTACCGAGATGAAATCCTCAGACCCCTTGTGAGACCATATGCTGGTGCGGTTGGCCCTGGGTTCCTCCTAATGCAAGACAATGCAAGACCTCATGTGGCTGGAGTGTGTCAGCAGTTCCTGCAAGAGGAAGGCATTGATGCTATGGACTGGCCCGCCCGTTCCCCATACCTGAATCCAATTGAACACATCTGGGACATCATGTCTCGCTCCATCCACCAACGCCACATTGCACCAGAGACTGTCCAGGAGTTGGCGGATGCTTTAGTCCAGGTCTGGGAGGAGATCCCTCAGGAGACCATCCGCCACCTCATCAGGAGCATGCCCAGGCTTTGTAGGGAGGTCATACAGGCACGTGGAGGCAACACACACTACTGAGCCTCATTTGGACTTGTTTTAAGGACATTACATCAAAGTTGGATCAGCCTGTAGTGTGGTTTTCCACTTTAATTTTGAGTGTGACTCCAAATCCAGACCTCCATGGGTTGATAAATTTGATTTCCACTGATCATTTTTGTGTGATTTTGTTGTCAGCACATTCAACTATGTAAAGAAAAAAGTATTTAGTAAGAATATTTCATTCATTCAGATCTAGGATGTGTTATTTTAGTGTTCCCTTTATTCTTTTGAGCAGTGTATATATTTCCACATTACGAGGTTGGAATAACACTGTGACATTTAAAAAATGATGATAATGCCCTTTTAGTGTAAGAGCTGTTTGAAAAGACAGCCTGAAATGTCTGCCTGTTTGGGTGGGATGGAGATTTGGCCTTTCCATGGTGACATCACCATGCATTAAATTAGTTAATAGACCATTTGAAACCTCTCTGGTAATAACAGTTACTTTTCCATTTTCCCCTCCCCACCCAGACCACTCCGACAGTCCAAGTTGTTGCTTAAGAAATTGCTCTTGGCTAAGCTATTTTTTTTCTTTTTGACTATTTTTGTCTGTGGCGTTTGAGGTAGCAGACCCCTATGCAGACGCACATGCACACACACACCAAAAGTATCATGCATCACTGTTTGTCTGAGTATTCATCTGCTGTCTGAGCATGTATTCCATTGGGGACTACTTGTGGCCTGGCATACTGTGGCCTTGCACACACTGAGGACTCAGAGGTCAGTGAGAACTCTCACTAATAGCCTCACTTCATTTATGTTCCCATCCTCCCACACCATTCTAAACATACACAAAGAAAATATGAACGCAACATGTAAAGTGTTGGTCCCATGTTCCATGAGCTGAATAAAAGATCCCAGAAATGTTCCATACGCACAAAAAAGCTAATTTCTCTCAAAATTTTTGCACAAATTTGTTTACATCCCTGTTAGTGGGCATTTCTCCTTGGCAAGATAATCCATCCACCCTGACACGTGTGGCTTATCAAGAATCTGATTAAACAGCATGATCATTACACAGATGCACCTTGTGCTGGGGACAATAAAAGGCCCCTTTAAAATGTGCAGTTTTGTCAAGCAAAACAATGTTAAAGAGGTCTAAAGTTGAGGGAGCGTGCAATTGGCATGCTGACTGCAGGAACGTCTACCAGAGATGTTGCCAGAGAACTAAATGTTAATTTCTCTACTATAAGCAGCTTCCAACATCATTTTAGAGAATTTGGCAGTGCATCCAACCATGTGTATGGCCTCATGGGGGCGAGCAGTTTGCTGATGTCAATGCTGTGAACAGAGTGCTCCATGGTTGCGGTGGTGCTATGGTGTGGCCAAACAGAAGCTATGGACAACAAACACAATTGCATTTTATCGATGGCAATTTGAATGCACAGAGATAACATGATAGGATCCTGGAGCCCATTGTTGTGCCATTCATCTGCTGCCATTACCTCATGTTTCAGCATGATAATGCACTGCCCCATGTCGCAAGGATCTGTACACAATTCCTGGAAGCTGAAAATGTCACGGTTGTTCCATGTGTTCCAGTTACCTCTAATATCCAGCAACTTAGCCTCAGTCATTGAAGAGGAGTGGGACAACGTTCCACAGGCAACACTTATGTGCCTGATTAACTCAATGCAAAGGAGATGTGTCGCACTGCATGAGGCAAATAGTGGTCACACCAGATACTGACTGGTTTTTTATCCACAGCCCTTTTTATCCACAGATGCATATCTGTATTCACAGTCATGTGAAATCCATAGATTAGGGCCTAATTTATTTATTTTAATTGACTGATGTCCTTATATGAACTGAAACTCAGTAAAATCTTAGAAATTGTGGCTTGGTGCATTTATATTTTTGTTCAGTATAGAAGCCAACATGCAAAAAACGAAATCATTGCAGCTGGTATTTCCAGACAGTTGGAGGTATTTTTAGGATACGTGAGCTACCTAGAATACCTGATTAAATACCCTAACAAATGTCAGACACTTGTTTCTCTGAGAGACAGAAAGTGCGTTGAGCAGCCCAAAGCAGGACAAGGTATAAAAACAGCCTGCACTATAGATGGATCTGGATGCAGTGCTGCAGTGCAGAGATGTTGAGATAGCATGTCACTGGGCCGTCCACTGTGTTGTAGTGCAGAGATGTTGAGATAGCATGTCACTGGGCCGTCCACTGTGTTGTAGTGCAGAGATGTTGAGATAGCATGTCACTGGGCCGTCCACTGTGTTGTAGTGCAGAGAAGTTGAGATAGCATGTCACTGGGCCGTCCACTGTGTTGTAGTGCAGAGATGTTGAGATAGCATGTCACTGGGCCGTCCACTGTGTTGTAGTGCAGAGATGTTGAGATAGCATGTCACTGGGCAGTCCACTGTGTGGTACGTTTCTATTGTAAGATGAAGAGGAATCCTTCACTGCATAAGGGTGCCTTACACAGCATCCAGCATTAGGATGACACAGGATAACACACAAACACACAATCCCCTTCAACAGTAATAGCCTGGCTCTCAGTTTGGCCGTACACGTTTCTTTCGGCAGCCTCACTATTGTGACAGTTTGACATACAGCCTTCCAGAGCCAGTCAGGCCAGAGAGGAGGGACATGAGAGAGCCATGAATTCCCAGAATCGCTGCTCTCCTCTGATCTATCTAGTCAGGACACCTGTGATACAGTCAGTATTCGACGTCCAACCATGTCTGAAAACGTCAGGAGATGACGTTGAAATCGGACACTAGGGGCAGCAGTGAGTTTTGTTACCTTCAAGTAGGTTTCAGTTTTGCTAAGGTGTTATATACAGTGTTATATACAAGCCCTCACAGATGGGCATAAGCATCTGCCTCTAATTCCAAAGGTTATAAGACATATATTATATTTTTACCCTTTACCTTAACCATTTGGAGATAATGCCTAACCTTAAGATTTCTGAGTTAAAACATGTTAGAGAAGCGGTTCCGTTGTGGGGATCAAATCAGCGGAAATTTCAAGTGCGCCACGTATAGTTTTTGATAAAACTCAAACTTTCATTAATACACACATACAAGGTACTGAATTAAAGCTACACTCGTTGTGAATCTAGCTACCGAGTCAGATTTGTAAAATGCTTTTCGACGAAAGCATGAGAAGCTATTATCTGATAGCATACACCCCCAAAGTACTGCCACGCTACTTAAAACGACAGATTTTGCGGGAGCCGGCGCTACCCAAAAACGCAGAATTAAAATATAAAACATTCATTACCTTTGACGAGCTTCTTTCTTGGCACTCCTATATATCCCATAAACATCACACTTGGGTCTTTTTCCCGATTAAATCCGTCATTGTATAGCCAAAATGACATTTTCTGAAGACCGGTCTGATCCAGGAATATTCCCTTTTACAAGACGCAACGTCACTTTTTAAAATGACAAAAGGTGCCTATATACTTTTACAAAACACTTCAAACTACTTTTCTAAACAAACGTTACGTATTAATAAACGTTAATTAGCTATATAATTCATCACAGGGCGATCTGTATTCGATAGCAGCTAGTCTGGAAATCAACGGCCATCTTCACATTTTAAAAACTTCCTGTTGACAGACTGAAACAGGAAAGGGTCAAACGTAATAGAACCAAGGATTAAGTCTGCTCAAAATGCCAGCACTGGCAACATCGTGTGTAAGTTGTAGGCGTTTACATTACTGCTTCATGTATTTGCATTCTGCTTGAACAATTCATTGACTGGCGGAGTAATATATTTTTTGTGTTTTTGGAGAACAGTTTATCGAGGGATTTTTACTGCTAAACACGTTGTGTTATAGCCACAGACACGATGTAACCAGTTTTAGAGACTTCAGAGTGTTTGCTATACACACATACTTATCATTTGCATATACTATATTCCAAACATGAGTAGCAGGACTTTGAAATGTTGCGCGATTTTTAACAAAAAGCTGCGAAAATTCGCAGCTTCCCTAAGAGGTTTTTAATGCCTAACCTTAAACACTAACCTCAGCATTTGATGTTTGGAACAACTTTGAAATGTTGCGTTTGAGAAACATGGAGAAAAGGTCTAATTCTAACATGAGACTGTGAGAGCTTGCTACAGCACCCTCAGCACCCCTATTTCCTGCAGCTAAGATCATCAGCATGACTGGACAGTTCTTGTGTTATGAGAACATTTGTCCCGACCTAACGGATGTTCTGGGAATTTTCACAGAACCAATTTTGGTTTGCTGGGTGTCTGAAAAAAATCACTATTTTGGTAGTTCTTCGAAGTAAATAAGGTATACTTTTATGACTGCTGAATACCAACTGTCATGTATTTTCAGGTAGAGATACCTCACGATGCAGCTGCTCTCTCTCTCTCTTTAGCGTTTTCATTCTTCTGTCTCTTCTCTTCCTGTCCGTGTCTGCCCCACACAGACCGGACAAGTAGGCACTCAATGGATTATGGTCATTGAAGTTAATTACCATGTTTTCTGTACTAAACTATGTAGAATATTGGCCTGTTGGAAACTACAACTCCCTACTACATTGCACAGTTTGGGCTTGGTTTGATGTATCTAGAGTGTACTGAACTCTAAGACAAAAGAAACAAATGAAATGGAATTGAAATAAATGAACGGACATTGGTCAATTATTTGCTTCAAAATCGAAAACAAACCAACGTTTTGGTTAATCGCTCAGCAGTAGACATGAATGTCTGAGATGTCTGAGAGATATTCAGCCACTCTTAGATGACAATATATATAAAATGTGTTTTATTATTAAACAATGCATATTGGCATTGAAGCCCTGGTATTGAAGGTTGAAGAAGTAACATTGCTACTAAACCTACAAAACAATTGGATGGATATAATGTATCTTGCACTGAATTGTAAAGAAACAACATCCCAAGCCTGCTGAATATATCCCCAAGCCCAAAGAATATCGACAGTATATTCCTGACTTGGGTATAGCCTATTAAAGTGGTGTTTGTAAAAAGTTTATTATAGTAAACATACATTTATACTAAAATAAAAACAACAATTAGAAGAACAATTTAGTCAAACAAAATGTTGAAAAACTAAAACTATACTGAAACTATTACTGTCAACTACAAAACAAACTAAAATAAAAGAACATAAAATTGTATGATTTTAGTTATTTTTCCCTTCTAAACTGTGGGCAAATATCTAATGGGATTTTCAAGCTTTTTCTATTTCCTAATGGGGTTTTTGAGCCTCTGAATTTGGCAGGTAAATGCTGCCAGTAGATGAGAGGTTTCAAATATGCCAAAATTGTGCAAAACTCGCTAACAGGGAAGAAATTGGAGGGTGAGAACGGAGCATGGGCGCGAACCATATGCGTCAACAATGGGAGCAGCAAATCCAACACCAGAAGTAGTCAATTGGAAAAGGCAAAGCCCTGTATGGGATTATTTTTAGTGCATTGCTGGAAATTTGCAGAATCAAATGTATTGTAGTGTCAGAAGAAGGCAGTGTGTGTGGAACAGAGGTAAACGTGCTGTTTTATCAAAACAGCACCCACAAAGAATTTCAGGATAAACACAAGGTGAGACAGATAATCTTTGTGTTTGGAATTTGGTTAGGATTCGACTCCTGGTATCATATGAACACACATAAAATGTGTAAAATGTGTAGAATTGCAAGACCTGAGCTTTAAAACGTGTATTTGTCTCATGTACAAGATATAGAAGGTGTAAACGGTGAAATGTTTACAATTTCAAAAACAGAAAGTGTTCAGATAAACATATTTTATAAATATTTGATCATTATTAGATGACGCTTACCTGAAACACGTGTCTAAATTGATGGGTCATGTGAAGGAAACGCAATAACCATCCCCCCAGCCACACCTAGCTAAGTGGATGGGTCATGTGAAGGAAATGCAATAACCATCCCCCCAGCCACACCTAGCTAAGTGGATGGGTCATGTGAAGGAAATGCAATAACCACCCCCCCAGCCACACCTAGCTAAGTGGATGGGTCATGTGAAGGAAATGCAATAACCATCCCCCCAGCCATACCTAGCTAAGTGGATGTGTCACAATTGTCTAGACACATGTTCATGAAATACAACCGATGGCCGTGATCACCTACAGACACACCTGGCTAACTTGATGGGTCATGTAATCATCTGGCGAAGTGGAGTCTTTTGTTTAGACATGTAGCTAACTATCTAGCTATCTAAACAATGAGCCGGCATAATCCCAACTCATACTACTACCAATACAAACATTGTCGTAGCTGTAGAATGAATCTGCGGGTAGCTAAAGAGCTAACCAGCCAGGTTCAATGCTAACCAACTAGGTTCAATGCTAGCTAGCTAACATTAGGCTATGACTACCCATGCAAATGGATTTCTTATTAGAATAACATTGCCCCACAGATCATACACGTAGTATTAGCTAGTGAGCCAGCAAGCTAATGTTTGCTACTTAGCTAAGAGTACTCTTTACCTTGCAATGGAAATGACTTGCTGACAAAATTAGAAACATATAATATTTGAAAATGTATCTAGACTCTTATCCGGATACAGGGATGAAAACTTCACAGTAGACTGGAACCATTTAAGACTATTTTGTTTGTAGCTACATTTTGCTTAGCCAGCGTTGTATCACGTCACTCCGGTTCACACTGCCCGTGGCATGTGCAGAAAGTAGCCCATCACTTTATCCAACTGATCTTTCGATAGTGCCTGCTAATTCAGGCATAAATGTTGTTGAAAACCTTGGAAGTTCTCGATGGCTAACGTTATAGCTTTTCAAAAATGGCGCGGTAGAAAGGACTATGAACACATACTGAGCAGCTCACATTATAGACAGAAGCATGCTCCATGGCAGAACGATCCAAACTCATCTCTTGGCATGTCCGGCCCATCCATTATCTCAGGCAATCATGGCTAGCGGGAAGGTTCCTTCCTTTTTTCCATGGCTAAACTAGGCTCATCATTTAACAATTCTATTCATATTTACGGATGGAATACAAGTTTTTAATTTAAAAAGTCACTACTTCAGAAGAGATGACGTGTGACATATGCCTAGTTCCCTGAAATGAGTTAGAAATGTTTCTCTCTGCCAAAAAGGTGTGAACAGTTTGGAGTCGCACGAGTTGCAAGGTGGGGGTTTGTTGCTATGTCAAAAATGACAATATCTGTCCTGACCTTTGCCACCTAGGATATTTGTGTGACCGTTGATGTGACCGTTTGTGTGACCCCTGCTATAGACTTACAACACATAAATGTCTGATAGCCTCCCACGCATAAGGCTACTTACTGTCTGACCCTAACACTAAAACTAAAACTAAATAACAAAATGGAATATGATTTTTTTTTATCAAACTGAAATTGAATAAAAACTTTGAAAATTAACTGAAAATAATCTGAATTTCAAATTAAATTTACATTTACATTTACATTTAAGTCATTTAGCAGACGCTCTTATCCAGGGCGACTTACAAATTGGTGCATTCACCTTATGACATCCAGTGGAACAGTCACTTTACAATAGTGCATCTAAATCTTAAGGGGGGGGGGGGGGAGGTGAGAGGGAATACTTATCCTATCCTAGGTATTCCTTAAAGAGGTGGGGTTTCAGGTGTCTCCGGAAGGTGGTGATTGACTCCGCTGTCCTGGCGTCGTGAGGGAGTTTGTTCCACCATTGGGGGGCCAGAGCAGCGAACAGTTTTGACTGGGCTGAGCGGGAGCTGTACTTCCTCAGTGGTAGGGAGGCGAGCAGGCCAGAGGTGGATGAACGCAGTGCCCTTGTTTGGGTGTAGGGCCTGATCAGAGCCTGGAGGTACTGAGGTGCCGTTCCCCTCACAGCTCCGTAGGCAAGCACCATGGTCTTGTAGCGGATGCGAGCTTCAACTGGAAGCCAGTGGAGAGAACGGAGGAGCGGGGTGACGTGAGAGAACTTGGGAAGGTTGAACACCAGACGGGCTGCGGCGTTCTGGATGAGTTGAAGGGGTTTAATGGCACAGGCAGGGAGCCCAGCCAACAGCGAGTTGCAGTAATCCAGACGGGAGATGACAAGTGCCTGGATTAGGACCTGCGCCGCTTCCTGTGTGAGGCAGGGTCGTACTCTGCGGATGTTGTAGAGCATGAACCTACAGGAACGGGCCACCGCCTTGATGTTGGTTGAGAACGACAGGGTGTTGTCCAGGATCATGCCAAGGTTCTTGGCGCTCTGGGAGGAGGACACAATGGAGTTGTCAACCGTGATGGCGAGATCATGGAACGGGCAGTCCTTCCCCGGGAGGAAGAGCAGCTCCGTCTTGCCGAGGTTCAGCTTGAGGTGGTGATCCGTCATCCACACTGATATGTCTGCCAGACATGCAGAGATGCGATTCGCCACCTGGTCATCAGAAGGAGGAAAGGAGAAGATGAATTGTGTGTCATCTGCATAGCAATGATAGGAGAGACCAAATAGAAACAAATAGAAACAAATAGAAACATCATAAGACTATAATAACTGTTTGTAATGCACATTCATATTTTTTTTAAGAATTTGGTTGCATGACCAATAAAATGCAGAGAGGATTTATTCACACTGATTCAGTGTGCAGTTAAGAAATAAACAATTGAAACCCATTTTCATATATTCCTTCATTGAATCTCACAACTGTAACATATTGAAAAATGAATCACATCTTAAGTGCTCTGATGAAAGGGAGTGAAGTCATGATTTATGTCAAACAAAAAAATTCTGTATGAATATTGTGTCTTTCTCTATCCTCTTTACTCCCGATAATCCATACTGAGAGCAGATCTTTGTGCTGGTTTGTTATGGTTGAAGTGTATGAATTAATGATGAAGGGATCAGCAGAGAGAGAGGGAGGGGGAGGAGGAAGTCGAACGGAAGGAGAGAGAGAGCCACTAAAAGCAACAACACATGATGGCCTCAGCTCAGCTCAGCTCTGGCACTCTGTTTCAGAAATGACTAGAATCATAGAAATCATTTGATTAAAGTCTCATAAAACATGGATTGTACTAATCCAAATACAGTAGATTAATCCATTTACATATCAACGGCTACGGGGTAATGACATAGATATGAAAAGGTAACTCAACCATGACGGATAAAGACAAGGGCAGTCTAAAAATATGAAAAAGATGTACATCCTTAAGAATTTGGATCATCTAATACAACATTCCATCAGAGCACACCTAGCATGTCCTACAACAACATTCCATCAGAGCACACCTAGCATGTCCTACAACAACATTCCATCAGAGCACACCTAGCATGTCCTTCAACAACATTCCATCAGAGCACACCTAGCATGTCCTACAACAACATTCCATCAGAGCACACCTAGCATGTCCTACAACAACATTCCATCAGAGCACACCTAGCATGTCCTACAACAACATTCCATCAGAGCACACCTAGCACGTCCTACACAACATTCCATCAGAGCACACCTAGCATGTCCTACAACAACATTCCATCAGAGCACACCTAGCACGTCCTACAACAACAACATTCCATCAGAGCACACCTAGCAAGTCCTACAACAACAACATTCAATCAGAGCACACCTAGCATGTCCTACAACAACATTACATCAGAGCACACCTAGCATGTCCTACACAACATTCAATCAGAGCACACCTAGCACGTCCTACAACAACATTCCATCAGAGCACACCTAGCACGTCCTACAACAACATTCCATCAGAGCACACCTAGGATGTCCTACACAACATTCCATCAGAGCACACCTAGCATGTCCTACACAACATTCCACCAGAGCACACCTAGCATGTCCTACAACAACATTCCATCAGAGCACACCTAGCATGTCCTACACAACATTCCATCAGAGCACACCTAGCACGTCCTACAACAACATTCCATCAGAGCACACCTAGCACGTCCTACAACAACATTCCATCAGAGCACACCTAGCATGTCCTACACAACAACATACCTTCAGAGCAACCCTAGCATGTCCTACACAACAACATTCAATCAGAGCACACCTAGCACGTCCTACACAACAACATTCCATCAGAGCACACCTAGCATGTCCTACAACAACATTCCATCAGAGCACACCTAGCATGTCCTACACAACAACATTCCATCAGAGCACACCTAGCATGTCCTACAACAACATTCCATCAGAGCACACCTAGCACGTCCTACAACAACATTCCATCAGAGCACACCTAGCACGTCCTACAACAACATTCCATCAGAGCACACCTAGCATGTCCTTCAACAACATTCAATCAGAGCACACCTAGCATGTCCTACAACAACATTCAATCAGAGCACACCTAGCACGTCCTTCAACAACATTCCATCAGAGCACACCTAGCATGTCCTACAACAACATTCAATCAGAGCACACCTAGCATGTCCTACAACAACAACATTCCATCAGAGCACACCTAGCATGTCCTACAACAACAACATTCCATCAGAGCACACCTAGCATGTCCTACAACAACATTCCGTCAGAGCACACCTAGCATGTACTACAACAACATTCAATCAGAGCACACCTAACATGTCCTACACAACAACATTCCATCAGAGCACACCAAGCATGTCCTACAACAGTGTTCCATCAAAGCACACCTAGCATGTCCTACAACAACATCCCATCAGAGCACACGTAGCATGTCCTACAACAACATTCAATCAGAGCACACCTAGCATGTCCTACAACAACATTCAATCAGAGCACACCGAGCATGTCCTACAACAACATTACATCAGAGCACACTGAGTATCTCCTACAACGACATTCCATCACAGTACACCAAGCATGTTCTACAACAACATTCCATCAGAGCACACCTAGCATGTCCTACAACAACAATCAATCAGAGCACACCGAGCATGTCCTACAACAACATTACATCAGAGCACACTGAGTATATCCTACAATGACATTCCATCACAGTACACCTAGCATGTTCTACAACAACATTCCGTCAGAGCACACCTAGCATGTCCTACAACAACATTCCATCAGAGCACACCTAGCATGTCCTACAACAACATTCAATCAGAGCACACCTAGCACGTCCTACAACAACATTCAATCAGAGCACACCTAGCATGTCCTACACAACTACATTCCATCAGAGCACACCTAGCACGTCCTACACAACAACATTCCATCAGAGCACACCTAGCACGTTCTACACAACAACAATCCATCAGAGCACACCTAGCACGTCCTACACAACAACATTCCATCAGAGCACACCAAGCATGTCCTACAACAGTGTTCCATCAAAGCACACCTAGCATGTCCTACAACATCCCATCAGAGCACACGTAGCATGTCCTACAACAACATTCAATCAGAGCACACCTAGCATGTCCTACAACAACATTCAATCAGAGCACACCGAGCATGTCCTACAACAACATTCCATCAGAGCACACCTAGCATGTCCTACACAACAACATACCTTCAGAGCAACCCTAGCATGTCCTACACAACAACATTCAATCAGAGCACACCTAGCACGTCCTACACAACAACATTCCATCAGAGCACACCTAGCATGTCCTACAACAACATTCCATCAGAGCACACCTAGCATGTCCTACAACAACATTCCATCAGAGCACACCTAGCATGTCCTACACAACAACATTCCATCAGAGCACACCTAGCATGTCCTACACAACATTCCATCAGAGCACACCTAGCATGTCCTACAACAACATTCCATCAGAGCACACCTAGCATGTCCTACACAACATTCCATCAGAGCACACCTAGCACGTCCTACAACAACATTCCATCAGAGCACACCTAGCATGTCCTACAACAACATTCCATCAGAGCACACCTAGCATGTCCTTCAACAACATTCAATCAGAGCACACCTAGCATGTCCTACAACAACATTCAATCAGAGCACACCTAGCACGTCCTTCAACAACATTCCATCAGAGCACACCTAGCATGTCCTACAACAACATTCAATCAGAGCACACCTAGCATGTCCTACAACAACAACATTCCATCAGAGCACACCTAGCATGTCCTACAACAACAACATTCCATCAGAGCACACCTAGCATGTCCTACAACAACATTCCGTCAGAGCACACCTAGCATGTACTACAACAACATTCAATCAGAGCACACCTAGCATGTCCTACACAACAACATTCCATCAGAGCACACCAAGCATGTCCTACAACAGTGTTCCATCAAAGCACACCTAGCATGTCCTACAACAACATCCCATCAGAGCACACGTAGCATGTCCTACAACAACATTCAATCAGAGCACACCTAGCATGTCCTACAACAACATTCAATCAGAGCACACCGAGCATGTCCTACAACAACATTACATCAGAGCACACTGAGTATCTCCTACAACGACATTCCATCACAGTACACCAAGCATGTTCTACAACAACATTCCATCAGAGCACACCTAGCATGTCCTACACAACAACATTCCAGAGCCCCCCTAGCATGTCCTACAACAACATTCAATCAGAGCAAACCTCGCATGTCCTAAAATAACATTCCATCAGAGCACACCTAGCATGTCCTACAACAACATTCCATCAGAGCACACCTAGCATGTCCTACAACAACATTCCATCAGAGCACACCTATCATGTCCTACAACAACATTCCATCAAAGCACACCTAGCATGTCCTACAACAACATTCCATCAGAGCACAAGTAGCATGTCCTACAACAACATTCAATCAGAGCACACCTAGCATGTCCTACACAACAACATTCCATCAGAGCACACCTAGCATGTCCTACAACAACGTTCCATCAAAGCACACCTAGAATGTCCTACAATCACGTTCCATCAAAGCACACCTAGCATGTCCTACACAACAACATTCCATCAGAGCACACCTAGCATGTCCTACAAGAACAACATTCCATCAGAGCACACCTAGCACGTCCTACAACAACATTCCATCAGAGCACATCTAGCACGTCCTACAACAACATTCCATCAGAGCACACCTAGCATGTCCTACAACAACGTTCCATCAGAGCACACCTAGCACGTCCTACAACAACATTCCATCAGAGCACATCTAGCACGTCCTACAACAACATTCCATCAGAGCACACCTAGCACGTCCTACAACAACATTCCATCAGAGCACACCTAGCACGTCCTACAACAACATTCCATTAGAGCACACCTAGCATGTCCTACAACAACATTCAATCAGAGCACACCTAGCATGTCCTACACAACATTCAATCAGAGCACACCTTGCATGTCCTACAACAACATTCAATCAGAGCACACCTAGCATGTCCTACAACAACATTCAATCAGAGCACACCGAGCATGTCCTACAACAACATTACATCAGAGCACACTGAGTATCTCCTACAACGACATTCCATCACAGTACACCTAGCATGTTCTACAACAACATTCCATCAGAGTACACTGAGTATCTCCTACAACGACATTCCATCACAGTACACCTAGCATGTCCTACAACAACATTCCATCAGAGCACACCTAGCATGTCCTACAACAACATTCCATCAGAGCACACCTAGCAAGTCCTATAACAACATTCCATCAGAGCACACGTAGCATGTCCTACATCAACATTCCGTCAGAGCACACCTAGCATGTCCTACAACAACATTCCATCAGAGCACACCTAGCATGTCCTACACAACAACATTCCATCAGAGCACACCTAGCATGTCCTACAACAACATTCCATCAGAGTACACTGAGTATCTCCTACAACGACATTCCATCACAGTACACCAAGCATGTTCTACAACAACATTCCATCAGAGCACACCTAGCATGTTCTACAACAACATTCCATCAGAGCACACCTAGCACGTCCTACACAACAACATTCCATCAGAGCACACCTAGCACGTCCTACACAACAACATTCCAGAGCCCCCTAGCATGTCCTACAACAAAATTCAATCAGAGCACACCTAGCATGTCCTACAACAACGTTCCATCAGAGCACACCTAGCATGTCCTACAACAACATTCCATCAGAGCACACCTAGCATGTCCTACAACAACATTCCATCAGAGCACACCTAGCAAGTCCTACAACAACATTCCATCAGAGCACACGTAGCATGTCCTACATCAACATTCCATCAGAGCACACCTAGCATGTCCTACAACAACATTCCATCAGAGCACACCTAGCATGTCCTACAACAACATTCCATCAGAGCACACCTAGCATGTCCTACAACAACATTAAATCAGAGCACACCTAGCATGTCCTACAACAACATTCCGTCAGAGCACACCTAGCATGTCCTACAACAACATTCCATCAGAGCACACCTAGCATGTCCTACAACAACATTCAATCAGAGCACACCTAGGATGTCCTACACAACAACATTCCATCAGAGCACACCTAGCAGGTCCTACAACAACAACATTCCATAAAAGCACACCTAGCACGTCCTACAACAACATTCCATCAGAGCACATCTAGCACGTCCTACAACAACATTCCATCAGAGCACACCTAGCATGTCCTACAACAACGTTCCATCAGAGCACAGCTAGCACGTTCCACAACAACATTCCATCAGAGCACACCTAGCACGTCCTACAACAACGTTCCATCAGAACACACCTAGCACGTCCTACAACAACGTTCCATCAGAGCACACCTAGCACGTCCTACAACAACATTCCATCAGAGCACACCTAGCATGTCCTACAACAACATTCCATCAGAGCACACCTAGCATGTCCTACAACAACATTCAATCAGAGCACACCTAGCATGTCCTACACAACATTCAATCAGAGCACACCTTGCACGTCCTACAACAACATTCCATCAGAGCACACCTAGCATGTCCTACACAACAACATTCCATCAGAGCACACCTAGCATGTCCTACAACAACGTTCCATCAGAGCAGACCTAGCATGTCCTACAACAACATTCCATCAAAGCAGACCTAGCATGTCCTACAACAACATTCCATCAGAGCACACCTAGCACGTCCTACAACAACATTCCATCAGAGCACACTTAGCATGTCCTACACAACATTCCATCAGAGCACACCTAGCAAGTCCTACAACAACATTCCATCAGAGCACACGTAGCATGTCCTACATCAACATTCCATCAGAGCACATCTAGCACGTCCTACAACAACATTCCATCAGAGCACACCTTGCACGTCCTACAACAACATTCCATCAGAGCACACCTAGCATGTCCTACACAACAACATTCCATCAGAGCACACCTAGCATGTCCTACAACAACGTTCCATCAGAGCAGACCTAGCATGTCCTACAACAACATTCCATCAAAGCAGACCTAGCATGTCCTACAACAACATTCCATCAGAGCACACCTAGCACGTCCTACAACAACATTCCATCAGAGCACACCTAGCATGTCCTACAACAACATTCCATCAGCAGCACACAACATTCCATCAGAGCAAGCAAGTCCTACAACAACATTCCATCAGAGCACACGTAGCATGTCCTACATCAACATTCCATCAGAGCACATCTAGCACGTCCTACAACAACATTCCATCAGAGCACACCTAGCATGTCCTACAACAACGTTCCATCAGAGCACACCTAGCACGTCCTACAACAACATTCCATCAGAGCACACCTAGCATGTCCTACAACAACATTCAATCAGAGCACACCTTGCATGTCCTACACAACATTCCATCAGAGCACACCTTGCACGTCCTACAACAACATTCCATCAGAGCACACCTAGCATGTCCTACAACAACATTAAATCAGAGCACACCTAGCATGTCCTACAACAACATTCCGTCAGAGCACACCTAGCATGTCCTACAACAACATTCCATCAGAGCACACCTAGCATGTCCTACAACAACATTCAATCAGAGCACACCTAGCATGTCCTACACAACAACATTCCATCAGAGCACACCTAGCATGTCCTACAACAACATTCCATCAGAGTACACTGAGTATCTCCTACAACGACATTCCATCACAGTACACCAAGCATGTTCTACAACAACATTCCATCAGAGCACACCTAGCATGTTCTACAACAACATTCCATCAGAGCACACCTAGCACGTCCTACACAACAACATTCCATCAGAGCACACCTAGCACGTCCTACACAACAACATTCCAGAGCCCCCCTAGCATGTCCTACAACAACATTCAATCAGAGCAGACCTAGCATGTCCTACAACAAAATTCAATCAGAGCACACCTAGCATGTCCTACAACAACGTTCCATCAGAGCACACCTAGCATGTCCTACAACAACATTCCATCAGAGCACACCTAGCATGTCCTACAACAACATTCCATCAGAGCACACCTAGCAAGTCCTACAACAACATTCCATCAGAGCACACCTAGCATGTCCTACATCAACATTCCATCAGAGCACACCTAGCATGTCCTACAACAACATTCCATCAGAGCACACCTAGCAAGTCCTACAACAACATTCAATCAGAGCACACCTAGGATGTCCTACACAACAACATTCCATCAGAGCACACCTAGCATGTCCTACAACAACATTCCATCAGAGCACACCTAGCATGTCCTACAACAACATTCAATCAGAGCACACCTAGCATGTCCTACAACAACGTTCCATCAAAGCACACCTAGCATGTCCTACAACAACGTTCCATCAAAGCACACCTAGCATGTCCTACACAACAACATTCCATCAGAGCACACCTAGCAGGTCATACAACAACAACATTCCATCAGAGCACACCTAGCACGTCCTACAACAACATTCCATCAGAGCACATCTAGCACGTCCTACAACAACATTCCATCAGAGCACACCTAGCATGTCCTACAACAACGTTCCATCAGAGCACACCTAGCATGTTCTACAACAACATTCCATCAGAGCACACCTAGCATGTCCTACACAACAACATTCCATCAGAGCACACCTAGCATGTCCTACAACAACGTTCCATCAGAGCAGACCTAGCATGTCCTACAACAACATTCCATCAAAGCAGACCTAGCATGTCCTACAACAACATTCCATCAGAGCACACCTAGCACGTCCTACAACAACATTCCATCAGAGCACACTTAGCATGTCCTACACAACATTCCATCAGAGCACACCTAGCAAGTCCTACAACAACATTCCATCAGAGCACACGTAGCATGTCCTACATCAACATTCCATCAGAGCACATCTAGCACGTCCTACAACAACATTCCATCAGAGCACACCTAGCATGTCCTACAACAACGTTCCATCAGAGCACACCTAGCACGTCCTACAACAACATTCCATCAGAGCACACCTAGCATGTCCTACAACAACATTCAATCAGAGCACACCTTGCATGTCCTACACAACATTCAATCAGAGCACACCTTGCACGTCCTACAACAACATTCCATCAGAGCACACCTAGCATGTCCTACAACAACATTAAATCAGAGCACACCTAGCATGTCCTACAACAACATTCCGTCAGAGCACACCTAGCATGTCCTACAACAACATTCCATCAGAGCACACCTAGCATGTCCTACAACAACATTCAATCAGAGCACACCTAGCATGTCCTACACAACAACATTCCATCAGAGCACACCTAGCATGTCCTACAACAACATTCCATCAGAGTACACTGAGTATCTCCTACAACGACATTCCATCACAGTACACCAAGCATGTTCTACAACAACATTCCATCAGAGCACACCTAGCATGTTCTACAACAACATTCCATCAGAGCACACCTAGCACGTCCTACACAACAACATTCCATCAGAGCACACCTAGCACGTCCTACACAACAACATTCCAGAGCCCCCCTAGCATGTCCTACAACAACATTCAATCAGAGCAGACCTAGCATGTCCTACAACAACATTCCATCAGAGCACACCTAGCATGTCCTACAACAACATTAAATCAGAGCACACCTAGCATGTCCTACAACAACATTCTGTCAGAGCACACCTAGCATGTCCTACAACAACATTCCATCAGAGCACACCTAGCAAGTCCTACAACAACATTCAATCAGAGCACACCTAGGATGTCCTACACAACAACATTCCATCAGAGCACACCTAGCATGTCCTACAACAACATTCCATCAGAGCACACCTAGCATGTCCTACAACAACATTCAATCAGAGCACACCTAGCATGTCCTACAACAACGTTCCATCAAAGCACACCTAGCATGTCCTACAACAACGTTCCATCAAAGCACACCTAGCATGTCCTACACAACAACATTCCATCAGAGCACACCTAGCAGGTCATACAACAACAACATTCCATCAGAGCACACCTAGCACGTCCTACAACAACATTCCATCAGAGCACATCTAGCACGTCCTACAACAACATTCCATCAGAGCACACCTAGCATGTCCTACAACAACGTTCCATCAGAGCACACCTAGCATGTTCTACAACAACATTCCATCAGAGCACACCTAGCATGTCCTACACAACAACATTCCATCAGAGCACACCTAGCATGTCCTACAACAACGTTCCATCAGAGCAGACCTAGCATGTCCTACAACAACATTCCATCAAAGCAGACCTAGCATGTCCTACAACAACATTCCATCAGAGCACACCTAGCATGTCCTACAACAACATTAAATCAGAGCACAACTAGCATGTCCTACAACAACGTTCCATCAGAGCACACCTAGCATGTCCTACAACAACATTCCATCAGAGCACACCTAGCATGTCCTACACAACAACATTCCATCAGAGCACACCTAGCATGTCCTACAACAACGTTCCATCAGAGCACACCTAGCATGTCCTACAACAACATTCCATCAGAGCACACCTAGCACGTCCTACAACAACATTCCATCAGAGCACACCTAGCATGTCCTACACAACATTCCATCAGAGCACACCTAGCAAGTCCTACAACAACATTCCATCAGAGCACACGTAGCATGTCCTACATCAACATTCCATCAGAGCACACCTAGCATGTCCTACAACAACATTCCATCAGAGCACACCTAGCATGTCCTACAACAACATTCCATCAGAGCACACCCAGCATGTCCTACAACAACATTAAATCAGAGCACACCTAGCATGTCCTACAACAACATTCCGTCAGAGCACACCTAGCATGTCCTACAACAACATTCCATCAGAGCACAACTAGCATGTCCTACAACAACATTCAATCAGAGCACACCTAGCATGTCCTACACAACAACATTCCATCAGAGCACACCTAGCATGTCCTACAACAACGTTCCATCAGAGCAGACCTAGCATGTCCTACAACAACATTCCATCAAAGCAGACCTAGCATGTCCTACAACAACATTCCATCAGAGCACACCTAGCATGTCCTACAACAACATTAAATCAGAGCACAACTAGCATGTCCTACAACAACATTCCGTCAGAGCACACCTAGCATGTCCTACAACAACATTCCATCAGAGCACACCTAGCATGTCCTACAACAACATTCCATCAGAGCACACCTAGCACGTCCTACAACAACATTCCATCAGAGCACACCTAGCATATCCTACAACAACATTCCATCAGAGCACACCTAGCATGTCCTACACAACATTCCATCAGAGCACACCTAGCAAGTCCTACACAACAACATTCCATCAGAGCACACCTAGCATGTCCTACAACAACATTCCATCAGAGCACACCTAGCAAGTCCTACAACAACATTCCATCAGAGCACACCTAGCACGTCCTACAACAACGTTCCATCAAAGCACACCTAGCATGTCCTACACAACAACATTCCATCAGAGCACACCTAGCAAGTCCTACACAACAACATTCCATCAGAGCACACCTAGCATGTCCTACAACAACATTCAATCAGAGCACACCTAGCATGTCCTACAACAACATTCCATCAGAGCACACCTAGCACGTCCTATAACAACATTCCATCAGAGCACACCTAGCACGTCCTATAACAACATTCCATCAGAGCACACCTTGCATAACACATGTACTGAATATGATATACATTACATGTGTTATGAAAGGAGTGTGGATATTTAGCAAAACGCTTTTATGCGCTGACTGAACAGGGATGTAATGAACACGAGGGGAGACAGAGAGCTGGTTTCAAGTACAGGGCGCAGCAGGTGTTTATTGCAAAGAACCACAGGAGGAGGCAGGTAGCTGGGTCCCGGCGCAGGAAGAAGGTCATACACACGAGGAGGCAGGTAGCTGGGTCCAGGGGCAGGCAGAAGGTCATACACAAGGAGTCCAAAAGGCAACAGTACAGGCAGAAAGAAATGACGAATCCTCATTGTCCAAGACGAGCCAAGACTGCATCAAAACGTATCCAAGACAGAGACACCCAATATGTGGTCTGAAGACCGGACTCGAGCACTACAACACACACACACACACGCACACGCACGCACACACACACACACACACACACACACACACACACACACACACACACACACACACACACACACACACACACACACACACACACACACACACACATCTTGTTGGTTCTCTGCCACTGTTCAGATGACCTAAGCAGTAGAGCTGTGTGTAATCAGCTGACTGATGAGGAATGGAATTCTATTAATCCCATCACAGACAATTACTGATAGAAGTATGGCTATACGGGAGTCACACAGTCAGGTAAGCCAGCACACACACACACACACACACACACACACACACACACACACACACACACACACACACACACACACACACACACACACACACACACACACACACACACACACACACACACACACACACACACACACACACACACACACACACACACACACATACACACACACACACAGACACAACGAGATGTCAAAGAAGTAGATAAGATCAAGAATGGGTTCTAGCAGTAAAAAGAATGATACAGTTTAACACCTTTATAGAAACGTGTTGAAAGGTGCCAAAGGTTCTGTCCAAATCCGTATCTATGGTAACCGATTCTTCCTACCCACAATCCGTGAAAGACAGTCTCCACAGTAACGGTGGAATATGAGGGCTGTGATGATCACACATTCAGTTCAATTCCATCTCAGCTGCGCTGTATTAGCAGAGATGGGAAAAGCAATACATAGATAACCAGATATGAACACATAAATTAGATAGCCCATCACTGATTAACCAGAGTTCTGAATCTGTCAGCCCGCTTTGTTGCTGTTCTGAGTTTATTGAAGTGTGTGGGTGGGAAGTGGTGTGTGGCCTCTCTCATTCCACTAATGATCCCAGTGGGTATCCATTACCTCTAGGCTTTCTGGGAAAGAACTCTTTGGTCAAGATCCACCACCCATTGTCTGCCAATCACTGCTTTCTCTATCTCAGCATTCATCGATCCATCTCACTCCCTCTCTCCCTCTCTCTCTAACTCTCTCTCTCTCCTAGCGTGTTGGAGTGTGTAGCCCTGGATCAGATGAAATATGACTGTGATACATCTTGATGCCTTTTTCCTCTCATGAGATATAATTACACATTTGAAAGGAGATATATTTTGTTACCACGGAAACACATACTGCAGCCCACCACTGTCTATGTTCATTATAAAACTGGTTTGCCTTTTGATATTGGATGGCAGGTGTGTGTGTGTGGGTGTGTGCGTGCGTGCGCATGCTTGAAAGAAGTCTTCAGGGGTCCAAAAAGAGCCGTTCAGAAATTAATCTGTGGCTTTTCCCACTCAACCCGATATACATGAATACGTTTTTTACTTTCCTAAAAACAATAACTGTCAACGTCACGGTTCAGCTGTCGGAGATTTGAGAGCTAAATGCATCAGAACATTGCATGCTTATAGCCCTATTGGCCTCGGCGACCATTGCAGGACATTCATATTTATAAAAGAACTGTTAAGGGAGACATTGCTCCGGCCCTAGAGAGACAGATAGAAAGACAGAGATGTCATTATACTTGTCAGATAAGCTACTACTGAAATACAGATATAGGCAGGCGTACAAAAAGAGGCTCGTTTGTTAGTTTTCAATCAGACTATTTTTTATAAAGATAAGCATTTGTATTATTTGATTAAAATACTCTGGTAGTCCTAAAACATTCTTCCTCACCTCAAGTTCAGCTTAACAATATCCATACAACGCCACACCTTCACGGAAGTTTCTAAACGTTATTAAAGTAATGTCAAAAGTAAGTCAAGTCATTGTTTATAGGGAAAATGCGAACAGGTTTTGTTTTATTGCGGCATTAAATTAAGTTTTGCATCTTGCCCTTTTTGGTTTTTCCTTTTCATGGTTTGAGTGAAAGTAACATAGTATATCTATCTGGTAATTCTATTATATTGAGACAAACACAACATTACAGCTGGAACTTCACTTGGCCAAAGAAAATAGCTCAATAGAATGAAACCTTCAAAAGGCTTTTGAGCAGACAAGGTAAAATGCCTACCATAGGCCTTCCATACAATTGTAAGCAATAGACTAATCAAATCAAAAGGTATTTGTCACATACACATATTTAGCAGATGTTATTGCGTCGTTAACATAATGATTGTGTTCCTAGCTCCAACAATATTGAACAATTCACAACAATACACATATCTTAAAGTAAAATGATGTTATTTATTTTACAACAGGCCTGCTTTTAACCCTAAACTAAAGCACAAAATGAAAAATCTAGCCAAGAAAATACACTATATGACCAAAAGTATGTGGACACCTGCTTGTCAATTAGCTCATTCCAAAATCATGGGCATTAATATGGAGTTTGTCCCCCTTTTGCTGATATAACAGCCTCCACTCTTCTGTGAGGGCTTTCCACTGGATGTTGGAACATTGCTGCTGGGACTTCCATTCAGCGACAAGAGCATTAGTGAGGTTGGCACTGATGTTGGACGATTAGGCCTGGCTCACAGTCAGCGTCATCCCAAAGGTGTTCGAACTGTGCGTGCAGATGCATTCACACCTGCCTTCTGCCATTCCTGAGCAAGCTCTGTACTGGTGGTGCCCCGATCCCGCAGATGAATCAACTTTAGGAGACTTCCTTGCTCTTGTTGGACTTTCTTGGGTGCCTTGAAGCATATATATATATATATATATATATACAACAATTGAACCGCTCTCCTTGAAGTTCTTGATGATCCGATAAATGGTTGATTTAAGTGCAATCTTACTGGCAGTAATATCCTTGCCTGTGAAGCCCTTTCTGTGCAAAGCAATGATGACAGAACGTGTTTCCTTGCAGGTAACCATGTTTGACAGAGGAAGAACAATGATTCCAAGCACCACCCTCCTTTTGAAGCTTCCAGTCTGTTATTCGAACTCAATCAGCATGACAGAGTGACCTCCAGCCTTGACCTCGTCAACACTCACACCTGTGTTAACAAGAGAATCACTGACATGATGTCAGCTGGTCCTTTTGTGGCAGTGCTAAAATGCAGTGGAAATAATCTTTTGGCCATTTAGTTCTTTTGCATGGCAAAGAGGGACTTTACAATTAATTGCAATTCATCTGATCACTCTTCATTACATTCTGGAGTATATGCAAATTGCCATCATACAAACTGAGGCAGCAGACTTTGTGAAAATTAATATTTGTGTCATTCTCAAAACCTTTGGCCATGACTGCAGTGTATCTCAAAAAATTTAACATAAAAACTGATTAAAGAACTGGTTTAGATTATTAAATAGGCATACAATAATAATAATATTTATAATAATTTAAATAATAATAATAACAATAATATTTATAATAATAATGATAACAATAATGATACTAAGAATAAAAATAATGATGATAATAATAATAATGATAATAATAATATAAATGATAATAATAATAATGATAATAATAATAACAATGATAATAATAATAATTATAATAATGATAATAATAAGAATCATGATGATAATAATAATAATAACAATAATGATAATAATAATAATAATGATAATAATAATGATAACAATAATGATAACAATAATGATGATAATAATAATAATGATAATAATAATGATAATAATAATAATAATAATGATAATAATAATATTAATGATACTAATGTTAATAATAGTAAAAAGGACAATGTTAATGATTACAATAAGAATAATATTAATTATGATAATAATAATAATAATAATAATAATAATAACAATAATAAAAATAATACTGATAATAATCAATCATAATGATAAATTATAATCACACTAATGATAATAATAATAATCACAATAATTATAGTAATAATGATTTATAATAATAATATTGATTAAACAATTGATAATAAATAAATATGAAAATAAATAAATTAAATTCTGAAAATTGCATCATACATGAATAGGACGTTGTTCACAGTCCATTTGGTAACACCAATGTTCTTCTCATCAATGTCCACTACAATATTAAAACTCGAAACAAAAGTCTAAATTTAGCACCCGGACCTGCTCGGGTTGGAACTCGGATATTTGAGTCTGTTGAAGCCGTGAAGACCAATAAGGTGTATACACACACACCTACACACACACACACACACACACACACACACACACACACACACACACACACACACACACACACACACACACACACACACACACACACACACACACACACACACACACACACACACACACACACACACACACTCTGCTCTCTGACCTCCAACTCACACAGAGACCATGTTACCTCTGCTCTCTGACCTCCAACTCACACAGAGTATTGGATAATCTTTTTGGCTTCATAGTAATTCTTCAAAAGCACTTTTGTCATACATTTCTGAAATGTAAAAACAAATATATTTCTAAATGCAGCAAATACGACTGGAGTCTCATGTCCCATTAACACAGAGAAAAATTCATTCCGGAACAGGACATTTTTTTGAGGAATGTGTTCTTACACAGGTGTAGATTTGAAAATCAACAGCTCCGTCTCTCTTTCCGTGAAGCAGTGAAGGAATGTGAGCAATGTCCCATCCACTGTGTCCTATTCTCACCATTTGCAAAGTAATGAATTAAAAAGAAAGGGAGGAGAAAAATAAAAACCAAATGGAGAATGATGTAGAAATACGCTTCAGGCTGTTAGGAGCCTCCACTATAATGACAGCTGACAGCTCTACACAGGAAATATGTAGATTTCATTATGGTCATAGATAGTGTTTGTATATATATATATATGACAAACACACACACACGCACGCACAAGTATGCATACACAAGTATGCATGCACAGACGCTCTCTCTCTCTCTCTCTCTCTCTCTCTCTCTCTCTCTCTCTCTCTCTCTCTCTCTCTCTCTCTCTCTCTCTCTCTCTCTCTCACATACACACACACACATACACACACACAAACAAACACAGTATTGTACAGCTAGCCATTTAATTTAGTCCCATTAAAAATCATATTTTCCTTAACTCTAACCCATACTCTTACCCTAACCCTACCTAACCTGTACTATTACCCTTACCCTTACCCTAACTCCTAACCTTAAACCTAACCCTAAACCTAACCCTAGCTCCTAACCCTAAACCTAATTTTAACCCTAACACTATTTCTAACATTAACCCTAAACCCCCTAGAAATAGCATTTGACCTTGTGGAGACCAATGCCCCCCAGTTAGTCACATTTTTGTTTGTTGACTATTCTTGTGGGGACTTCTGGTCCGCTCACGCATACACACAGATATGCACACACACAGATATGCACACACACACAGATATGCACACACAAACACACCGTACATCATGTGGATCAGAAAACTCCTCTCCCAAAAGGCTCAGCATTTATTGGAAACTGTCATTTTACAGGAGTTCTAGTTTCTGAAAAGTACATCTTCAGGGAGCACGTTGAAATGTCTTGATATACATTTTTATATAGTGTCAGCAATACTCAACTTCCCTCTAATCAAAAAAAGTCAACTTCCAAACTTTACTTTTTCTTTACGAGAAAGTGTTACTTTGACGAAAATCTATTCATCACCTTACAGTGGTGACACCTGAAGAGTTTACCATCAATGTAAGATGGCGCAGGAACAGAAGGCAGATGTTTTTTGTGCTCCCAAACAATAGTGTTTTTTATTCATTTATCTGCGTTGTTGGTCCTTCTCTTAGGACCAAAAATAACTTCTAGACATCAGGACTGCGATTATTCACCACGGAATAGCAGAATTATTTTTCTTCATTGACACTTCTGACGTGGAGGACATACGGCCCCTCGGGAACAGGCCCCGACCCCAGGAAAATGCGTGAAGAGGAGGCAGAGAAAGAGAGGCCCGGACAGCGGGCTGCCTTCTGAGAAGTTGGAGGCAATCGAATAAACCCCCACTCCCCTCAATTCTGCTATCAAACATGCAATCTTTGGACAATAAAATGGATGAGTTACTGTGAAGATTAAACTACCAACGGGACATTAACAACTGTAACATCTTATGCTTCACGGAGTCGTGTCTGGGCGACGACAATGTTAACATACAGCTGGCTGGTTACACGATGTACCGGCAGGATAGAACAGCGGCTTCTGGTATGAAAAGGGGCGGCGGTCTATATATTTTTGTAAACAACAGCTGATCACGATATCTAATGAAGTCTCGAGTTATTGCTTGCCTGATGTAGAGTTTCTCATGACAAGCTGTAGACCACACTACCTACAGAGAGAGTTTTCATCTGTATTCTTTGTAGCTGTTTACATGCCACCACAGTCAGAGGCTGGCACTAAGATAGCATTTAATGAGCTGTTTTCCGCATAGGCAAACAAGAAAACGATCACCCAGAGGCGGCGTTTCTATTAGCCAGTGACTTTAATGCAGGGAAACTTAAATCAGTGTTACCAAAAAATTTTACCAGCATGTTAAATGTTCAACCAGAGGGAAAATAACTCTGGACCACCTACAGTATACTCCACACACAGAGATGCATACAAAGCTCTCCCTCGCCTTCCATTTGGAAAATCTGTCCATAATTCCATCCTCCTGATTCCTGCTTACAAGCTAAAAATTAAAGCAGGAAGCACCAGTGACTAGATCAATAAAAAAGTGGTCAAATGAAGCAGATGCTAAGCTACAGCACTGTTTTGAAAGTACAGACTGGAATATGTTCCAGGATTCCTCCAATGGCATTGAGGAGTAAACCACATCTGTCATTGGCTTCATCAATAAGTGCATCGATGACGTCCTCCCCACAGTGAACGTATGTATATACCCAACCAGAAACCATGGATAACAGGCAGCAACCACACTAAGCTAAAGGCTAGAGCTGCCGCTTTCAAGGAGTGGGATTCTAACCCGGAAGCTGATAAGAAATCCCACTATGCCCTCCGACAAACCATCAAACAGGCAAAGCGTCAATACAGGACTAAGATCGAGTCGTACTACACCGGCTCTGACGCTCGTGGGATGTGGCAGGGCCTGCAAACCATTACAGACTACAAAGGGAAGCACAGCTGAGAGCTGCCCAGTGACACGAGCCTACCGGACGAGCTAAACTACTTCTATACTCGCTTTGAGGCAAATAACACTGAAACATGCATGAGAGCACCAGCTGTACCAGAAGACTGTAGGATCAATCTCTCCGCAGCCGATGTGAGTAAGACCTTTAGACAGGTCAGAATTTACAAGGCCGCAGGGCCAGACGGATTACCAGGTTGTGTACTGCAAACATATGCTGACCAACTAGCAAATGTCTTCACTGACATTTTCAACCTCTCCCTGTCTGAGTCTGTAATACCAACATTTTTTTAAGCAGACCACCATAGTCCCTGTGCCCAAGGAAGTGAAGGCACTCACATCTGTAGCCATGAAATACTTTGAAAGGCTGGTCATGGCTCACATCAACACCATTATCCCAGAAACGCTAGACCCACTCCAATTTGCATACCGCCCCAACAGATCCACAGATGATGAAGTCTCTATTGAATTCCACACTGCCCTTTCCCACCTGGACAAAAGGAACACCTATGTGAGAATGTTATTCATTCACTACAGCTCAGTGTTCAACACCACAGTGCCTTCAAAGCTCATAAATAAGCTAAGGACCCTGGGACTAAACACCTCCCTAAACACATTAACACCTACAACCGGACCCTGGACTTCCTGACAGGCCGCCCCCTAGGTAGTAAGAGTAGGTAACAACACATCTGCCATATTGATTCTCAACACAGGGGCACCTCGGGTGCATTCTCAGTCGCCTCCTGTACTCCCTGTTCACTCAAGACTGCACGGCCAGGCACGACTCCAACACCATCATAACATTTTCCAATGACACAACAGTGTCAAGTCTGATCACCAACAATGAGACAGTCTATAGGGAGGAGAACAGAAAGCTGGCCGTTTGGTGAGGGAGCTTGGTGCCTGGACAACAACCTCTCCCTCAAGGTGACCAAGACAATGGAGATGATTGTGGACTACAGGAAAAAGAGGACAGAACACGCTGTAGGTGTTCCATTCTCATCGACGGGGCTATAGTGGAGCAGGTTGAGAGCTTCAGGATCCTTGGTGTCCACATCACCAACAAACTAAGATGGTCCAAGCACACCATGACAGTCATGAAGAGGGCACGACAAAACCTATTCCCCATCAGGAGACTGAAAAGATTTGGCATGGGTCCTCAGATCCTCAAAAGGTTCTACAGCTGCACCATCGAGAGCATGGTTGCATCACTGCCTGGTATGGCAACTGCTCAGCCTCCGACCGCAAGGCACTACAGAGGGTAGTGCAAACGGCCCAGTACATCACTGGGGAGAAGCTCCCTCCCATCCAGGACCTCTATACCAGGCGGTGTCAGAGGAAGGACCTAAAAATTGTCAAAGACTCCAGCCACCCCAGTCATAGACTCTTCTCTCTGCTACCGCAAGACAAGCGGTACTGGCGCACCAAGTCTAGGTCCAAGAGGATTCTAAACAGCATCTAACCCCAAGCCATAAGACTCCTGAACATCTAGTCAAATGGCTACCCGACTATTTCTCCCTCCCCCCCTCTCCACACCACTGCCATTCTCTGTTGTCATCTATGCATAGTCACTTTGATTAATTCTACCTAGATGTACATATTACCTCAACTAACCGGTGCTGTATATGTTGTTCTTTTTTACTACTGCTCTTTAATTACTTGTTACTCTCAACTCTTATTTTTTGAAA
This sequence comes from Oncorhynchus gorbuscha, assembly GCF_021184085.1. NCBI lineage: Eukaryota > Metazoa > Chordata > Actinopteri > Salmoniformes > Salmonidae > Oncorhynchus > Oncorhynchus gorbuscha. The sequence continues at coordinate 14,394,621 of NC_060181.1, read as the reverse complement.
CTGCACTGTTGGTTAGGGGCTCGTAAGGAAGCATTTCACTGTACCTGTTGTATTTGCATTTCACTGTACCTGTTGTATTTGCATTTCACTGTACCGGTTGTATTTGCATTTCACTGTACCGGTTGTATTTGCATTTCACTGTACCTGTTGTATTTGCATTTCACTGTACCGGTTGTATTTGCATTTCACTGTACCGGTTGTATTTGCATTTCACTGTACCGGTTGTATTTGCATTTCACTGTACCGGTTGTATTTGCATTTCACTGTACCGGTTGTATTTGCATTTCACTGTACCGGTTGTATTTGCATTTCACTGTACCTGTTGTATTTGCATTTCACTGTACCTGTTGTATTTGCATTTCACTGTACCTGCTGTATTTGCATTTCACTGTACCTGTTGTATTTGCATTTCACTGTACCTGTTGTATTTGCATTTCACTGTACCTGTTGTATTTGCATTTCACTGTACCTGTTGTATTTGCATTTCACTGTACCTGCTGTATTTGCATTTCACTGTACCTGCTGTATTTGCATTTCACTGTACCTGCTGTATTTGCATTTCACTGTACCTGTTGTATTTGAATTTCACTGTACCTGTTGTATTTGCATTTCACTGTACCTGTTGTTTTTGCATTTCACTGTACCTGTTGTATTTGCATTTCACTGTACCTGTTGTATTTGCATTTCACTGTACCTGTTGTTTTTGCATTTCACTGTACCTGTTGTATTTGCATTTCACTGTACCTGTTGTATTTGCATTTCACTGTACCTGCTGTATTTGCATTTCACTGTACCTGCTGTATTTGCATTTCACTGTACCTGCTGTATTTGCATTTCACTGTACCTGCTGTATTTGGTGCATGTAACTAATAAGATTCGATTTGATTTGATCAATGGCTGTCTTCACCACTGCAGAAAAGTCTTTGATTGAGACATATGCAATCTAATATGGCCACAGAGAGAAAAGCCTCTATATGTCCCAGACGCTGAGGTGTTGTTCTATATACCCCTGACGGGGAGGTGTTGTTCTATATACCCCTGACGGGGAGGTGTTGTTCTATATCCCCCTGACGGGGAGGTGTTGTTCTATATACCCCTGACGGGGAGGTGTTGTTCTATATACCCCTGATGGGGAGGTGTTGTTCTATATACCCCTGATGGGGAGGTGTTGTTCAATATACCCCTGACGGGGAGGCGTTGTTCTATATACCCCAGACACTGAGGTGTTGTTCAATATACCCCTGATGAGGAGGTGTTGTTCTATAACCCCCTGATGGGGAGGTGTTGTTCAATATACCCCTGACGGGGAGGCGTTGTTCTATATACCCCAGACACTGAGGTGTTGTTCTATATCCCCCTGACGGGGAGGTGTTGTTCTATATACCCCTGATGGGGAGGTGTTGTTCTATATACCCCTGACGGGGAGGTGTTGTTCTATATACCCCTGATGGGGAGGTGTTGTTCAATATACTCCTGACGGGGAGGTGTTGTTCTATTTACCCCTGATGGGGAGGTGTTGTTCTATATACCCCTGATGGGGAGGTGTTGTTCTATATACCCCTGATGGGGAGGTGTTGTTCTATATACCCCTGATGGGGAGGTGTTGTTCTATATACCCCTGATGGGGAGGTGTTGTTCTATATACTCCTGACGGGGTGGTGTTGTTCAATATACCCCTGACGGGGAGGTGTTGTTCTATATACCCCAGACACTGAGGTGTTGTTCAATATACCCCTGACGGGGAGGTGTTGTTCTATATACCCCTGACGGGGTGGTGTTGTTCAATATACCCCTGATGGGGAGGTGTTGTTCTATAACCCCCTGATGGGGAGGTGTTGTTCTATATACCCTTGATGGGGAGGTGATGTTCTATATACCCCAGACGTGGGTTGATAAATACAGCAGGATGGAAATGCTTTCTACCTGACTTGATATGGACGTCTCAGACTGTCTCTCTCCATCATAGATTCATCGGAACTGTCAGGACCACTGCTTTGTGGCCATAGGTCTCTCTCTCTGTCTCTCTCTCTCTCTCTCGCTCTCTCTCTTGTGAGAAAGTGAAATAAAAAAACAAAGGTCCGAGAAACAAAAAAATTAAAAATAAGTACATTAAAAATCATTGCACTCAAAGGTTTCAAACAGATAAAGCTGTAAAATGTAAGTCTGTCCTGAGCTGCCAGAGCCGCCAGTCTGTCCTGAGCTGCCAGAGCAGCCAGTCAGCCAGTATCTGCCAGATCCGTCAGTCAGCCAGGAGCTGCCAGAGCCATCAGTCAGCCTGGAGCTGCCATAGCCGTCCGTCACGCCGACGCTGCCGGAATCTCCCGTCCGTCCGGTGCTGCCGGAATTTCATGTCCATTCAGGACCCATGGTTTGGGTCCGAGGTCTGCTGCGAAGGTCGCCGAGTTAAAGAGGCCACGGAGGCGGGTAGAGAGGCGGAGAAGGACTATGGTGGAGTGGGGTCCACGTCCTGCGCCAGAGCCGCCACCGCGGACAGACACCCACACAGACTCTCCCCTATAGGTTTAGGTTTTGCGGCCGGAGTCCGCACCTTTGAGGGGGGGGTGGTACTGTCACGTTCTGACCTTAGTTCCTTTGTTTTGACTTTTGTTTTAGCATGGTCAGGACGTAAGTTGGGTGGGTTGTCTATGATTTTCTATTTCTGTGTTTGGCCTGGTATGGTTCTCAATCAGAAGCAGCTGTCAATCATTGTCCCTGATTGAGAACCATATTTAGGTAGCCTGTTTTTGATTGTGTTTTGTGGGTGGTTGTTTTCAGTCTTTGTGTGTTTGCACCAGACAGAACTGTTTCGGTTGTTTCTTTATTGTTTTTGTTATTCAGTGTTCAGTTTTCATTAAAGATGAACACGTACCGCGCTGCACTTTGGTCCGTACCTTCTACCACCAACAACAGCCGTTACAGGAGGTGTGTTTTGGGTCATTGTCCTGTTGAAAAACAAATAAAAGTCCCACTAAGCCCAACCAGATGGGATGGCGTATCGCTGCAGAATGCTGTGGTAGCCATGCTGGTTATGTGTGCCTTGAATTCTAAATAAATCGCTGACAGTGTCACCAGCTAAGCTCCCCCACACCATAACATCGCCTCCTCCATGCTTCACAGTGGGAAATGCAGAGATCATCTGTTCACCCACACCGCGTTTCAAAAATACATGACTGTTGGAACCAAAAATCTCCAATTTGTACTCCAGACCAAAGGACACATTTCCACCGATCTAATGTCCATTACTTGTATTTCTTGGCCCAAGCAAGTCTCTTCTTTTTATTGGTGTCCTTTAGTAGTGGTTTCTTTGTAGCAATTCGACCATGAAGGCCTGAATCATGCAGTCTCCTCTGAACAGTTTATGTTGAGATGTGTCTGTTACTTGAACTCTGTGAAGCATTGATATGGGCTGCAATTTCTGAGGCTGGTAACTAATGAACGTATCCTCTGCAGCAGAGGTAACTCTGGGTCTTCCATTCCTGTGGGGGTCCTCATGAGAGACAGTTTCATCATAGCGCTTGATGGATTTTGCGTATTGACTGACCTTCACGTCTTAAAGTAATGATGAACTGTTGTTTCTCTTTGCTTATTTGAGCTGTTCTTGCCATAATATGGACTTACTATTTTACCAAATCGGGTTACGGTGTAACGGCGTTCGTTTGTCGAAAGACAGTCGGACCAAAATGCAGCGTGGTTGTTACTCATGTTCTTTAATGAATGATCGCGATACATGAAATAACTATAATAAATACAAAAACAACAAACAGAACGTGAAAACCTATACAGCCTGTCTGGTGAACACTAACACGGACACAGGAACAATCACCCACGAAATACACAGTGAAACCCCGGCTACCTAAATATAGTTCCCAATCAGAGACAACGAGAATCACCTGACTCTGATTGAGAACCGCCTCAGGCAGCCAAACCTATGCTACACCCCTACTCAGCCCAATGCCTACAAAACCCCAATACGAAACACAACATATTAAACTCATGTCACACCCTGGCCTGACCAAATATATAACAAAAACACAAAACACTATGACCAAGGCGTGACATACGGTATCTTCTGTTTACTCCCCCACCTTGTACACAACTGACTGGCTCAAACGCATAAAGAATGAAAGAAATTCCACAAATTAACTTTTTAGAAGGCACACCTGTTAGTTGAAATGCATGACTACCTCATGAAGCTTGTTGAGAGAATGCCAACAGTGTGGCATTTGCTCAGGACATTGTTTTCACTGAGGAAATGTTGGAGTATGCTGTTGAGGATATTGCAGAGGATTTTTCCAAGGTTAGTGTTCGCGCAGATTTGACAGCAAATTATTGCGGTCAAATTTGTCTCCACTTTTGTGGATTGGGGTGATCAGACCTTGGTTCCAAATACTGGGGAAGATGCCAGGGCGAAGGATAGTGTGGAAGAGTTTAACAATAGCAAATTCTAATTTGTGGTCTGTATATTTCATCATTTCATTTAGGATACCATCAACACCACAGGCATTTTTGGGTTGGAGGGTTTGTATTTTGTCCTGTAGCTCATCCAATGTAAATGGAGATTCCAGTGGGTTCTGGTAGTCTTTAATAGCTGATTTTAAGTTTTGATAATGATAATGTACAGTTGATGTCGGAAGTTTACATACACCTTAGCCAAATACATTTAAACTCAGTTTTTCACAATTCCTGACATTTATTCCTAGTAAAAATTCTCTGTCTTAGGTCAGTTAGGATCACCACGTTATTTTAAGAATGTGAAATGTCAGAATAATAGTAGAGAGAATGATATATTTCAGCTTTTATTTCTTTCAACACATTCCCAGTGGGTCAGAATTTTTTCATACACTCAATTAGTATTTGGTAGCATTGCCTTTAAATTATTCAACTTGGGACAAACGTTTCGGGTAGCCTTCCACAAGCTTCCCACAATAAGTTGGGTGAATTTTGGCCCATTCCTCCTGACAGAGCTGGTGTAACTGAATCAGGTTTGTAGACCTCTTTGCTCACACACGCTTTTTCAGTTCTGGCCACATATTTTTTATGGGATTGAGGTCAGGGCTTTGTGATGGCCACTCCAATACCTAGACTTTGGTGTCCTGAAGCCATTTTTCCACAACTTTGGAAGTATGCTTGGGGTCATTGTCCATTTGGAAGACCCATTTGCGACCAAGCTTTAACTTCCTGACTGATGTCTTGAGATGTTGCTTCAATATATCCACATCCTTTTCCTACCTCATGATGCCATCTATTTTGTGAAGTGCACCAGTCCCTCTTGCAGCAAAGCACCCCCACAACATGATGCTGCCACCCCCGTGCTTCACGATTGGGATGGTGTTCTTCGGCTTGCAAGCCTTCCCCCTTTTTCCTCCAAACATAACGATGATCATTATGGCCAAACAGTTTTTTTTTAAATTAATCAGACCAGAGGACATTTCTCCAAAGAGTATTATCTTTGTCCCCATGTGCAGTTGCAAACCATTGTCTACCTTTTTTATGGTGGTTTTGGAGCAATGGCTTCCTCCTTGCTGAGCGGCCTTTCAGGTTATGTCGATATAGGACTCATTTTACTGTGGATATAGATACTTTAGTACCTGTTTCCTCCAGCATCTTCACAAGGAACTTTACTGCTGTTCTGGGATTGATATGCACTTTTCGCACCAAAGTATGTACATCTCTAGGAGACAGATCTCCTTCCTGAGCGGTATGATGGCTATCTATTCCCATGGTGTTTATACTTGCGTACTATTGTTTGTACAGGTGAACGTGGTACCTTCAGGAATTTGAAAATTGCTCCCAAGGATGAAACAGACTTTTGGAGGTCTCCAACTTTTTTGGCTAATTTATTTGGATTTTCCCATAATGTCAAGCAAAGAGGCACTGAGTTTGAAGGTAGGCCTTGAAATACATCCACAGGTACACCTCCAATTGACTCAAATTATGTCAATTATCCTATCAAGAACTTCTAAACCATGACATAATTTTCTGGAATTTTCCAAGCTGTTTAAAGGCACTAATCCCCTGACCCACTGGATTTGTGATACAGTGATATAATCTTTTGGTAAACAATTGTTGAAAAAATTACTTGTGTCATGCACAAAGTAGATGTCCTAACCGACTTGCCTGTAACGGTTGTCATCGGGAGAAAGAGAGGACCAAGGTGCAGCGTGGTAGGTATTCATTGTAATTTAATAAAGAATGAATCTCGAAACCAAAAACAATACACGACAAACGTACAGCTCTGAACGGTGCAACAAAACACAGAACAGAAAATAAACACCCACAACTCAAAAGTGAAACCAGGCTACCTAAGTATGATTCTCAATCAGGGACAACTATTGACCGCTGCCTCTGATTGAGAACCATACCAGGCCGAACACAGAAAATCCCAAATTATAGAAAAAAGAACATAGACAACCCACCCAAATCACGCCCTGACCATACTAAAACAAAGACATAACAAAGGAACTAAGGTCAGAACGTGACATTGCCAAAACTATAGTTTGTTGACAAGAAATGTGTGGAGTGGTTGCAAAGCGAGTTTTAGTGTATGTATTCTTCCGACTTCAACTGTACATGTTTTTGCGCTTGGTTTCTTTTTTATACGGAGAAGGGATTTGATTCTTCAACCACACTGAGCTGTTCTCTGACATGCTGTTCCTTCTTTTTTCTTAGTGTATTTCTGTACCATAGTGAAGGCTTTGGTTCTGGTTTTCTCGGTCTCTGTGTTTTTGGTTGGATAGGTTTCTCAATTTCTTTCTTAGGTTTTTGCATTCTTCATCAAACCATTTGTCATTGTTAGTTTCTTAGGCTTTCTGCTACAATTTTTTTGTATCTCTCTCTCTCTCTCTCTCTCTCTCTCTCTCTCTCTCTCTCTCTCTCTCTCATTCTCTCTCTCTCTCTCTCTCTCTCCCCCTCTCTCTCTCTCTCTCTCTCATAGGGGATTCTGCAGAAGTCTCTGCTGACCTGGGCTATGCTACAGTATGAGGTTTGTAACAGATGTACATTACGCTTCTGCTCCTCCATCCCTCTCTCACCCACCTTTATGTACCCTTTCTACATCCTTCCACCACTCTCTTCTCCTCCTCACCTCCACCTATACCCCTCCCACCATTCCTCCTCTCCTTAACGCTACACCCTCCCCCTGTCCTCTCCTCTGTCCCCCATCCTCTCCTCCTTCCGCCATCTTCTACTCCCTCCCCGCTATCTTCTACTCCGTCCCCGCTGTCTTCTCCTCCCTCCCCGCTGTCTTCTCCTCCCTCCACAATGTCCTCTCCTCCCTCCCCAATCCTCTCCTCCTTCCGCCATCTTCTACTCCCTCCCCGCTATCTTCTACTCCGTCCCCGCTGTCTTCTCCTCCCTCCACCCTGTCTTCTCCTCCCTCCCCGCTGTCTTCTCCTCCCTCCCCCATCCTCTCCTCCCCCGTCCTCTCCTCCCTCCCCCGTCCTCTCCTCCCTCCCCCGTCCTTTCCTCCCTCCCCCGTCCTCTCCTCCCTCCCCCATCCTCTCATCCCCCTGTCCTCTCCTCCCTCCCCACTCAATGTCTTCTCCTACCTCCACCCTGTCCTCTCCTCCCTCCCCACTGTCTTCTCCTCCCTCCCCACTGTCCTCTCCTCCCCCTGTCCTCTCCTCCCTCCCCACTGTCTTCTCCTCCCTCCCCATGTCTTCTACTCCATCCCCTGTTCTCTCCTCTCCTCCCTCCCCTGTTGTCCTCTCCTCCCTCCCCCCCCCCCGTCCTTCCCCCCCCCGTCCCCTCTTCCCTCCCCCGTCCTCTCCTCCCCCGTCCCCCGTCCCTGTCCTCTCCTCCCTCCCCGTCCTCTCCTCCCCCGTCCCCCGTCCCTGTCCTCTCCTCCCTCCCCCGTCCTCTCCTCCCCCGTCCCCTCCCCCTGTCCTCTCATCCGTCCCTGCCTCATTCCCTCCTTACCCTGTCCTCTCCTCCCTCCCTCCCCATCCTCTCCTCTCTCCCCATCCTCTCCTCCCTCCCCCTGTCCCCTCCTCCCTCCCCCTGTCCTCTCCTCCCTCCATACAGTCTTCTACTTCCTTCCCCCTGTGCTCTCCTCCATCCAGCCTGTCCCTCTAACTTTCACTCCATTTCTCCTTTCACTTGTCTTTTCTATCTCCCTCCCCTCTTCCTTTCCTCCTTTAGACTCTCCTCATCAACTCCAAAACAACCTGCGCAGCACCATATATATGCACACCCAGACCCAGCTCCACTAGCCATCTATTATTCAACATAAGATGTAAAAAAACATGCAGGAGAGAGAGAGAGAGAACGAGAGATAGGAAGAGTGGTACAGAGAGAGAGAGAGAGAGAGAGAGAGAGAGAGAGAGAGAGAGAGAGAGAGAGAGAGAGAGAGAGAGAGAGAGAGAGAGAGAGAGAGAGAGAGAGGATAGCTCCAGTCTCAATGCACCCCTCAGTATGCTTTAAAAGATAGAAGAGCTGAAATTACCCATCTGTTGTCCACTTGTATTTTAATGGGGTGGGATGGAAGGAGAGACGATGCTGGAGAGATGGCTGAGGGAGGAGAGATTAAATGATATACAGTACATTCGGAAAGTATTCAGACCCCTTGACTTTTTCCACATTCTGTTACGTTACAGCCTTATTCAAAAAATGTATTAACTTGTTTTTTTCCCCTTATCAATCTACACACAATACCCAATAATGACAAAGCAGAAACAGGTTTTTAGAAATTGTTGCAATTGTATTTAAAAAAGGAAACATCACATTTACATACTATAAGAACTCAGACCCTTTACTCAGTACTTTGTTGAAGCACATTTGGCAGCGATTACAGCCTCAAGTCTTCTTGGGTATGATGCTACAAGCTTGGCACACCTGTATTTGGAGACTTTCTCCCATTCCTCTCTGCAGATCTCCTCAAGCTCTGTCAGATAGGATGGGGAGGGTCGCTGCACAGCTATGTTCAGGTCTCAACATCTCCAGATATGTTCAAGTCCGGGCTCTGGCTGGACAACTTGAGGACATTCAGAGACTTGTACCGAAGACACTCCTGCGTTGTCTTGACTGTGTGCTTAGGGTCGTTGTCCTGTTGGAAGTTGAACCTTAACCCCAGTCTGAGGTCCTGAGCGCTCTGGAGCAGGTTTTCATCAAGGATCTCTCTGTACTTGGCTCCATTCATCTTTCCCTCGACTATTCTCCCAGTCCCTGAAAAACATTGTGCTTCACAGTAGGGATGGTGCCAGGTTTCCTCCAGACATGATGCTGCCACCACCATGCTTCACAGTAGGGATGGTGCCAGGTTTCCTCCAGACATGATGCTGCCACCACCATGCTTCACAGTAGGGATGGTGCCAGCTTTCCTCCAGACATGATGCTGCCACCACCATGCAACACAGTAGGGATGGTGCCAGGTTTCTTCCAGATGTGATGCTTGGCATTCAGGCCAGAGAGTTCAATCTTGGTTTCATCAGACCAGAGAATCTTGTTTCTCATGGTCTATGAGTCTTTAGGTGCCTTTTAGCAAACTCCAAGCGGGCTGTCATGTGCCTTTTACTGTGGAGCGGCTTCAGTCTGGTGACTCCACCAAAAAGGCCTGATTGGTGGAGTGCTACAATGATGGTTGTCCTTCTGGAAGGTTCTCCCATCTCCACAGAGCAACTCTGGAGCTCTGTCAAAGTGACCATCGGATTCCTGTCACCTCGCTGACCAAGGCCCTTCTCCCCTGATTGCTCGGTTTGGCCGGGCGACCAGCTCCAGGAATAGTCTTGGTGGAAGCACACTTCTTCCATTTAAGAATGATGGAGGCCAGTGTTTTCTTGGGGACCTTCAATGCTTCAGACATTTTTTGATACCATTTCAAAGATCTGTGCCTCGACACAATCCTGTGTCGGAGCTCTACGGACAATTCCTTCGACCTCATGGCTTGACTTTTGCTCTGACAACTGTCAAGCCCTGGAGCTAACTGTCAAGCCCTGACCTTAGAGATCCTTTTAATTCTCTATTTGGTTAGGTCGGGGTGTGACTAGGGTGGGCAATCTATGTTTTCTATTTCTTTGCTGCCCGGGTATGGTTCCCAATCAGAGGCTATAGTTGTCTCTGATTACTTGGGCAGACTTTTTCCACATGTAGTTTCTGGGATGTTGTTTTTGTATAGTTGCTGTGTAGCCTGCAGAACATTATGTTCGTTTTTTATTTTGTTGTTTTTCTGTGTTCATTTGAATAAAAGAAAGATGTACACCTACCATGCTGCACCTTGGTATCCTCATTCAAACGACGAACGTAGCTGGGACCTTATATAGACAGGTGCGTGCTTTCCAAGTCATATCCATTTCATTGAATTTACCACAGGTGGACTCCAATCAAGTTGTAGAAACAACTCAAGGATGATCAATGGAAACAGGATGCAGCAGAGCTCAATTTAGAGTCTCATAGCAAAGGCTGGAATACTTATGTAAATAATATCTGTTTAAACATTTCCATAAATTTGCTAAAATTGATAAAAACCTGTTTTCACTTTGTCATTATGGGATATTAAGTGTAAATTGATGAGGTGAAACGCGTAATCAATTTTAGTATAAAGCTGTAACATAACAAAATGTGAAAATGTCAAGGGGTCTGAATATTTCCAAATGCCCTGTCTATAGACATGTTATTTAAAACTCTCTGTCTATAGACATGTTATTTAAAACTCTCTGTCTATAGACATGTTATTTAAAACTCTCTGTCTATAGACATGTTATTTAAAACTCTCTGTCTATAGACATGTTATTTAAAACTCTCTGTCTATAGACATGTTATTTAAAACTCTCTGTCTATAGACATGTTATTTAAAACTCTCTGTCTATAGACATGTTATTTAAAACTCTCTGTCTATAGACATGTTATTTAAAACTCTCTGTCTATAGACATGTTATTTAAAACTCTCTGTCTATAGACATGTTATTTAAAACTCTCTGTCTATAGACATGTTATTTAAAACTCTCTGTCTATAGACATGTTATTTAAAACTCTCTGTCTATAGACATGTTATTTAAAACTCTCTGTCTATAGACATGTTATTTAAAACTCTCTATCTATAGACATGTTATTTAAAACTCTCTGTCTATAGACATGTTATTTAAAACTCTCTGTCTATAGACATGTTATTTAAAACTCTCTGTCTATAGACATGTTATTTAAAACTCTCTGTCTATAGACATGTTATTTAAAACTCTCTGTCTATAGCCATGTTATTTAAAACTCTCTGTCTATAGACATGTTATTTAAAACTCTCTATCTATAGACATGTTATTTAAAACTCTCTGTCTATAGTTATTTAAAACTCTGTGTCATGTTATTTAAAACTCTCTGTCTATAGCCATGTTATTTAAAACTCTCTGTCTATAGACATGTTATTTAAAACTCTCTATCTATAGACATGTTATTTAAAACTCTCTGTCTATAGACATGTTATTTAAAACTCTCTGTCTATAGCCATGTTATTTAAAACTCTCTGTCTATAGCCATGTTATTTAAAACTCTCTGTCTATAGACATGTTATTTAAAACTCTCTATCTATAGACATGTTATTTAAAACTCTCTGTCTATAGACATGTTATTTAAAACTCTCTGTCTATAGACATGTTATTTAAAACTCTCTGTCTATAGACATGTTATTTAAAACTCTCTGTCTATAGACATGTTATTTAAAACTCTCTATCTATAGCCATGTTACTTTTAACTCCTTATATAAAGCCATGATATTTTCTACTCCCTTTATATAGCCATGATATTTTCTACTCCCCATACATAGCCGTTATTTTCTACTCCCTGTATAAAGCCATGTTATTTTCTACTCCCCATACATAGCCATGCTATTTTCTACTCCCCATACATAGCCATGCTATTTTCTACTCCCCATACATAGCCATGTTACTTTTAACTCCTTATATAAAGCCATGTTATTTTCTACTCCCTATATATAGCCATGTTATTTTCTACTCCCTGTATATAGCCATGTTATTTTCTACTCCCTATATAAAGCCATGATATTTTCTACTCCCTGTATAAAGCCATGTTATTTTCTACTCCCTGTATAAAGCCATGTTATTTTCTACTCCCTATATATAGCCATGATATTTTCTACTCCCTGTATAAAGCCATGATATTTTCTACTCCCTGTATAAAGCCATGTTATTTTCTACTCCCTATATATAGCCATGATATTTTCTACTCCCTGTATAAAGCCATGATATTTTCTACTCCCTGTATAAAGCCATGATATTTTCTACTCCCTATATAAAGCCATGATATTTTCTACTCCCTATATAAAGCCATGTTACTTTCTACTCCATGTATGTTATGGCTCTACTGGACCTATATAAAGCCTATAGCCATGTTACTTTTCTAAAGGACATCCTGTATAAAGCCATGATATTTTCTACTCCTGTATAAACTTGTATAAAGCCATGATATTTTCTACTCCCTATATAAAGCCATGATATTTTCTACTCCCTATATATAGCCATGATATTTTCTACTCCCTATATAAAGCCATGATATTTTCTACTCCCTATATATAGCCATGATATTTTCTACTCCCCATACATAGCCATGTTACTTTCTACTCCCTATATAAAGCCATGATATTTTCTACTCCCTATATAAAGCCATGATATTTTCTACTCCCTGTATAAAGCCATGATATTTTCTACTCCCTATATATAGCCATGATATTTTCTACTCCCTATATATAGCCATGTTATTTTCTACTCCCTATATATAGCCATGTTATTTTCTACTCCCTATATAAAGCCATGTTATTTTCTACTCCCTATATATAGCCATGTTATTTTCTACTCCCTGTATATAGCCATGTTATTTTCTACTCCCTATTTAAAGCCATTTTTTCTACTCCCTATATAAAGCCAGTTTGGTTGAAAAAAGGTAGGGGAAGTGTTGCCAACTAATTTTCAGGGTAAGTTGCTAGAGGCAGGTTGATTAGTTGCTAAATGACGTTGTCGTGCCATTGCGTGATAACATAAAACTGCTTATTTACCTAGAATATACAATAACGTTACTCAAAATGACTGGCCGTCTCGGCAAAAAATATGATTTGACATTTGTTCAGGTACAGACTCCCACTCTTTTATGTACTTCTGGATGTACATTTTTGATTGAGGTATGTTGATTGATGTTGTAAGTTCTGTTCAAGATCAAACATTTGTGACCAACTATATTAATTGGGTTTGGCTCGTCGAACCCATACTACTGCTGCTGCAGTCAGCCAACAACATTTTGCAATTTGCTGAAATTCTGCTGGCCTTCTGCTGACATCACTCACAATGCACTTTTGCAGCCAGGCATGTGTGTTGTGACTGAGTGTGTGACAGAGAAAATCGTTTTTTGTGTCATTTAGAGGGAAAATGCTTTCATTTTGGCATTTGAGTCACTTTTCAAAAGTTGCTAAAAGTTCCAAACACATTTTTAAAAGTTGCTCAATTTGTTGCTAGGTGATGTTTGAAAAAAAGTTGCCAGGGTAGTCTGAAAAGTTGCTAAATCTAACAGCAACATTGCTAAGTTGGCATCACTGGGTAGGGGTGGTAAACAAAAGATAACACTATTTGGTAAAAGACCAAGTCCATATTATGGCAAGAACAGCTCAAATAAGCAAAGAGAAACCACAGTCCATCGTTATTTTAAGACATGAAGGTCAGTCAATCCAGAAAATTTCAATAACTTTCTTCAAGTGTAGTTGCAAAACGATCAAGCGCTTTGATGAAATTGACTCTCATGAGGACCGCAACAGGAATGCAAGACCCAGAGTTACCTTTGCTGAAGAAGATTAGAGATACCAGCCTCAGAAATTGCAAAATGCTTCACAGGGTTAAAATAACAGACACATCTCAAAATCAACTGTTCAGAGGAGTCTGCGTGAATCAGGCCTTCATGGTCGAATTGCTACAAAGAAACCAATACTAAAGGACACCAATAATAAGAAGAGACTTGCTTAAGCCAAGAAACAAGAGCAATGAACATTAGACTGGTGGAAATCTGTCCTTTGGTCTGAAGAGTCAAAATTTTAGATTTTTGGTTCCCAACCACCATGTCTTTGTGAGACGCAGAATAGGTGAACAGATGATCTCTGTATGTGTGGAGTGCTTTATCAGATGACCTGGCCTCCACAATCAACCAACCTCAACCCAGTTGAGATGGTTTGGGATGAGTTGGACTGCAGAGTGAAGGAAAAGCAGCCAACAAGTGTTCAGCATATGTGGGAACTCCGTCAAGACTGTTGTAAAAGCAGTCCAGGTGAAGCTGGATGAGAGAATGGTAAGAGTGTGCAGAGCTGACATGAAGGGAAAGAATGGCTACTTTGAAGAATCTAATAACAGACTGGCCCTAGCCCCCCGACACATAAACTACTGAAGCATAAATACTGGAGGTGGAGACAGGAGGGATCAGGAGACACTGTGGCCCCATCAGATGATACCCCCAGACAGGGCCAAACAGGCAGGATATAACCCCACCCACTTTGCCAAAGCACAGCCCCCACACCACTACAGGGATATCTTCAACCACCAACTTACCATCATGAGACAAGGCCGACTATAGCCCACAAAGATCTCCACCGAGGCACAACCCAAGGGGGGTCGCCAACCCAGACAGGAAGACCACGTCAGTGACCCATTCAAGTGACACACCCCTCCCAGGGACAGCATGGAAGAGCACCAGTAAGCCAGTGACTCACCCCCTGTAATAGGGTTAGAGACAGAGAATCCCAGTGGAGAGAGGGGAACTGGCCAGGCAGAGACAGCAAGGGTGGTTTGTTGCTCCAGAGCCTTTCCATTCACCTTCACACTCCTGAGCCAGACTACACTCAATCATATGACCTACTGAAGAGATTAATCTTCAGTAAAGGTCGAGACCGAGTCTGGGTAGGCAGACCATTCTCACATGGGTAGGCAGATCTTTCCATAAAAATGGAGCTCTATAGGAGAAAGCCCTGCCTCCAGCTGTTTGCTTAGAAATTCTAGGGACAATTAGGAGGCCTGCGTCTTGTGACCGTAGCGTACGTGTAGGTATGTACGGCAGGACCAAATCAGAGAGATAGGTAGGAGCAAGTCCATGTAATGCTTTGTAGGTTAGCAGTAAAACCATGAAATCAGCTCTAGCCTTAACAGGAAGCCAGTGTAGAGGCTATCACTGGAGTAATATAATCACATTTTGGGGTTCTAGTCAGGATTCTAGCAGCCGTATTTAGCGCTAACTGAAGTTTATTTAGTGCTTTATCCGGGTAGCCGGAAAGTAGAGCATTGCAGAAGTCTAACCTAGAAGTAAGTTAAGCATGGATTCATTTTTCTGCATCATTTTTGGACAGAAAGTTTCTGATTTTTGCAATGTTACGTAGATGGAAAAAAGCTGTGGGGGACATTTTGAATCCATCATTACCTAGGGAGTTCCATCGCCTCCATCCGGATCGCCTTGCGCCTCGCCCTCTGGGTCGCCCTCGAGAGGCCGGGGTCGGCACGCTGCGGGAGCCGCGAGTCAGGGGGGAGTACTGTCACGAATCCCGCAAAAGATGGTTCTTCTTCCTGTTCGGGGGGCGTACTAGCCGCCACCGATCCCCTTTTCTGTTTCAGTTAGTTTCACCTGTTTCTTGTTTGGGTTTTGTTTTGGGCTATTTAAACCCGGTAGGCCCGCCTGCTTTTGTGCGGGCTTGTTTTTTTTGTTTATGTGGATTCCTTTTTCCGGACGGTTTCGTCCTGTTTGTTGGACTTGGTATTATGTGCCCTTGTGTTTGGCGTGACCGTTACTCTGTTCCTGGAATAGAGACCCACGGTTGAACTAACCCTGCTCTCTGCGCCTGACTCCTCCAACCATTACTCCTAGAAGCTGTGACATTAAGTACAACAAAGTCAAGGTATTGGAGTGGCCATCACAAAGCCCTGACCTCAATCCCATAAAAAACTTGTGGGCAGAACTGAAAAAGCGTGTGCGAGCAAGGAGGCCTACAAACATGTCTCAGTTACACCAGCTCTGTCAGGAGAAATGGGCCAAAATTCACCCAAGCTGAAATAAATCATTCTCGCTACTATTATTCTGACATTTCACATTCTTAAAATAAAGTGGTGGTCCTAACTTACCTAAGACAAGGAAGTTTTACTTAGATTAAATGTCAGGAATTGTGGAAAAACTGAGTTTAAATGTATTTTGCTAAGGTGTATGTAACCTTCCGACTTCAACTGTATATACAGTGGGACAAAAAAGTATTTAGTCAGCCACCAATTTTGCAAGTTCTCCCCACTTAAAAAGATGAGAGAGGCCTGTAATTTTCATCATAGGTACACTTCAACTATGACAGACCAAATTAGATTTTTTTTCTCCAGAAAAACATATTGTAGGATTTTTTATTAATTTATTTGCAAATTATGGTGGAAAGTATTTGGTCACCTACAAACAAGCAAGATTTCTGGCTCTCACAGAACCTGTAACTTTTTCTAAGAAGCTCCTCTGTCCTCCACTTGTTACCTGTATTAATGGCACCTGTTTGAACTTGTTATCAGTATAAAAGACACCTGTCCACAACCTCAAACAGTCACACTTCAAACTCCACTATGGCCAAGACCAAAGAGCTGTCAAAGGACACCAGAAACAAAATTGTAGACCTGCACCAGGCTGGGAAGACTGAATCTGCAATAGGTAAGCCACTTGGTTTGAAGAAATCAACTGTGGGAACAATTATTAGGAAATCGAAGACATACAAGACCACTGATAATCTCCCTCGTTCTGGGGCTCCACGCAAGATCTCACCCCGTGGGGTCAAAATGATCACAAGAACGGTGAGCAAAAATCCCAGAACCACACGAGGGACCTAGTGAATGACCTGCAGAGAGCTGGGACCAAAGTAACAAAGCCTTCCATCAGTGGCACACTATGCCGACAGGGACTCAAACCCTGCAGTGCCAGACGTGTCCTACTGCTTAAGCCAGTACATGTCCAGGCCCGTCTGAAGTTTGCTAGAGAGCATTTGGATGATCCAGAAGAAGATTGGGAGAATGTCATATTGTCAGATGAAACCAAAATATAACTTTTTGGTAAAAACTCAACTCTTCGTGTATGGAGGACAAAGAATGCTGAGTTGCATCCAAAGACCACATACCTACTGTGTAGCATGGGGGTGGAAACATCATGCTTTGGGGCTGTTATTCTGCATAGGGACCAGGACGACTTATCCGTGTAAAGGAAAGAATGAATGGGGTCATGTATCGTGAGATTTTGAGTGAAAACCTCCTTCCATCAGCAAGGGCATTGAAGATGAAACGTGGCTGGGTCTTTCAGCATGACAATGATCCCAAACACCCCGCCCTGGCAACGAAGGAGTGGCTTCATAAGAAGCATTTCAAGGTCCTGGAGTGGCCTATCTAGTCTACAAATCTCAACCCCATAGAAAATATTTGGAGGGAGTTGAAAGTCCGTGTTGCCCAGCAACAGCCCGAAAACATCACTGCTCTGGAGGAGATCTGCATGGAGGAATGGGCCAAACTACCAGCAACAGTGTGTGAAAACCTTGTGAAGTCTTACAGAAAACGTTTGACCTCTGTCATTGCCAACAAAGGGTATATAACAAAGTATTGAGATACACTTTTGTTATTGACCAAATACTTAATTTCCACCATAATTTGCAAATAAATTCATAAAAAATCCTACAAGGTGATTTTCAGGATTTTCTTCATTTTGTCTGTCATAGTTGAAGTGTACCTATGGTGAAAATTACAGGCCTCTCTCATCTTTTTAAGTGGAAGAACTTGCACAATTGGTGGCTGACTAAATATTTTTTTTGCCCCACTATATATTTACACTGCTCAAAAAAATAAAGGGAACACTTAAACAACACAATGTAACTCCAAGTCAATCACACTTCTGTGAAATCAAACAGTCCACTTAGGAAGCAACACTGATTGACAATAAATTGCACATGCTGTTGTGCAAATGGAATAGACAACAGGTGGAAATTATAGGCAATTAGCAAGACACCCCCAATAAAGGAGTGGTTCTGCAGGTGGGGACCACAGACCACTTCTCCGTTTCTATGCTTCCTGGCTGATGTTTTGGTCACTTTTGAATGCTGGCAGTGCTTTCACTCTAGTGGTAGCATGAGACGGAGTCTACAACTCACACAAGTGGCTCAGGTAGTGCAGCTCATCCAGGATGGCACATCAATGTGAGCTGTGGCAAGAAGGTTTGCTGTGTCTGTCAGCGTAGTGTCCAGAGCATTGAGGCGCTACCAGGAGACAGGCCAGTAAATCAGGAGACATGGAGGAGGCCGTAGGAGGGCAACAACCCAGCAGCAGGACCGCTACCTCCACATTTGTGCAAGGAGGAGCAGGGGGAGCACTGCCAGAGCCTTGCAAAATGACCTCCAGCAGGGCACAAATGTGCATGTGTCTGCTCAAATGGTCAGAAACAGACTCCATGAGGGTGGTATGAGGGACCGACGTACACAGGTGGGGGTTGTGCTTACAGCCCAACACCGTGCAGGACGTTTTTCATTTGCCAGAGAACACCAAGATTGGCAATTTCGCCACTGGCACCCTGTGCTCTTCACAGATGAAAGCAGGTTCACACTGAGCACATGTGACAGACGTGACAGTCTGGAGACACCGTGGAGAATGTTCTGCTGCTTGCAACATCCTCCAGCATGACCGGTTTGGTGGTGGGTCAGTCGTGGTGTGGGGTGGAATTTCTTTGGGGGGCCGCACAGCCCTCCATGTGCTCGCCAGAGGTAGCCTGACTGCCATTAGGTATCGAGATGAGATCCTCAGACCCCTTGTGAGACCATATGCTGGTGCGGTTGGCCCTGGGTTCCTCCTAATGCAAGACAATGCTAGACCTCATGTGGCTGGAATGTGTCAGCAGTTCCTGCAAGAGGAAGGCATTGATGCTATGGACTGGTAAAATCCTTTCGGCGCCGACAGAGATGGCCGCTTCGCTTCACGTTCCTAGGAAACTATGCAGTTTTTTTTTTTTTTTGCGTGTTATTTCTTACATTGGTACCCCAGGTAATCTTAGGTTTCATTACATACAGTCGAGAAGAACTACTGAACATAAGAGCAGCGTCAACTCACCATCAGTTACGACCAAGAATATGACTTTCGCGAAGCGGATCCTGCGTTCTGCCTTTCACCCAGGACAACGGAATGGATCCCAGCTGGCGACCCCAAAAAACTACTTCAAAAAAGGGGAAAACGAAGCGGTCTTCTGGTCAGACTCCGGAGACGGGCACATCGTGCACCACTCCCTAGCATTCTCCTCGCCAATGTCCAGTCTCTTGACAACAAGGTTGATGAAATCCGAGCACGGGTAGCATTCCAGAGGGACATCAGAGACTGTAACGTTCTTTGCTTCACGGAAACATGGCTCACTGGAGAGACGGTATCGGAGACGATGCAGCCAGCTGGTTTCTCCACGCATCGCGCCGACAGAAACAAACATCTTTCTGGTAAGAAGAGGGGCGGGGGCGTATGCTTTATGGTTAACGGGACATGGTGTGGCCACAACAACATACAGGAACTCAAGTCCTTCTGTTCACCTGATTTAGAATTCCTCACAATCAAATGTAGACCGCATTATCTACCAAGGGAATTATCTTCGATTATAATCACAGCCGTATATATTCCCCCCAAGCAGACACATCGATGGCTCTGAACGAACTTTATTTGAATCTTTGCAAACTGGAATCCATATATCCGGAGGCTGCATTCATTGAAGCTGGGGATTTTAACAAGGCTAATCTGAAAACAAGACTCCCTAAATTGTATCAGAATATCAATTGCACAACCAGGGCTGGAAAAACCTTGGATCATTGCTATTCCAACTTCCGCGACGCATATAAGGCCCTGCCCCGCCCTCCTTTCAGAAAAGCTGACCACGACTCCATTTTGTTGATCCCTGCCTACAGACATAAACTAAAACAAGAAGCTCCCGCGCTGAGGTCTGTTCAACGCTGGTCCGACCAATCTGATTCCACACTCCAAGACTGCTTCCATCACGTGGACTGGGATATGTTCCGTATTGCGCCAGATTAAAAGATTGACGAATACACTGATTCGGTGTGCGAGTTCATTAGAACGTGCGTTGAAGATGTCGTTCCCATAGCAACGATTAAAACATTTCCAAACCAGAAACCGTGGATTGATGGCAGCATTCGCGTGAAACTGAAAGCGTGAACCACTCCTTTTAATAAGGGCAAGGTGACTGGAAACATGACCGAATACAAACAGTGTAACTATTTCCTCCTCAAGGCAATCAAACAAGCTAAGCGTCAGCATAGAGACAAAGTAGAATCTCAATTCAACGGCTCAGACACAAGAGGTATGTGGCAGGGTCTACAGTCAATCACGGATTACAAAAAGAAAACCAGCACCGTCACAGACCAGGATGTCTTGCTCCCAGGCAGACTAAATCACTTTTTTGCCCGCTTTGAGGACAATACAGTGCCACTGACACTGCCCGCAACTAAAACATGCGGACTCTCCTTCACTAGAGCCGACGTGAAGAAAACGTTTAAACGTGTCAACCCTCGCAAGGCTGCAGGCCCAGACGGCATCCCCAGCCACGCCTTCAGAGCATGCGCAGACCAGCTGGCTGGTGTGTTTACGGATATATTCAATCAATCCCTATCCCAGTCTGTTGTTCCCACATGCTTCAAGAGGGCCACCATTGTTCCTGTTCCCAAGAAAGCTAAGGTAGCTGAGGTAAACGACTACCGCCCCGTAGCACTCACTTCCGTCATCATGAAGTGCTTTGAGAGACTAGTCAAGGACCATATCACCACCACCCTACCTGACACCCTAGACCCACTCCAATTTGCTTACCGCCCAAATAGGTCCACAGACGATGCAATCTCAACCACACTGCACACTGCCCTAACCCATCTGGACAAGAGGAATAGCTACGTGAGAATGCTGTTCATCGACTACAGCTCGGCATTTAACACCATAGTGCCCTCCAAGCTCGTCATCAAGCTCGAGACCCTGGGTCTCGACCCCGCCCTGTGCAACTGGGTACTGGACTTCCTGACGGGACGCCCCCAGGTGGTGAGGGTAGGCAAAAACATCTCCACCCCACTGATCCTCAACACTGGGGCCCCACAAGGGTGCGTTCTGAGCCCTCTCCTGTACTCCCTGTTCACCCACGACTGCGTGGCCATGCACGCCTCCAACTCAATCATCAAGTTTGCGGACGACACAACAGTGGTAGGCTTGATTACCAACAACGACGAGACAGCCTACAGGGAGGAGGTGAGGGCCCTCGGAGTGTGGTGTCAGGAAAATAACCTCACACTCAACGTCAACAAAACTAAGGAGATGATTGTGGACTTCAGGAAACAGCAGAGGGAACACCCCCCTATCCACATAGATGGAACAGTAGTGGAGAGGGTAGTAAGTTTTAAGTTCCTCGGCGTACACGTCACAGACAAACTGAATTGGTCCACCCACACATACAGCATCGTGAAGAAGGCGCAGCAGCGCCTCTTCAACCTCAGGAGGCTGAAGAAATTTGGCTTGTCACCAAAAGCACTCACAAACTTCTACAGATGCACAATCGAGAGCATCCTGTCAGGCTGTATCACCGCCTGGTACGGCAACTGCTCCGCCCACAACCATAAGGCTCTCCAGAGGGTAGTGAGGTCTGCACAAGGCATCACCGGGGGCAAACTACCTGCCCTCCAGGACACCTACATCACCCGATGTCACAGGAAGGCCATAAAGATCATCAAGGACAACAACCACCCGAGACACTGCCTGTTCACCCCGCTATCATCCAGAAGGCGAGGTCAGTACAGGTGTATCCAAGCTGGGACCGAGAGACTGAAAAACAGCTTCTATCTCAAGGCCATCAGACTGTTAAACAGCCACCACTAACATTGAGTGGCTGCTGCCAACACACTGACTCAACTCCAGCCACTTTAATAATGGGAATTGATGGGAAATTATGTAAAATATATCACTAGCCACTTTAAACAATACTAACTAATATAATGTTTACATACCCTACATTATTCATCTCATATGTATACGTATATACTGTACTCTATATCATCTACTGCATCCTAATGTAATACATGTATCACTAGCCACTTTAACTATGCCACTTTGTTTACATACTCATCTCATATGTATATACTGCACTCAATACCATCTACTGTATCTTGCCTATGCTGCTCTGTACCATCACTCATTCATATATCTTTATGTACATATTATTTATCCCCTTACACTTGTGTCTATACGGTAGTAGTTATGGAATTGTTAGCTAGATTACTTGTTGGTTATTTCTGCATTGTCGGAACTAGAAGCACAAGCATTTCGCTACACTCGCACTAACATCTGCTAACCATGTGTATGTGACAAATAAAATATGATTTGATTTGATTTGATTTTCCCCAGACCTGAATCTAATTAGCACATCTGGGACATCATGTCTCGCTCCATTCACCAACGCCACGTTGCACCACAGACTGTCCAGGAGTTGGCGGTTGCTTTAGTCCAGCTCTGGGAGGAGATCCCTCAGGAGACCATCCGCCACCTCATCAGGAGCATGCCCAGGCATTGTAGGGAGGTCATACAGGCACATGGATCCCACACACACTACTGAGCCTAATTTTGACTTGTTTTAAGGACATTACATCAAAGTTGGATCAGCCTGTAGTGTGGTTTTCCACTTTAATTTTGAGTGTGACTCCAAATCCAGACCTCCATGGGTTGATACATTTGATTTCCGTTGATAATTTTTGTGTGATTTTGTTGTCAGCACATTCAACTATGTAAAGTATTTAATAGGAATATTTCATTTATTCAGATCTAGGATGTGTTATCTTTATCTTAGTGTTCCCTTTATGTTTTTGAGCAGTGTGTATATATATATATATCTTATCTTTAGCTCTGCATTGTTGGAAAATGACCCATAAGTAAGCATTTCACTGTTAGTCTACACCTGTTGTTTACCAAGCATGTGACAAATTACATTTGATTTGATCCCAAATGGCATCCTACCCTATAGGTCACTACACCCTATTATCTTTATACTGCAGTAGCTATTGGGACCATACAGCCTAGGTGTGGTATTCATTTATCCCTCCCTTGACAGGATATGTGTCGCAACCTTGCACCACTCCTGCTTAACTTGAATGAATTTCAGGGAAATTCAAGGGTTCTATTGAAAATAAAAGAGTAAGGAACAAGACAGGCAATTATTCTTAGTGACAGTGGGGCTTGTCACAAGGTGACTCCCCTTCCGTCGCCATTGTTGTTTGGGTCAGTTCTCTCCATACCCCAGGCTTTGATGGAAGTTTCTTTTGAGTTTAGGCCTCAGCATCGTTGGCAGTTTGCAGGGTTAGCAGACAGAAACTCAATACGGCCTGATATGTGTATGAAACACAAACGACACTGAAAAGGGACTAAGGGGGGTGGAGGGAGTGAGGGACGGAGTGAGGGGCGGAGTGAGGGACGGAGCGAGGGATGGAGAGAGGGAACTTGTTTAAATGTAACTGGAGGAGAGGAGAGGAGCAGGCAATAAACATTTTAGGTTAAATGTGCATTTTATAAAGGTTTACCTAGTAAAATTATGTATTACTATGTTATCTATAGTGGGAATGAATAATTGCCCTTACCTTGTTACAAGTACATGTAAGTACTACCACTAATTAGATGTTCCAGATACGAATAGTTAAGACTTCAACTGGAGAGCTTCACTCTTGCTTACATAGCTTCTGAAATCAATTACTTTTAGAAGTAATATACAACTCAAGAGCCTTTTAATTTAGCTCATAGTTTACCTCTATGTTTTGTGATTTGACTGCAGGCATTTTCACTATAACACAGCCCACAGCACAGCTCACAGCACAGCCCACAGCTCACCGCACAGCCTCCAGCACAGCTCACCGCACAGCCCACAGCACAGCTCACAGCACATCTCACAGCCCACAGCACATCGCACAGCCAACAGCACAGCTATAGTCCACTGTCATCTGAAGTGTAGCTAATCCGAGACACAAGCTAATGAAATGTTGAGAGGCAGCAGTGTACAGCACAGCCCACAACACAGCCCACAGCACAGCATACAACAACCCACAGCACATTACACAGCACAGCGTACAACACAGCCCACAGCAAAGCGTACATCACAGCCCAAAGCACATCCCACAGAGTACAACACAGCCCACAGCGCAGCCCACAGCGCATACCAAAGCGTGTCCCACAGCGTACAACACTGCCCACAGTGCATCCCACTGCATTCAACACAGCCCACAGCGCATCCCACAGCGTACAACACAGCATACAACACAGCCCACAGCGCAGCCCACAGCGCAGCCCACAGTGCACAACACAGCCCACAGCGCAGCCCACAGCGTACAACACAGCGTACAACACAGCGTACAACACAGCCCACAGCGTACAACACAGCATACAACACAGCCCACAGTGCATCCCACAGCATACAACACAGCCCACAGCGCAGCCCACAGCGTACAACACAGCATACAACACAGCCCACAGTGCAGCCCACAGCGTACAACACAGCGTACAACACAGCATACAACACAGCCCACAGCGCATCCCACAGCGCATCCCACAGCGTACAACACAGCCCACAGCGCAGCGCACAGCATCGAACACAGCATACAACACAGCCCACAGCGCAGCCCACAGCGCAGCCCACAGCGCAGCCCACAGCGTACAACACAGCCCACAGCGCAGCCCACAGCGTACAACACAGCGTACAACACAGCCCACAGCGCAGCCCACAGCGTACAACACAGCGTACAACACAGCCCACAGCGCAGCCCACAGCATACAACACAGCCCACAGCGCAGCCCACAGCGTACAACACAGCATACAACACAGCCCACAGTGCAGCCCACAGCGTACAACACAGCGTACAACACAGCATACAACACAGCCCACAGCGCATCCCACAGCGCATCCCACAGCGTACAACACAGCCCACAGGGCAGCGCACAGCATCGAACACAGCATACAACACAGCCCACAGCGCAGCCCACAGCGCAGCCCACAGCGCAGCCCACAGCGTACAACACAGCCCACAGCGCAGCCCACAGCGTACAACACAGCGTACAACACAGCCCACAGCGCAGCCCACAGCGTACAACACAGCGTACAACACAGCCCACAGCGCAGCCCACAGTGTACAACACAGCGTACAACACAGCCCACAGCGCAGACCACAGCGTACAAACAGCGTACAACACAGCCCACAGCGCAGCCCACAGCGTACAACACAGCATACAACACAGCCCACAGCGCAGCCCACAGCGTACAACACAGCCCACAGCGCAGCCCACAGCGCAGCCCACAGTGTACAACACAGCCCACAGCGCAGCCCACAGCGTACAACACAGCCCACAGCGTACAACACAGCATACAACACAGCCCACAGTGCATCCCACAGCGTACAACACAGCCCACAGCGCAGCCCACAGCGTACAACACAGCATACAACACAGCCCACAGTGCAGCCCACAGCGTACAACACAGCGTACAACACAGCATACAACACAGCCCACAGTGCAGCCCACAGCGTACAACACAGCGTACAACACAGCCCACAGCACAGCCCACAGCGTACAACACAGCATACAACACAGCCCACAGTGCAGCCCACAGCGTACAACACAGCGTACAACACAGCATACAACACAGCCCACAGTGCAGCCCACAGCGTACAACACAGCGTACAACACAGCATACAACACAGCCCACAGCGCAGCCCACAGTGTACAACACAGCGTACAACACAGCCCACAGCGCATCCCACAGCGTACAACACAGCGTCCAACACAGCCCACAGCGTACAACACAGTGTACAACACAGCGTACAACTCAGCCCACAGTGCATCCCACAGCATACAACACAGCCCACAGCGCATCCCACAGCGTACAACACAGCATACAACACAGCCCACAGCGCATCCCACAGCATACAACACAGCCCACAGCGCAGCCCACAGCGCAGCCCACAGCGTACAACACAGTCCACAGTGCAGCACACAGCGTACAACACAGCGTACAACACAGCATACAACACAGCCCACATCGCATCCCACAGCGCATCCCACAGCGTACAACACAGCCCACAGCGCAGCCCACAGCGTCGAACACAGCATACAACACAGCCCACAGCGCAGCCCACAGCGCAGCCCACAGCGTACAACACAGCCCACAGCGCAGCCCACAGCGTACAACACAGCGTACAACACAGCCCACAGCGCAGCCCACAGCGTACAACACAGCGTACAACACAGCCCACAGCGCAGCCCACAGCGTACAACACATCGTACAACACAGCCCACAGCGTACAACACAGCGTACAACTCAGCCCACAGTGCATCCCACAGCATACAACACAGCCCACAGCGCATCCCACAGCGTACAACACAGCGTACAACACAGCGTACAACACAGTGTACAACACAGCGTACAACACAGCCCACAGTGAATCCCACAGCGTACAACACAGCGTACAACACAGCATACAACACAGCCCACAGCGCATCCCACAGCGTACAACACAGCATACAACACAGCCCACAGCGTACAACACAGCGTACAACACAGCCCACAGCGCAGCCCACAGCGCAGCCCACAACGTACAACACAGCGTACAACACAGCCCACAGCGTACAACACAGCGTACAACACAGCATACAACACAGCCCACAGTGCAGCCCACAGCGTACAACACAGCGTACAACACAGCATACAACACAGCCCACAGCGCAGCCCACAGTGTACAACACAGCGTACAACACAGCCCACAGCGCATCCCACAGCGTACAACACAGCGTACAACACAGCCCACAGCGTACAACACAGTGTACAACACAGCGTACAACTCAGCCCACAGTGCATCCCACAGCATACAACACAGCCCACAGCGCATCCCACAGCGTACAACACAGCATACAACACAGCCCACAGCGCATCCCACAGCATACAACACAGCCCACAGCGCAGCCCACAGCGCAGCCCACAGCGTACAACACAGCCCACAGCGCAACCCACAGCGTACAACACAGCATACAACACAGTCCACAGTGCAGCACACAGCGTACAACACAGCGTACAACACAGCATACAACACAGCCCACATCGCATCCCACAGCGCATCCCACAGCGTACAACACAGCCCACAGCGCAGCCCACAGCGTCGAACACAGCATACAACACAGCCCACAGCGCAGCCCACAGCGCAGCCCACAGCGTACAACACAGCCCACAGCGCAGCCCACAGCGTACAACACAGCGTACAACACAGCCCACAGCGCAGCCCACAGCGTACAACACAGCGTACAACACAGCCCACAGCGCAGCCCACAGCGTACAACACATCGTACAACACAGCCCACAGCGTACAACACAGCGTACAACTCAGCCCACAGTGCATCCCACAGCATACAACACAGCCCACAGCGCATCCCACAGCGTACAACACAGCGTACAACACAGCGTACAACACAGTGTACAACACAGCGTACAACACAGCCCACAGTGAATCCCACAGCGTACAACACAGCGTACAACACAGCATACAACACAGCCCACAGCGCATCCCACAGCGTACAACACAGCATACAACACAGCCCACAGCGTACAACACAGCGTACAACACAGCCCACAGCGCAGCCCACAGCGCAGCCCACAACGTACAACACAGCGTACAACACAGCCCACAGCGTACAACACAGCGTACAACTCAGCCCACAGTGCATCCCACAGCATACAACACAGCCCACAGCGCATCCCACAGCGTACAACACAGCGTACAACACAGCCCACAGCGCATCCCACAGCATACAACACAGCCCACAGCGCAGCCCACAGCGCAGCCCACAGCGTACAACACAGCGTACAACACAGCGTACAACACAGCCCACAGTGTACAACAGAGCCCACAGCGTACAACACAGCCCACAGCGTACAACACAGCGTACAACACAGCCCACAGCGTACAACACAGCCCACAGCGTACAACACAGCATACAACACAGCCCACAACACAGCCCACAATGTACAACACAGCCCACAGCGTACAACACAGCGTACAACACAGAGTACAACACAGCCCACAGCGTACAACACAGCGTACAACACAGCGCACAACACAGCCCACAACACAGCCCACAGCGTACAACACAGCCCACAGCGTGCAACACAGCCCATAGCGCAGCCCACAGCCATCAGCGTACAACACAGCCCACAGCGTACAACACAGCCCACAGCGCATCAACACAGCGTACAACACAGCGTACAACACAGCCCACAACACAGCCCACAGCCCACAACACAGCCCACAGCGTACAACACAGCCCACAGCAACACAGCATACAACACAGCACAGCCCACAGCGTACAACACAGCGTACAACACAGCCCACAGCGTACAACACAGCCCACAGCGCACAACACAGCGTACAACACAGCGCACAACACAGCCCACAGCGTACAACACAGCCCACAGCGTACAACACAGCCCACAGCGTACAACACAGCCCACAGCGTACAACACAGCGTACAACACAGCCCACAGCGCAGCCCACAGCGTACAACACAGCGTACAACACAGCCCACAGCGCAGCCCACAGCGCAGCCCACAGCGTACAACACAGCGTACAACACAGCGTACAACACAGACCACAGCGCATCCCACAGCGTACAACACAGCCCACAGCGCAGCCCACAGCGTACAACACAGCGTACAACACAGCCAACACAGCGCATCAACACAGATCACAACGCAGCCCACAGCATACAACACAGCCCACAGCGTACAACACAGCCCACAGTGCATCCCACAGCGTACAACACACAGCCCACGCAGCCCACAGCGCAACACAGCGTACAACAACACAGCGTACAACACAGCGTACAACACAGCCCACAGCGCATCCCACAGCATACAACACAGCCCACAGCGCATCCCACAGCGCACAACACAGCATACAACACAGCATACAACACAGCCCACAGCAGCATCCACAGCGCATCCCACAGCGTACAACACAGCCCACAGCGTACAACACAGCCCACAGCATACAACACAGCGTACAACACAGCGTACAACACAGCATACAAGCCCACAGCCCGTACAACACAGCGTACAACACAGCCCACAGAGTACAACACAGCGTACAACACAGCCCACAGCGTACAACACAGCGCGCAGCCCACACAACACAGCGTACAACACAGCGTACATCCCACAGCGTACAACACAGCCCACAGCGTACAACACAGCCCACAGTGCATCCCACAGCATACAACACAGCCCACAGCGCAGCCCACAGCGTACAACACAGCATACAACACAGCCCACAGTGCAGCCCACAGCGCAGCAACACAGCGTACAACACAGCATACAACACAGCCCACAGCGCATCCCACAGCGCATACAACACAGCGTACAACACAGCCCACAGCGCAGCAGCACGCACAACACAGCATACAACACAGCCCACAGCGCAGCCCACAGCGCAGCCCACAGCGCAGCCCACAGCGTACAACACAGCCCACAGCGTACCACAGCGCAGCAACACAGCATACAACACAGCCCACGCAGCCCACAGCGTACAACACAGCGTACAACACAGCCCACAGCGCAGCCCACAGCGTACAACACAGCATACAACACAGCCCACAGCGCAGCCCACAGCATACAACACAGCCCACAGCGCAGCCCACAGCGTACAACACAGCATACAACACAGCCCACACAGCCCACCCACAGCGTGCAGCCCACAGCGCATACAACACAGCCCACAACACAGCCCACAGCGCATACAACCCACACAGCCCACAGCATCCCACAGCATACAACACAGCCCACAGCGCATCCCACAGCATACAACACAGCCCACAGCGCAGCCCACAGCAACACAGCGTACAACAACACAGCATACAACACAGCCCAGCCCACAGCGCAGCCCACAGCGCAGCCCACAGCGTACAACACAGCCACAGCCCACAGCGCAGCCCACAGCGTACAACACAGCATACAACACAGCCCACAGCGCAGCCCACAGCAGCATACAACAGCCCACAGCGCCCACAGCGTACAACACAGCCCACAGCGCAGCCCACAGCGTACAACACAGCGTACACACATACAGCCCACAGCGCAGCCCACAGCGCACCCACAGCGTACAACACAGCCCACAGCGCAGCCCACAGCGTACAACACAGCATACAACACAGCCCACAGCGCAGCCCACAGCGTACAACACAGCGTACAACACAGCCCACAGCGCAGCCCACAGCGCACAACACAGTGTACAACACAGCCCACAGCGCAGCCCACAGCGTACAACTCAGCCCACAGCATACAGCCCACACAGCATACAACACAGCCAACACAGCCCACAGCGCATCCCACAGCGTACAACAACACAGCGTACAACACAGCCCACAGCGTACAACACAGCGTACAACACAGCCCACAGTGCATCCCACAGCGTACAACACAGCAGCCCACAACACAGCATACAACACAGCCCACAGCGCAGCCCACAGCGTACAACACAGCGTACAACACAGCCCACAGCCCACAGCAGCCCACAGCGTACAACACAGCATACAACACAGCCCACAGCCCACAGCGCAGCCCACAGCGTACAACACACAAGCCCACAGCGTACAACACAGCATACAACACAGCCCACAGCCCACAGTGCAGCCCACAGCCAACTCAGCCCACAGTGCATCCCACAGCATACAACACAGCCCACAGCGCATCCCACAGCGTACAACACAGCGTACAACAACACAGCCCACAGCGCATCCCACAGCATACAACACAGCCCACAGCGCAGCCCACAGCGCAGCCCACAGCGTACAACACAGCGTACAACACAGCGTACAACACAGCCCACAGTGTGTACAACAGAGCCCACAGCATACAACACAGCCCACAGCATCCCACAGCGTACAACACAGCGTACAACACAGCCCACAGCCCACAGCATACAACACAACACAGCCCCACAGCGTACAACACAGCATACAACACAGCCCACAACACAGCCCACAATGTACAACACAGCCCACAGCGTACAACACAGCGTACAACACAGAGTACAACACAGCCCACAGCGTACAACACAGCGTACAACACAGCGTACAACACAGCGTACAACACAGCCCACAACACAGCCCACAGCGTACAACACAGCCCACAGCGTATAACACAGCCATCAGCGTACAACACAGCCCACAGCGTACAATACAGCCCACAGCGTACAACACAGCGTACAACACAGCGTACAACACAGCCCACAACACAGCCCACAGCGTACAACACAGCCCACAGCGTACAACACAGCCCACAGCGTACAGCACAGCCCACAGCGTACAACACAGCGTACAACACAGCCCACAGCGTACAACACAGCCCACAGCGCACAACACAGCGTACAACACAGCGTACAACACAGCCCACAGCGTACAACACAGCCCACAGCGTACAACACAGCCAACACAGTACAAACACCCACAGCGTACAACACAGCCCACAGCGTACACACACAGCGTACAACACACAACACAGCCCACAGCGCAGCCCACAGCGTACAACACAGCGTACAACACAGCCCACAGCGCAGCCCACAGCGCAGCCCACAGCGTACAACACAGCGTACAACACAGCGTACAACACAGACCACAGCGCATCCCACAGCGTACAACACAGCCCACAGCGCAGCCCACAGCGTACAACTCAGCGTACAACACAGCGTACAACACAGCGTACAACACAGATCACAGCGCATCCCACAGCATACAACACAGCCCACAGCGTATAACACAGCCCAGAGTGCATCCCACAGCGTACAACACAGCGTACAACACAGCGTACAACACAGCGTACAACACAGCCAACACAGCGCATCCCACAGCATACAACACAGCCCACAGCGCATCCCACAGCGTACAACACAGCATACAACACAGCATACAACACAGCCCACAGCGCATCCCACAGCGTACAACACAGCCCACAGCGTACAACACAGCCCACAGCATACAACACAGCGTACAACACAGCGTACAACACAGCATACAACATAGCCCTCAGCGTACAACACAGCCCACAGAGTACAACACAGCGTACAACACAGCCCACAGCGTACAACACAGCGTACAACACAGCGTACAACACAGCGTACAACGCAGCGTACAACACAGCCCACAGCGTACAACACAGCCCACAGCGTACAACACAGCGCGGCCCACAGCGTACAACATAGCCCACAGCGTACAACACAGCGTACAACACAGCCCACAGCGCAGCCCACAGCGTACAACACAGCCCACAGCGTACAACACAGCGTACAACACAGCCCACAGCGCAGCCCACAGCGTACAACACAGCCCACAGCACTGCCCACAACACAGCCCACAGCGTACAACACAGCCCACAGCGTACAACACAGCGTACAACACAGCGTACAACACAGCCCACAGCGTACAACACAGCGTACAACACAGCCCACAGCGTACAACACAGCGTACAACACAGCCCACATCGCAGCCCACAGCGCATCCCACAGCGTACAACACAGCATACAACACAGCCCACAGCGCAGCCCACAGCGCAGCCCACAGCGCACAACACAGCCCACAGCGCAGCCCACAGCGTACAACACAGCGTACAACACAGCGTACAACACAGCCCACAGCGTACAACACAGCATACAACACAGCCCACAGTGCATCCCACAGCATACAACACAGCCCACAGCGCAGCCCACAGCGTACAACACAGCATACAACACAGCCCACAGTGCAGCCCACAGCGTACAACACAGCGTACAACACAGCATACAACACAGCCCACAGCGCATCCCACAGCGCATCCCACAGCGTACAACACAGCCCACAGCGCAGCCCACAGCGTCGAACACAGCATACAACACAGCCCACAGCGCAGCCCACAGCGCAGCCCACAGCGCAGCCCACAGCGCAGCCCACAGCGTACAACACAGCCCACAGCGCAGCCCACAGCGTACAACACAGCGTACAACACAGCCCACAGCGCAGCCCACAGCGTACAACACAGCGTACAACACAGCCCACAGCGCAGCCCACAGCGTACAACACAGCATACAACACAGCCCACAGTGCAGCCCACAGCGTACAACACAGCCCACAGCGCAGCCCACAGCGCAGCCCACAGTGTACAACACAGCCCACAGCGCAGCCCACAGCATACAACACAGCCCACAGTGCATCCCACAGCGTACAACACAGCCCACAGCGCAGCCCACAGCGTACAACACAGCATACAACACAGCCCACAGTGCAGCCCACAGCGTACAACACAGCGTACAACACAGCATACAACACAGCCCACAGCGCAGCCCACAGTGTACAACACAGCGTACAACACAGCCCACAGCGCATCCCACAGCGTACAACACAGTGTACAACACATCCCACAGCGTACAACACAGCGTACAACACAGCGTACAACACAGCCCACAGCGCATCCCACAGCGTACAACACAGCGTACAACACAGCCCACAGCGCATCCCACAGCATACAACACAGCCCACAGCGCAGACCACAGCGCAGCCCACAGCACAGCCCACAGCGTACAACACAGCGTACAACACAGCGTACAACACAGCCCACAGCGCATCCCACAGCATACAACACAGCGTACAACACAGCGTACAACACAGCGTACAACACAGCGTACAACACAGCCCACAGCGCATCCCACAGCATACAACACAGCCCACAGCGCAGCCCACAGCACATCCCACAGCGTACAACACAGCGTACAACACAGCGTACAACACAGCGTACAACACAGCCCACAGTGCATCCCACAGCGTACAACACAGCGTACAACACAGCATACAACACAGCCCACAGCGCATCCCACAGCGTACAACACAGCGTACAACACAGCCCACAGCGCAGCCCACAGCGTACAACACAGCGTACAACACAGCCCACAGCGCAGCCCACAGCGCATCCCACAGCGGACAACACATTGTACAACACAGCCCACAGCGCATCCCACAGCAGACAACACAGTGTACAACACAGCCCACAGCGCATCCCACAGCGTACAACACAGCCCACAGCACAGCGTACCGCACAGCTCACTGCAACGACTTCCAACCCACTGAAATCTTTAACCCGCCCAAAACAACAACCACCTCCATTCCAGAATCAGAATCATGAAAATACAAATGGGCTCAGTGCTAAACATGGACCCTACAACAAGAGGCCTTTTAAATTGTTGTCTACATAGACGCTCCATGTGACTATTCTCCAGCTCCATGCAGCCACTCTCTGCCTCCACATAGGTAGTTGATATGCAAAACATGACGACCTCCCTCCTCTCCCCAGGGATCCTATTAAAACTTTCTTTGGCGAAGCGGCTGGGGTTTTCTTCTTCTCCGTGTTTTTGCCACATCTCCCTAACAAACTGCAGGGAAAGGACCTCTAACGCAGGCCATTAAGAGTCAAAGAGCATCATGAAGAGAGGGAGAGAGGGTGGAGAGGAAGAAGAGGGTGGAGAGGGAAGAGAGGAAGGAGAGGAAGGAGAGGGAGGAGAGGAAGGAGAGGTAGGAGAGGGAGGAGAGGGAAAAAGAGTGAAGAAAAGCTATTAGTCACGCATTAGTTTGAAATTACGGAATAATTTCAAATATTAAAACTCTATATCTGCACTCAGAGTCATCACCATATGGCTTGCATGAACGGGTTACTTATGCAGAGGCAGCGAGGCACTAAAGGGAGCATGCAGACTGAGGCACAGGAAGAGAGATAGAGGTCGGAGGGGAGAAGGAGAAAGAGAAGGAATACAAACTGACGAAAAGGAAGGCAGTGTCCTCAATTCAAACTAGGGATCAGGAGTGTGTGGTTTGAATTTGAATGGCTTTATTTAGTGTGAGCATGGCTTGTGTTTTTCCAGCTGCTATCATTTATGAAGGCAGTGAGATGTAGATTACATTGAAGATGTTGTTGAGAGGACTGTTAGAACGAGCCCTTATGTTCTCACTCTCACAATAAGACGGTTCTACTCTGATCAAAACCAACATTTTTTGGTGTGTCTGTGTGTGTTTTAGTTTTTCTGTGTGTGTCTGTGTGTGTTTTAGTTTTTCTGTGTGTGTCTGTGTGTGTTTTAGTTTTTCTGTGTGTGTCTATCTGTCACAAGGCAACACTTCTGAAGTATCTGAACATACGAATGTGTTTTTCAATTACCTAGTTAAATAAAGGTCAAATAAATGAAAATCTCCACAGCCATCTCAAAATATCCTGAACTTGTTACGTCCCTTTAGAGGAAAAGTGGTCAGATGGCCAAATTGAATGACGTGGTCAGAGTTGAATTAAATCTGCTTAGTCTCAACTCTCTCTCTCTGTGTCTCATCCACCCTTCTCGCTCTCCATTTCTTGCCACATCTTGATGTTTCAGAAACAGAAAAACAGTGAACACTTCTCTAAGCTGTCTAAATATGCTCGTCTCCTTATGCCGGCCCATATGTTGACAACATCAACAGTTTTGACTTTGTTGTGTCTCGCAGTTCGTGTTTTACACTGGACCATCTGATTAGATTAAGTAGAAACGACACAACATTCAATAACAGATGGTTAGTCCATTTCTCTGTGCGTTGCAGATGGCTGTATCGGTCCACTAATACAGGAGAAGTAAAGGCCCCGTACACTAGTTTCATGCTGCAGCGCCCTACTTCCCTATGATAAGGAGAAAGGGAGGCATGTTTATGATTGATAAAAGTCACAGCTTCCTTAATAAAATGAAAGTAGTCAGACACCTGTTTTCTCCTCTGCTCACCCTTGCTCTGTCATGCCACGTTCCCTCCTTTTCTCCTCTGCTCACCCTTGCTCTGTCATGCCACGTTCCCTCCTTTTCTCCTCTGCTCACCCTTGCTCTGTCATACCACGTTCCCTCCTTTTCTCCTCTGCTCACCCTTGCTCTGTCATGCCACGTTCCCTCCTTTTCTCCTCTGCTCACCCTTGCTCTGTCATGCCACGTTCCCTCCTTTTCTCCTCTGCTCACCCTTGCTCTGTCATGCCACGTTCCCTCCTTTTCTCCTCTGCTCACCCTTGCTCTGTCATGCCACGTTCCCTCCTTTTCTCCTCTGCTCACCCTTGCTCTGTCATGCCACGTTCCCTCCTTTTCTCCTCTGCTCACCCTTGCTCTGTCATGCCACGTTCCCTCCTTTTCTCCTTCTCCTCAGTCCTCCTCTGTGTTCTATCTCTCTGTGTTTCTAAAATGGAGAGTCAGAACCTACAGCGCAGTGTTAGTCGGTTCCAATTTCTGTGTAGTCAGACAAACAGACAGACACACTTCTCTGAGGTTAACCTGACATTTTCTGCAAGAGTTTCTAAAGGTGGAAACAGTAGCCTCTTGCATAAGTGTAAATTATACAAAATACTGTTATTTTTACACTTTAGCGGCCGTTTATCTAACATTTTTAGGATCACATGTGCGCACAAACAGAGACAGACAGAGACAGACAGAGACAGACAGACAGACAGACAGACAGACAGACAGACAGACAGACAGACAGACAGACAGACAGACAGACAGACAGACAGACAGACAGACAGACAGACAGACAGACAGACAGACAGAGACAGACGGAGAGAGAGAGAGAGAGAGAGAGAGAGAGAGAGAGAGAGAGAGAGAGAGAGAGAGAGAGAGAGAGATACACACACGGAGACAGACAGGGAGAGGGAGAGGGAGAGGGAGAGGGAGAGGGAGAGGGAGAGGGAGAGGGAGAGGGAGAGGGAGAGGGAGAGGGAGAGGGAGGGAGAGGGAGAGGGAGAGGGATATACACACACAGAGACAGACAGAGACACACAGAGACAGAGAGAGACAGAGAGAGACAGACAGAGACAGACAGAGACACAGAGAGAGAGAGAGAGAGAGAGAGAGAGAGAGAGAGAGAGAGAGAGAGAGAGAGAGAGAGAGAGAGAGAGAGAGAGAGAAAGAGAGAGAGAGACAGAGACAGACAGGGAGAGGGAGAGGGAGAGGGAGAGGGAGAGGGAGAGGGAGAGGGAGAGGGAGAGGGAGAGAGATACACACAGACACAGACAGACAGAGACACACAGAGACAGATTCACACACAGAGACAGACAGAGAGAAATCCCCCTCACTCATCCCCCTGCTGTCTCCCTTCCTGGAAAATGTGTTTTGTAGTTTTTCAGTGGTTTCTGCAGTTTTCACATGAAATCACTCACACACTGGTTGGTGCGTTGAGTCAAGCTTAATAAGGCAAGCTTTCATGAGAATGGTGAGAGAGAGAAAGGTGTGGGCTCCCGAGTGGTGCAGCGGTCTAAGGCACTGCATCTCAGTGCTTGAGGTGTCACTATAGACACCCTGGTTTGAATCCAGGAGGTATCACAACCGGCTGTGCTTGGGAGTCCCATAGGGCGGCACACAATTGGCCCAGCGTCGTCCAGGTTTGGCTGGGGTAGGCCGTCATTGTAAATAAGAATTTGTTCTTAACTGACTTGTCTAGTGAAATAAAAATGTAAAAGGTGTGGTGATGGAGGTAAAGAGAGGGATGGGGAGGCAGTGGTATGATGCTATTTTCATCTATCTCTTAAAACTGCAAAGTGTAATATTTTGTAACATCCTAATATCTGAACAAAATTGTGGCCTTTTTGAAAACACACTCCCACAGGGGGTTACAGTGATACACTGTCCCTCTGATGAACCAGCTGTAGTCGCGCGTCTAATATATGAGTCCCCACGGAAACAACAAGTTATTTTTCTGGAGGGAAAAAAATTGGACTGGATCTGATAACATTTAACTTCATAAATTAATTTAGTACAAAAACAAAAGGCATAAGAGATCAGAAAAATAGCCCACAAAAACAGAATATTATCTCAAGAGAAAACACATCAACTGGCAGCAAGGATGTGAATATCTAACTTGGACAGATTCTTGGAGTAAACAATGTTATATTGTTCCCAAGTACACACACTCTGAGCCTTTTACCCTTTTTACATCAAGACAAAACCCACCAACTTCAGCATGCTGCCAACTTTTTGCCAACTTTTTTTATATAAAAAAAGCCTTAACTTTTTTTCCCGCCAACCGACCAAGTCATGATTGCGGCTGTTATGTCCCGCCAACCGACCGAGTCATGATTGCGGTTGTTATGTCCCGCCAACCGACCTAGTCATGATTGCGGTAGTCTGTTATGTCCCACCAACCGACCTAGTCATGATTGTGGTAGTCTGTTATGTCCCACCAACCGACCTAGTCCTGATTGCGGTAGTCTGTTATGTCCCACCAATCGACCTAGTCCTGATTGCGGTAGTCTGTTATGTCCCGCTAACCGACCTAGGCATGATTGCGGTTGTTATGTCCGCCAACCAACCTAGTCCTGATTGCGGTAGGTTGATATATCCCGCCAACCGACCTAGGCATGATTGCGGTTGTTATGTCCGCCAACCGACCTAGTCATGATTGCGGTTGTTATGTCCCACCAACCGACCTAGTCCTGATTGCGGTTGTTATGTCCCGCCAACCGACCTAGTCATGATTGCGGTAGGTTGTTATGTCCACCAACCGACTTAGTCCTGATTGTAGTAGGTTGTTATGTCCCACCAACCGACCTAGTCATGATTGCGGTAGGTTGTTATGTCCCACCAACCAACCTAGTCATGATTGCGGTAGGTTGTTATGTCCACCAACCGACCTAGTCATGATTGCGGTTGTTATGTCCCACCAACCGACCTAGTCCTGATTGCGGTAGGTTGTTATGTCCGCCAACCGACCTAGTCATGATTGCGGTAGGTTGTTATGTCCCGCCAACCGACCTGGTCCTGATTGCGGTTGTTATGTCCCGCCAACCGACCTAGTCCTGATTGTGGCTGTTATGTCCCGCCAACCGACTTAGGCATGATTGCGGGTGTTATGTCCGCCAACCGACCTAGTCATGATTGCGGTAGGCTGTTATGTCCCGCCAACCGACCTAGTCATGATTGCGGTAGGCTGTTATGTCCCGCCAACCGACCTAGTCCTGATTGTGGTAGTCTGTTATGTCCGCCAACCGACCTAGTCATGATTGCGGTAGGTTGTTATGTCCCGCCAACCGACCTGGTCCTGATTGCGGTTGTTATGTCCCACCAACCGACCTAGTCCTGATTGTGGTAGGTTGTTATGTCCCACCAAGCGACCTAGTCCTGATTGCGGTAGGTTGTTATGTCCCGCCAACCGACCGAGTCCTGATTGCGGTTGTTATGTCCGCCAACCGACCGAGTCCTGATTGCGGTAGGTTGATATATCGCGCCAACCGACCTAGGCATGATTGCGGTTGTTATGTCCGCCAACCGACCTAGTCATGATTGGGGTAGGTTGTTATATCCCGCCAACCGACCTAGGCATGATTGCGGTTGTTATGTCCGCCAACCGACCTAGTCATGATTGCGGTAGGCTGTTATGTCCCGCCAACCTACCTAGTCCTGATTGCGGCTGTTATGTCCCAGCAACCAACCTAGTCATGATTGTGGTAGGCTGTTATGTCCCGCCAACCTACCTAGTCATGATTGCGGTAGGCTGTTATGTCCCGCCAACCTACCTAGTCCTGATTGCGGCTGTTATGTCCCAGCAACCAACCTAGTCATGATTGTGGTAGGTTGTTATATCGCGCCAACCGACCTAGGCATGATTGCGGTTGTTATGTCCCACCAACCGACCTAGTCATGATTGTGGTAGTCTGTTATGTCCCACCAACCGACCTAGTCCTGATTGCGGTAGTCTGTTATGTCCCACCAATCGACCTAGTCCTGATTGCGGTAGTCTGTTATGTCCCGCTAACCGACCTAGGCATGATTGCGGTTGTTATGTCCGCCAACCAACCTAGTCCTGATTGCGGTAGGTTGATATATCCCGCCAACCGACCTAGGCATGATTGCGGTTGTTATGTCCGCCAACCGACCTAGTCATGATTGCGGTTGTTATGTCCCACCAACCGACCTAGTCCTGATTGCGGTTGTTATGTCCCGCCAACCGACCTAGTCATGATTGCGGTTGTTATGTCCCACCAACCGACCTAGTCATGATTGCGGTAGGTTGTTATGTCCACCAACCGACCTAGTCCTGATTGTAGTAGGTTGTTATGTCCCACCAACCGACCTAGTCATGATTGCGGTTGTTATGTCCCACCAACCGACCTAGTCCTGATTGTAGTAGGTTGTTATGTCCCACCAACCGACCTAGTCATGATTGCGGTTGTTATGTCCTGCCAACCGACCTAGTCCTGATTGTGGCTGTTATGTCCCGCCAACCGACTTAGGCATGATTGCGGTTGTTATGTCCGCCAACCGACCTAGTCATGATTGCGGTAGGCTGTTATGTCCCGCCAACCGACCTAGTCATGATTGCGGTAGGCTGTTATGTCCCGCCAACCGACCTAGTCCTGATTGTGGTAGTCTGTTATGTCCGCCAACCGACCTAGTCATGATTGCGGTAGGTTGTTATGTCCCGCCAACCGACCTGGTCCTGATTGCGGTTGTTATGTCCCACCAACCGACCTAGTCCGGATTGTGGTAGGTTGTTATGTCCCACCAAGCGACCTAGTCCTGATTGCGGTAGGTTGTTATGTCCCGCCAACCGACCTAGGCATGATTGCGGTTGTTATGTCCGCCAACCGACCGAGTCCTGATTGCGGTAGGTTGATATATCCCGCCAACCGACCTAGGCATGATTGCGGTTGTTATGTCCGCCAACCGACCTAGTCATGATTGGGGTAGGTTGTTGTATCCCGCCAACCGACCTAGGCATGATTGCGGTTGTTATGTCCGCCAACCGACCTAGTCATGATTGCGGCTGTTATGTCCCAGCAACCAACCTTGTCATGATTGCGGTAGTCTGTTATGTCCCAGGAACCAACCTTGTCATGATTGCGGTAGGCTGTTATGTCCCGCCAACCGACCTAGTCCTGATTGTGGTAGGGTGTTATTTCCCGCCAACCGACCTAGTCATGATTGAGGTAGGGTGTTATGTCCCGCCAACCGACCTAGTCCTGATTGCGGTAGTCTGTT
Organism: Oncorhynchus gorbuscha; assembly: GCF_021184085.1. Taxonomy (NCBI): domain Eukaryota; kingdom Metazoa; phylum Chordata; class Actinopteri; order Salmoniformes; family Salmonidae; genus Oncorhynchus; species Oncorhynchus gorbuscha. The sequence continues at coordinate 14,353,574 of NC_060181.1, read as the reverse complement.
ATGTCCCACCAATCGACCTAGTCCTGATTGCGGTAGTCTGTTATGTCCCGCTAACCGACCTAGGCATGATTGCGGTTGTTATGTCCGCCAACCAACCTAGTCCTGATTGCGGTAGGTTGTTATGTCCCGCCAACCGACCTGGTCCTGATTGCGGTTGTTATGTCCCACCAACCGACCTAGTCCTGATTGCGGTAGGTTGTTATGTACGCAAACCGACCTAGTCATGATTGCGGTAGGTTGTTATGTCCCACCAACCGACCTAGTCCTGATTGCGGTAGGTTGTTATGTACGCAAACCGACCTAGTCATGATTGCAGTAGGTTGTTATGTCCCGCCAACCGACCTGGTCCTGATTGCAGTAGTCTGTTATGTCCCACCAACCGACCTAGTCATGATTGCGGTAGTCTGTTATGTCCCACCAACCGACCTAGTCATGATTGCGGTAGTCTGTTATGTCCCACCAACCGACCTAGTCCTGATTGCAGTAGTCTGTTATGTCCCACCAACCGACCTAGTCATGATTGCGGTAGTCTGTTATGTCCCGCCAACCGACCTAGTCCTGATTGCAGTAGTCTGTTATGTCCCACCAACCGACCTAGTCCTGATTGCAGTAGTCTGTTATGTCCCACCAACCGACCTAGTCATGATTGCGGTAGTCTGTTATGTCCCGCCAACCGACCTAGGCATGATTGCGGTTGTTATGTCCGCCAACCGACCGAGTCCTGATTGCGGTAGGTTGATATATCCCGCCAACCGACCTAGGCATGATTGCGGTTGTTATGTCCGCCAACCGACCTAGTCATGATTGCGGCTGTTATGTCCCGCCAACCGACCTAGTCATGATTGTGGTAGGTTGTTATGTCCCGCCAACCGACCTAGTCATGATTGTGGTAGGTTGTTATGTCCCGCCAACCGACCTAGTCCTGATTGTAGTAGGTTGTTATGTCCCGCCAACCGACCTAGTCCTGATTGTAGTAGGTTGTTATGTCCCGCCAACCGACCTAGTCATGATTGTGGTAGGGTGTTATGTCCCGCCAACCGACCTAGTCCTGATTGTAGTAGGTTGTTATGTCCCGCCAACCGACCTAGTCATGATTGTGGTAGGGTGTTATGTCCGGCAACACCTCAGTAAAACGTGGCCTTTCATCTTACTGGCTTTGGCGCGCATTAAAACATTAACAATTATTATTTGTTGTCTGACATCAAACTTGTCCTTGTCAATCACAAAGCTTTATATAAAAGCTTTTAATGCATTTTGTTTCATTTATGTCCTTGAGCTGTTCTTGTCTGTTGCAACAGAAATGCTTTGGCATTTAGCCCGGGAGAACACACAATGCCGTTTCATCTTCTGATGATAGGTTAATGTGCGTAGGTTTCTAGTATTAGGCCTAATATTTAGCCGGCAAATAATAGATTAATATTAATGAGCTTCTTCAGCTACACATTTAGCCTCTCTTTTCCAGATGAGCTCGTGCACAATTATGGAAGCCGCTCCCGCTATGCCTCTTCTACTGGAGTGGTAAAAAGCTATTGGCTACAATATGTTGATGGACATACTGTATATGGTGAGAATGTTTTGCTATGTTTAGTCCTATTCAGATAACTGTCTACTGATACTATTAATAAAAATACATACGAGTACCTACAAACAATAAAATGGGGGCATTGGCTCCGTTTCAAAATATGACTTTTTATTGTTATATGACAGCAGTCCCACACAGTCCCATGATTGGTGGTGTGGGGAAATGATTCTTTATATTTGATTCTGCTATATTCTTACTATAAAATACATGTGTGTTGACTGTAATTAGTGCAGGGGAATATAGGCGAAGTGTGTCTCTTGTCTATTTAATGAAGAAAATAACTAACTATTGATTTCATTTACATGACACAAGCCATGTAGCACATAGGCTGCACAGACCAGTAACATCATTTAACTCAAAATATGCTCATCTATTCTTTTGAAATGCATTTTATTAGTCTTGTCATTTGTCTTAGGACCTGCCTAAAACAAATTAATAATGTATTTCTTTGTGATCGTGTATATTCAATGGATATATTTTAAATAGACACCCACCCACACCGGCCGCCCCCTACTTAAGCCAGGCTTCCCCAAAAAAAACTATAAAATAATTTACCTTTCGTCTCTCTGCGTTTCATAATTTTCCTTCAATCTATTTCCCTGGAGAAAGGCTGTATGTATCTCACTGGAGAAAGGCTGTATGTATCTCACTGGAGAAAGGCTGTATGTATCTCACTGGAGAAAGGCTGTATGTATCTCACTGGAGAAAGGCTGTATGTATTTCACTGTAGAAAGGCTGTATGTATTTCACTGTAGAGAGGCTGTATGTATCTCACTGGAGAAAGGCTGTATGTATCGCACTGGAGGAAGCATCCTAGCGAGTGAAACAGCGCCCCTCTGTCTCTATCTGTGTAGCCCATCAGTCTGATCCTCTCTGGTCCAAAAGAGTATGACATTGTTGATGCCTGTAGTATTGAACGGAGGAGATGCCAGCGAACATCCCTTGATAAAAAAAGTATAATATAATAGGCAATCAGTGTTGAGCCAAACTGAGTGAGCACAACTGTGAAGTGTCAATGGAAGCCAGTTTGGTTTTGGCTTCACACCAATCACATCACATCAAAAGCAAAACATTGACAGAAAAAACTTGAATTGTTGCATCTCGTTGTGTCATTGTCCTCCCGTGGCTATTTAGCCAGCTAGCTAACATTGTCCCTTTCCTCAATTAGCCATGGATGGAGATAAGGATTTGGACTTGGGGTTGGAGTTAATTCTCTGTACTGGCCAATGATGATAATAATGATTCTGATCCAACTATTGATTCATACATTGTGACGCTGGCCTAAGAAGATGGAAGTTCAATATGTAGCTAGAAGACTAATGTTAAGTAGCTAACATTGCCCATGAATGGAAGTTAGGCTAGCGAGCAAGCATGTTATCCTAGGACAACAAAATCTAAAAGCGTGTACTGTATGACAGTCATGGACTGTTTACTCAACATGAAAGAGGAAGATGGCATTGGTGTTTCTCTACAACTAGGGTGAGTCAAGATGTTTTTTGACTTGCACATGTTTGCGCATATTTAGCTTATCTTGATTGGAAATGTTGTCACTGTATTAGTCTTAGCATAGGGACAATGTTGAAGTTGAAATGGTGCTGAGAATAGTGGAGGAAGATCCTATTTTAAATCAATTGTTGTTCAGTAGTCTAACAATGTCAGAAACATTACCTTGCTTGATCATGCTGTATGTCATGTAACTGTTTGTTACATACAATATTCTTTGTGGACTTCACCGGACAGCGGCTACTATCCGGTTTTGTGATTCAAAAAAGGTGTGGTTTACTTTATTCTGCCACTGTGTCTTCTTATTGTCTGGGCCTTAGGCCTACAGTATATATCACAGGTGGCGTATGAACTAACAGGGTTTGTGGAGCAAACACCGCAATTATTACTACACGATAATAATGCCATTTTCTTCCTGAATTGGCTTCCCCACTGATTTTCGCCACACACTGCTACTGCCTCCCACTCGTCAACGTGCCAGCATGCACACGAGATACAGTATTTACAGTTGAAGTCGGAAGTTTACATACACTTAGGTTGGAGTCATTAAAATTAGTTTTTCAACCACCATATATTTCTTGTTAACAAACTATAGTTTTGGCAAGTTGGTATGGACATCTACTTTGTGCATGACACAAGTCATTTTTCCAACAATTGTTTACAGAGATTATTTGACTTATAATTCACTGTATCACAATTCCAGTGGGTCAGAAGTTTACATATACTAAGTTGACTGTCTTTAAACAGCTTCTGATTCTGATTCTAATTTGACATAATTTGAGTCAATTGGAGGTGTACCTGGGGATGTATTTCAAGGAATACCTTCAAACTCAGTGCATCTTTGCTTGACATCATGGGAAAATCAAAAGAAATCGCCCAAGACATCAGAAAAAAATGTTGACCTCCACAAGTCTGATTCATCCTAGGGAGAAATTTCCAAATTCCTGAAGGTACCACGTTAATCTGTACAAACAATTGTACGCAAGTATAAACACCATGGGACCACGTAGCCGGCATACCGCTCAGGAAGGAGATGCATTATGTCTCCTAGAGATGAAAGTACTTTGGCTCGAAAAGTGCAAAACAATCCCAAAACAACAGCAAAGGACCCTGTGAAGATGCTGGAGGAAAGAGGTACAAAAGTATCTATAGCCACAATAAAACGAGTCCTATATCGACATAACCTGAAAGGCCGCTCAGCAAGGAAGAAGCCTCTGCTCCAAAACCGTTTTAAAAAAGCCAGACTACGGTTTGCAACTGCACATGGAGACAAATATTGTACTTTTTGGAGAAATGTCCTCTGGTCTGATGAAACCATAATGGAACTGTTTGGCCATAATGACCATTGTTATGTTTGGAAGAAAAAGAGGGAGGCTTGCAAGCTGAAGAACACCATCCCAACTATGAAGCACGGGGGTGGCAGCATCATGTTGTGGGGGTGCTTTGCTGCAGGAGGGACTTGTGCACTTCACAAAATAGATGTCATCATGAGGTAGGAAAATGATGTGGATATATTGAAGCAACATCTTAAGACATCAGTCAGGAAGTTAAAGCTTGGTCGCAAATGGGTCTTCCAAATGGACAATGACCCCAAGCATACTTCCAAAATTGTGGCAAAATGGCTTAAGGACAAGGTATTGGAGTGGCCATCACAAAGCCCTGACACCAATCCAATAGAAAATCTGTGGACAGAACAGAAAAAGCGTGTGCGAGCAAGGAGGCCTACAAACCTGACTCCGTTACACCAGCTCTGTCAGGAGGAATGGGCCAAAATTCACCCAACTTATTGTGGGAAGCTAGTGGAAGGCTACCTAATACGTTTTACCCAAGTTAAACAATTCAAAGGCAATGCTACCAAATACTAATTGAGTATATGTAAACTTCTGACCCACTGGGAATGTGAGGAAAGAAATACAATCTGAAATAAATCATCTTCTCTGCTATTATTCTGACATTTCACATTCTTAAAATAAAGTGGTATTCCTAACTGACCTAGGACAGGGCATTTTTACTAGGATCATATGTCAGGAATTGTGAAAAAACTGAGTTTAAATGTATTTGTCTAAGGTGTATGTAAACTTCCGACTTCCACTGTATATGACAAGCAACATACCGTATGTTTTTCAGAAACCTTACCTGTTACAATAGGCATTAGCTTCTTCTGTGTTTACATTATACAGGTACACAGGTCATAGAGTGTAACAACATAGTGATGGAACATTGAAAAGGTACAGAGACCTACATAGACTTGTTCAGACGCTCTATTAGCTGTTTACATGTACGAGGTCAGTCTGTAGTTGGTGTCTTTATGCCAACTGTGGTATTTCAATCACTGTGATAAGGGGCCCACCAAGGCTTCCCACAAATACAATCAGTTCCCATATCTCACAAGGCTACACGCCATGTTATGAAATATATATAGTGCCGGGAGAGCAGTGAGATGCTGTCAGCTGTGTGTGTGTGTTGAGGGATGTGACAGCAGGAATCGGATAATGTGTTGCTTCTTCCCAGACTTCGAGGCTGTCTGATAGAGAGGGAAGGAAGGAGACCAGGAGGAATAGAGGAATAGAGGTTGGGAGAGATTGTCTCTGATATTTACTGACTGTAGTACTAGTGGGACACGTGGTAGAACTTCTTTCTCCTTTTTCTTTGCAGTACAAACTTGTGTGAGATGGGATTTTTCTGCCGTGTTTGACAACTCTTATACACCACATTTTTTTGTATTTTTTATTTTATTTTACAATGTGTTACACAAAACTGTGTTTATTCTGACTTCCCTTGGCCCATATACGAGGCCATATGGAGAAACATTCTCCTACAGTATTTTCTAACAATTCCTTAACATACATTTCCCCCACAACAATGAACTAGTGAGTGTTCCTTGACAGTAATGAATTGCTAGTTCTAATCCTGGACTTTGCCAGTCAGTCACAGGTTGTCATGGTTGCCTAAAGCTCCTCTCGTGTCAACTGAGACAACTCCAGAAACACACAGATACACACACATCCACACCCTAGAGCTTCTCTCCTGTCACTTAGTCAAGTCCACACCTTGTCACCGTACTGTGGGTTACTCCTGAGGGCCCTTCGGGAGTGAAGGCCTCTGCACACAGTCCCCTCGGTTTATCACAGTTTATAGCCAGTCTGTTTACAGCTCAAAGCTAATGAGAGGAGGAGAGGAGTGACACTAGGAGCAAGACACAGGTGGCTAGTGGCACCTTAATTGGGGAGGACTGGCTCATAGTAATGGCTGGAACGGAGTGAAGGGAATGTTATCCAACACATCAAGCACATGGTTGCCATGTGTTTGACCCCATTTAATTCACTCCGTACCAGCCATTACTATCTTCCCCTCAGTGGAGCCAGAGCCGGGGATTAGGGAAACACGGTTAAGCGAGTGAGTGAGGGAGGATGTTGAGAAAAAGTTTGAGAGAGACTATGCCATTCCATGTCATATGTTATCAATAAGCTTTCCCTCCGAGAAATCACTTCAATAAAAAGCACTGCGTTGTAGGTTACGGTGCACATTGTACTCATCTAGAAAGTCATGGAATAATGGGTATCCATAATCCCACTGGGCACACACTGGTTGAATCAATCTGGTTTCCACATCATTTTAATGAAATTACATTGAACCAATGTGGAATACACATTGAATTGACATCTGAGCCCAGTGGGTTGTGTTGCTGTCCCAAATGGCACCCTATTCCCTCTATAGTGCACAACTTTTGACCAGAGTCCTATTCCCTCTATGTTGCACTACTTTTGACCAGAGCCCTATTCCCTCTATAGTGCACTACTTTTGACCAGAGTCCTATTCCCTCTATAGTGCACCTCTTTTGACCAGAGTCCTATTCCCTCTATAGTGCACTACTTTTGACCAGAGCCCTATTCCCTCTATAGTGCACTACTTTTTGACCAGAGCCCTATTCCCTCTATAGTGCACTACTTTTGACCAGGACCCAAAGGGAATAGGGTACCGTTTGGGACGCAGGTTCTCTTTGGAATAAAATGACAAGATGCCTGCAGAGAGGGACTGATGAGACACACAGGGCCTTGATAAGACAAGATGCCTGCAGAGAGGGACTGATGAGACACGCAGGGCCTTGATAAGATAAGATGCCTGCAGAGAGGGACTGATGAGACACACAGGGCCTTGATAAGACAAGAGTCCTGCATTGAGGGCCCGATGAGACACACGGGGACCAAGACCTCTTCTGACTCACACTGTGGCAGTAACAGAATGCACAATAGAATGAGCTCAGTGTGAAGGATGTGTTATTAGATAGACAATTAAATAACATTATAAAGGCAGACACATACATAAAGGTACATGCGCACACACACACAAATGCAGAACACACACACAAAAGCATGCACCGACAGACCCCTCTATCTCTCTCTGCTTGATCCTCCCTTCTCTCTGCTGTTAATTTCTACATCTGGTTTCTGGCTCAGGAAGGAAATTGCCTCCAATATCACCAGGGCCCTTGCATATTAGCAGCAAGGCAAGGTCACACCCGGGAATACATTGCTGAATACACTAATGCCACATTTGCATGGAGGAAACTCCATCTGCCCTACAACCACCACCCCCTCCTATTACCATCAACAAGGCGAACCGAACCAGCGTGCTCACATACTCCCTTAAAATACTGTGGCAGCTGGCAGGGAGAGGTGAGGGGAGTGGTGATTGAAGGAGATATCTGACAGTCCGTTGGCTCCACCTCCGGGCCTTATATGGACCTCCTGCCCCAACGAGGCAAGACTCTAACTCGTTAAGCCAGGGAGGGTTTGGGGATAAAAGGAGGAAGCAGCCTGCACAACAGTGAAGATAAGGAGAGAACCATGCTCGATATGAAGAGTGGGAGAAGAGTGGGAGAAGAGTGGGAGAAGAGTGGGAGAAGAATGTGAGAAGAGTGGGAGAAGAGAGCATACTATCTGTGAGATTACACGTTGGGACCTGGACTGTCAGGACTCTTGTGTACCGGACCGGATTGGCTGAGAACCCAAGTGTGAGAATTAGCCCTAGGAAAAGGAAAGGACAAAGAGAACGGCTTGTGGACTGTGAGGTGATTGGTGAATTGACCTTCTTTCCCCGTGTACAAAAATAAACTTCCCCTTAGCATTCTACTTGTGCTACTAGTGCCTGTTTTGTTATTAAACTTGGTAATGTGGAAACCTCACACCCTTGATCCTGATACAATACATTTTCTTGAAAAAAGCGGCAATAGTACTGTTTGTCCATCTTGAGATGCCATAACCAGTGTTCACTTCCTCAAATAGTCCGAATGAATCTATAAACATTTGTATTTCTTTTGGGGTTCAGTATTTATCAAGTGAAAAAGTGTGCATGAAAACGCTGCATCTCGTTGAATGACAAGTATTCCTACTGTTTACCAATCACCTAAGAGGCTACTGACTTTGGGCTAGCAACTCCGGCTTGCCTTGAGAAAATATTTGTGTTCACAAACAAAAAAACGTCACAAAATGTCATATGCATGAACTTTTTCGGGTGGGAAGCATGAGGACATCTTAAGCATGAGTGTGTTTGTGTGTCACAACTAAAGTAGTTGTGGAGTATGAGATGCAAAATCAGTTGCAAATTACAATATCCTCTTTCCTCCCCTATCAGTCCTCCTAACTTGTATAATGTGGCTCCATTATTTGAATAGCCCTCCCTCCATCCCATGCTCCCCCTCTTCATCCATCCCTCTCTCTCATTCCTCCCTCTCTCTCTCCTCTATTATCCCTTAACCCGTCTCTGATTGTAACCTGCAGTCCTGACTCACCACATTAACTATGCAAGTGTTTCTCTGTGTGCTACATTCGCCATCAGCAATCACTTAATGATGCCTGTGTTTACAGCTCTCTCACACACGACACACACTGGTGCACAAAATATCACACACACACACACACAGAACCCATAAATATTGGATAGAATGGATGATGCTTTGACTAAATTGGCAGGTGGATACGCAGTACCCTGTGATACCCTATGGCTAAAACACTCTGGGAAGTATTCTAATGTATCTGTATTTTCCTAATAGGACACAAGTTCAAAGCAGCTCCATAGTGTATAAATGTGTTTTTAGAAACCGCTATCAACTATAGAAAAAGAAGAAACTGAGATGATATCCCGCTGTACTCAACTCATTGTGAAGCTGTGTCACAAAGCACATCAAATAACCCATCTACAACTTATTCTTTACAGTAACAAAGCACATCAAATAACCCATCTACAACTTATTCTTTACAGTAACAAAGCACATCAAATAACCCATCTACAACTTATTCTTTACAGTAACAAAGCACATCAAATAACCCATTTACAACTTTTTCTTTACAGTAACAAAGCACATCAAATAACCCATTTACAACTTATTCTTTACAGTAACAAAGCACATCAAATAACCCATCTACAACTTATTCTTTACAGTAACAAAGCACATCAAATAACCCATCTACAACTTATTCTTTACAGTAACAAAGCACATCAAATAACCCATCTACAACGTATTCTTTACAGTAACAAAGCACATCAAATAACCCATCTACAACTTATTCTTTACAGTAACAAAGCACATCAAATAACCCATCTACAACTTATTCTTTACAGTAACAAAGCACATCAAATAACCCATCTACAACTTATTCTTTACAGTAACAAAGCACATCAAATAACCCATCTACAACTTATTCTTTACAGTAACAAAGCACATCAAATAACCCATCTACAACTTATTCTTTACAGTAACAAAGCACATCAAATAACCCATCTACAACTTATTCTTTACAGTAAAAAAGCACATCAAATAACCCATTTACAACTTATTCTTTACAGTAACAAAGCAAAAATATGAACTCGAGTTCATAAGTTTTTTTAATTTTGTTACTTTGTTGGTCCTCGAAGTTCAAAGGGGTCATTTTGATTATAACTTTCTGGAGGCTCTGATGCAGAAGAGAGATTTGAATTTGGCATTGATGTACAAAGACGTATCGGAACAGATGTCTGTCACTGACTGAACGCATCCCTGCGTCTGCTTTATTCTATAAAAGAAGCTAGAATGAGCACTGAGGAACACCTAGAACGGGTTCATCAGAGACAGACTGAGGAACACCTAGAACGGGTTCATCAGAGACAGACTGAGGAACACCTAGAACGGGTTCATCAGAGACACACTGAGGAACACCTAGAACGGGTTCATCAGAGACGCACTGAGGAACACCTAGAACGGGTTCATCAGAGACGCACTGAGGAACACCTAGAACGGGTTCATCAGAAACACACTGAGGAACACCTAGAACGGGTTCATCAGAGACGCACTGAGGAACACCTAGAATGGGTTCATCTGAGACGCACTGAGGAACACCTACAACGGGTTCATCAATTACCTCACACCCCTGCACCTCAATTACCTCATACCCCTGCACCTCAATTACCTCATACCCCTGCACCTCAATTACCTCATACCCCTGCACCTCAATTACCTCGTACCCCTACACCTCAATTACCTCATACCCCTGCACCTCAATTACCTCACACCCCTGCACCTCAATTACCTTATACCCCTACACCTCAATTACCTCATACCCCTACTGGTGCTACCTGTATATAGCCATGTTATTTTCTACTCCCTATACTGTATAGTATTTTGACTCATTTTTGTTTTTACTGTGTATTTATTCATTGTGTCACTGTTTCTATTTTTTATCTTTAACTCTGCATTGTTGGAAAAGGAACCATAAGTAAAGATTTCACTGTTAATCTACACCTGTTGTTTACCAAGCATGTGACAAATAACATGAGATATGACCAAAAGAATGAGCTTGAGAAGTAGGGGAAGCAGCTAGTGTAGTAATACAGATGTTCTGGATGTCCAAGGCTGTGTGGAAGGCTCTGGCTGTAATTACACCGTAGATCTCCCATCTTTCCTCCCCCACGTCCCTTTATCCCATAATGGACTGGCTTAAGGGGCTTTTCATTCTGTCTGGTGGTCAGTATATTCTAGGGTAGGATCATAAAAACAGCACTTTGATCTACCCACAATGGAACAATGCAGGGATCTCCTCTCTATCGATATCCTCAATCTCTCTCATCCACTTTACGCACCAGCACTTACCGTGGCAGGTTGACTGGCAGTCAATGGGCAACGCATCACCTAGCAATCAATGGAGATAGGAAGATTATACATGGGAGAGTACAATTAGGTCAAAACATTTTATGTTATTTGTCACATGCTTGGTAAAAAAACAGGTGTAGAATAACAGTGAAATGCTTACAGGTCCTTCCCAACAATGCAACAGAGAAAATAGAAAACCCCCACAATGATTAATGATAACTTTCCGATATACACGTGGTAGCAGTACAGACAGAGTCAATGTTTTGGGGTACCAGTACTGAGGCAATGTGCAGGGGTACCAGTACTGAGTTGATATGCAGGGGTACCAGTACTGAGTTGATATGCAGGGGTACCAGTACTGAGTCAATGTGCAGGGGTACCAGTACTGAGTCGATGTGCAGGGGTACCAGTACTGAGGCAATGTGCAGGGGTACCAGTACTGAGTTTATGTGCAGGGGTACCAGTACTGAGTTGATATGCAGGGGTACCAGTACTGAGTCGATGTGCAGGGGTACCAGTACTGAGGCAATGTGCAGGGGTACCAGTACTGAGTTTATGTGCAGGGGTACCAGTACTGAGTTGATATGCAGGGGTACCAGTACTGAGTCGATGTGCAGGGGAACCAGTACTGAGTTGATATGCAGGGGAACCAGTACTGAGTCAATGTGCAGGGGTACCAGTACTGAGTCGATGTGCAGAGGTACCAGTACTGAGTCGATGTGCAGGGGTACCAGTACTGAGTTTATGTGCAGGGGTACCAGTACTGAGTACCATCTCTGCAGCACTCCACCAATCAAGCCTTTATGGTAGAGTGGCCAGACGTAAGCCACTCCTCAGTAAAAGGCACATGACAGCCCGCTTGGAGTTTTCCAAAAGGTACATAAAGGACTCTCAGACAGTAAGAAACAAGATTCTCTGGTCTGATGAAACCAAGATTAAACTCTTTGGCCTGAATGCCAAGCGTCATGTCTGGAGGAAACCAGGCACCATCCCTACGGTGAAGAATGGTGGTGGCAGCATCATGCTGTGTCAATGTTTTTCAGCGGGAGGGACTGGGAGACTAATCAGGATCGAGGGAAAGATGAACGGAGCAAAGTACAGAGAGATCCTTGATGAAAACCTGCTGCAAGAGAGCGCAGATCCTCAGACTGGGGTGAAGGTTCACCTTCCAACAGGACAACGACCCGAAGCACACAGCCAAGACAAAGCAGGAGTGGCTTCGGGACAAGTCTCTGAATGTCCTTGTGTGGTCCAGCTAGAGCCCATACTTTAATCTGATCTAACATCTATGGGGAGACCTGAAAATAGCTGTGCAGCAACGCTCCCAATTCAACCTGGCAGAGCTTGAGAGGATCTTCAGAGAGGAATTGGAAAAACTCCCCAAACACAGGTGTGCCAAGCTTGTTATGTCATACCCAAGAAGACTTGTGGCTGTAATCGCTACCAAAGGTGCTTCAACAAAGTACTGAGTAAAGGGTCTGAGTACTTTTTTTTGTATTTCTTGCAAACAATTCTGGGGTATTGTGTGTAGATTGATGAGGGACAAAACCAATTACATTTTTTTTATATATATAAGGCTGTAACGTAACAAAATGTGGAAAAAGTCAAGGGGTCTGAATACTAATGAACTGTAGGTAGCGATAAAGTGACTAGGCAACAGGATAGACCATAAACAATAGTTAGTAACTGCAAAAAGGGTCAATGCAGACAGATAAATAGTTAACCACCACTACTAACAATATAATTGGAGGTAGAAACTGTTCAGGGTCCTGTTGGTTCCAGACTTGTTGCACCGGCATAACTTGCCGTGCAGTAGCAGGGAGAACAGTCTATGAATTGGGTGGCTGGATTATTTGAGAATTTTTATAGCATTCCTCTGACACCGCCTGGTATAGAGGTCCTGGATAGCAGGGAGCTCAACCCCCGTACTTGGCCATACGCACTACCCTCTGTAGTGCCCTGCGGTCGGATGCCAAGCATTTGCCATACAAAGTGGTGATGCAGAAAGTCAAGATGATCTCAATGGTGCAGCTGTAAAACTTGATGTGAGGGCCCATGCAAAAATGTTCAGCCTCTTGAGGGGGAAGAGGTGTTGTTGTTGTATGTGTTGTTGTATCTTCACAACTGTGTTGGTATGTGTGGACCATGAACATTTCTTAGTGATGTGGACACAGAGGAACTTGAAACGTGCTCAGCCCTCCGTTTCCTGTAGTCTATGATCACCTCCTTTGTCTTGCTGACGTTGAGCTAGAGGTTGTTTTCCTTGCACCACATTGCCAGGTCACTGACCTCCTCCCTATAGGCCAGGGATGGGCAATTCCAGTCCTCGAGGGCCTGATTGGTGTCACAGATTTGCCCCAGACCCAGCTAACACACCTGACTCCAATAATTAACTAATCATGATCATCAGTTTAGAATGCAATTTGATTAATCACCTGTGTTTGCTAGGGATGGAGACAAAGTGTGCGACCAATCAGGCCCTCGAGGACTGGAGTTGCCCACCCCTGCTATACGCGGTCTCATCATTGCCGCTGAACAAGCCAATCCTCGTCATGTCTTTAGCAAGCTTAATGATGGTGTTGGAGTCGTGCACGGCCACGCAGTTGTGGGTGAACAGGGAATATAGGAGTGGACTAAACATGCACCCTTGAGGAGCCCCCGTGTTGAGGGTCAGCATGGTGGGTGTGTTGTTGCAGGGCACTATGATGTTGAACACTGAGCTGTAGTCAATGAACAGCATTCTCACGTAGGTGCTCTCGTCCAACTAAAAAATATATAGACTGAAAACTACCTTTAGGTGTTCTCACTCACGCAAGCAAAACCTTAATGACTTCCTTAACATTAGAGATTGCGCACCAGCTGGTAAGAAAGAGGCACACACCACCTCCCTTAACCTTACCCGAAGCTGTCGTTCGGTCTTGACGATGCATAGAAACAAACAGCTTGATGTATATGATCCATGTCCTTGTTCAGCCACGACTCGGAGAAACAGGATATTACAGTTCTTCAGGTCCCGTTGATAGGATGGTCTCCAACGGAGCTCGTCCAGTTTGCTCTCTAGTGATTGCATGTTCGCCAATAGAACGGAGGGTAGAGGCGTAGTGTCGTCACAATGTAGTGTCGTCATGGAGACTGCTCGGTTGCCTCTATAGCGCCATCTCTTCCTTTTTAAATCCCAGGGATGAGGGCCTGGTACAGGATGAGCAGTGCATCTACAGTTGCTGACTTGTGGAATTCGAAATCTTTATCCAGATAGAGGTTGTTTTTGAAGCTGATTTGATGTCTAGAGCTATCCTAGGAAAGGAGCCTGTGTGACTGCAGATATCCATCTCTGCAGTGCCATCTACACATCTTCAGGTCAAAGGAGACAGGATTGTTAGAAAACAGTAGTATGATCGTTGATTGATTGATTGATTGATTGAGTGTGTGTGTGAGAGAGAGAGAGAGAGAGAGAGAGAGAGAGAGAGAGAGAGAGAGAGAGAGAGAGAGAGAGAGAGAGAGAGAGAGAGAGAGAGAGAGAGAGAGAGAGAGAGAGAGAGAGAAGGCGATATGGAGGTGTGGCAGGTTGTTTGACTCCCTGTGGACCATTTAGCAAGCACTTAGTTGGATGGTGTACACCATCTGTACCTTGTACATACGACCAGTAAAAGTTCAACTTTAAAACACAAACCCTCTCTCTTCCAGTCAAGGCTGTGTGCCCTGCATCCTTTTATTTAGACACCAGTGGGAGTGAGAGACGGAACAGCGGCTAATTAGACAGTGGGAGAGATGAGAGGAGGTGTGTACTGAAGTGGAAAGGTCTGTGGCGACGTGCCGTACTGAGAACCACCTTAGAGAGAGAGAGAGAGAGAGAGAGAGAGAGAGAGAGAGAGAGAGAGAGAGAGAGAAAAACATGCTCTGTAGAGTGGACACCTGCCTGTTGGGCCTGGCTGACCCCAGCCGCTAATGAATAGAGATCCAACAAATGGCCAATTAGCGAGCACGTTCGTTAAGTCAACCATCTAACAAACGGCGTGTCACAATGGACTTGCCTCTGATGGCTGCAGCAGACCTATTGATATGGCCGCCTATTAGAGTGCATTAAAGGAAAAAGCATATACACAGTCTCTAAATGAGATGACTTTAGTTGACTGTATCTCCGCTGGGAAATAATATGCCTAACATGTTATTAAATACCATGGCGACAACAAGCAACAAGACCATAGGTTATATTACATAGATCCAACCAACACACAACACAGGGCATTACAACACAGGATATTACATACAGTAGAAGTCAAAAGTTTGGATACACATACTCATTCCAGGGTTTTTCTTTATTTTTACTATTTTCTACATTGCATAATAATAGTGAAGACATCAAAACTCTGAAATGACACATATGGAATCATGTTGTAACCAAAAACAAAGTGTTAAACAAATCAAAATATATTTTATATTTGAGATTCTTCAAAGTAGCCACCCTTTGCATTGATGACAGCTTTGCACACCCGTAGCATTCGCTCAACCAGCTTCATTAGGTAGTCACCTGGAATGCAATTCCATTAACAGGCATGCCTTGTTAAAAGTAAATTTGTGGAATAGCTTTCCTTCTTAATGCTTTTGAGCCAATCAGTTGTGTTGTGACAAGGTAGGGGTGGTATACAGACAACAAAGACCAAGACAATACTATGGCAAGAACAGCTCAAATAAGCAAAGAGAAATAACAGTCTATCATTACTTTAAGACATGAAGGTCAGTCAAAACAGAACATTGGTTCTTTAAAGGTTCTTTAAGTGCAGTCGCAAAAACCATCAAGTGCTATGATGAAACTGGCTCTCATGTGGACCACCACAGGAAAGGATGCCCAAATAAATGCTTCACAGAGTAACATCTCAACATCAACTGTTCAGAGGAGACAGGCCTTTATAGTTGATTTGCTGCAAAGAAACCACTACTAAAGTACACCAATAATAAGAAGAAACTTGCTTGGGCCAAGAAACACGAACAATGGACATTAGACCGGTGGAAATCTGTCCTTTGGTCTGATGAGTCCAAATTCGAGATTTTTGGTTCCAACCGCCGTGTCTTTGTGAGACGCAGAATAGGTGAATGGATGACCTCCACATTCAAGGCTCACTTAACCAGCATGGCTACCACAGCATTCTGTAGCAATATGCCATCCCATCTGGTTTGCGCTTAGTGGGACTATCATTTGTAATTAAACAGGACAATGAGCCAAAACACCTCCAGGCTGTGTAAGGGCTATTTGACCAAGAAGGAGAGTGATGGAGTGCTGCATCAGATGACCTGGCCTCCACAATCACCCGACCTCAATCCAATTGAGATGGTTTGGGATGAGTTGGACCGCAGAGTGAAGGAAAAGCAGCCAAGAAGTGCTCAGCATATGTGGGAACTCCTTCAAGACTGTTGGAAAAGCATTCCAGGTGAAGCTGGTTGAGAGAATGCCAAGAGTGTGCAAAGCTGTCATCAAGGCAAAGGATGTCTACTTTGAAGAATCTAAAATATATTTTAAAATGTTTTCTCTAATGTTCTCTTCCTGAGAGAGAGAGAGAGAGAGAGAGAGAGAGAGAGAGAGAGAGAGAGAGAGAGAGAGAGAGAGAGAGAGAGAGAGAGAGAGAGAGAGAGAGAGAGAGAGAGAGAGAGAGAGAGAGAGAGAGAGAGAGAGATATTACTGTCTTTTCTGTTAATTAAATAAATAGGTTATGGTTAATAATTCTACAGATGACAACTACAATGAGTATCATTGATGACATTAGTCTACTCCTACAGACAAGCATTTCCAACAATAGCTCAATGTATTATTCAAATGATATTCCACAATGTATAAGCTGTAGAAAGTTCACTGTGAACCATCTACAGTTATGTGGACCTTATCTTACTGTAAATAATACTGTGGTTGTTTGATAGCCTGCAAGCTGGTTGCAGTGCCGTAAACTAATCTAAATGGTGGTAATTGATTACCAGGAAGGCTTGACTGCTGAATGCTAACAGCTAACATCGCCGTGGATACAGTGGTAAGTATGACTTGCCAGATTGGCAGTGTCCAATGTGCTACCAGGGATGATGCATCACAGTTTTCAACACAAGACTCCTCTTCCTGAGTGCTGCATTTCGCTGAACCTTCATTCATTCTCATGTGCTGCTACTGCCATCTGGCGGTTATGTCATTGGTTGCAAACAGCCATCTAGTGGCAATGTGATGGATTGCATATCCCCATCTAGTGGCTGTGTGACAGGTTGCATACTGCCATCTAGTGGCAATGTGATGGATTGCATACTGCCATTTATTGTGCCACTTTTGACTGGCCTTTTTTGGACAAAAAAGACCAGATCAGCTTCAAAAACATATTTTTCTATATTTTTCTCTCTCATGAGATACAGATTGTTGTTTGCAACAAATATCACGTTGTTGTTTGAAAATACTCAGACATCTTGACTTTTTCCACATTTTGTTACATTACAGCTTAATTCTAAAATGAATTGAAAAAAAATCCTCATCAATCTATACACAATACCCCATAATAAAATAAGCGAAAACAGCTTCGGACATTTTTGCAAACATATTTAAAATAAAAGAGATATACAGTATTTACATAAGTATTCAGACCCTTTGCTATGATTCATGAAATTGAGCTCAGGTGCATCCTGTTTCCATTGATCATCCTTGAGATATAACTACAACTCGATTGGTGTCCACCTGTGGAAAATTCAATTGATTGGACATGATTTGGAAAGGCACACACCTTTCTATATAAGGTCCTATAGTTGACAGTGCAGGTCAGAGCAAAAACCAAGTCATAAAGTGGAAGGAATTGTCCGTAGAGCTCCGAGACAGGATTGTGTTGATGCACAGATCTGGGGAAGTGTACCAAAAAGGTTCTGCAGGATATAAGGTCCCCAAGAACACAGTGGCCTCCATCATTCTTAAATGGAAGAAGTTTGGAACCTCCAAGAGACTTCCTAGAGCTGGGCGCCCAGCCATACTGAGCAAATGAGGGAGAAGGGCCTTGGTCAGGAAGGTGACCACTTTCAAAGTGGTCACTTTGAAAGATATCCAGAGTTTCTCTGTTGAGATGGGAGAACCTTCCAGAAGAACAACCATCTCTGCAGCACTCCACCAATCAGGCCTTTATGATAGAGTGTCCTGACAGAAGCCACTCCTCAGTAAAAGGCAGATGACAGCCCGCTTGGAGTTTGCCAAAAGGCACCTGAAGGACTCTCAGACCATGAAAAACAAGATTGAACCCTTTGGCCTGAATCCCAAGCATCATGTCTGGAGGAAACATGGCACCATCCCTACGGTGAAGCATGGTGGTGGCAGCATCATGTCTGAAGGAAACCTGGCATCATCCCTACGGTGAAGCATGGTGGTGGCAGCATCGTCCTGTGGGAACGTTTTTCAGCAGCAGGGACTGGGAGACAAGTCAGGATCGAGGGAAAGATGAACAGAGCAAAGTACAGAGAGATCATTGATGAATGACAATGACCCTAAAAATAGCTGTGCAGCGACGCTCCCATCCTAACCGACAGAGCTTGAGAGGATCTGCAGAAAAGAATGGTAGAAACTCCCCAAATACAGGTGTACCAAACTTGTAGCGTGATACCCAAGAAGGCTCAACACTGTAATAGCTGCCAACGGTGCTTCAACAAAGTACTGAGTAAAGGGTCTGAATAATTATGAAAATCTGATATTTCCGTTTATTATTTGCAATTTTTTTTAATAAAATGTATATTTTTGTCATTATGGGGTATTGTGTAAAGATTGGTGGGAAACATATTTTAGAACAAGGCTGTAATGTAACAAAATGTGGAAACAGTCAATGGGTCTGAATACTTTCCAAATACACTGTATTTGTATTATTTCTGTTATTTGTGTTCCCTGACCACAAGGCAAACTATTGATACATACGGTAATTTACCACAAGGCAAACTATTGATACATACGGTAATTTACCACAAGACAAACTATTGATACATACGGTAATTTACCACAAGGCAAACTATTGATACATATGGTAATTTACCACAAGGCAAACAATTGATACATACGGTAATTTACCACAAGGCAAACTATTGATACATACGGTAATTTACCACAAGGCAAACTATTGATACATATGGTAATTTACCACAAGGCAAACTATTGATACATATGGTAATTTACCACAAGGCAAATTATTGATACATATGGTAATTTACCACAAGGCAAACTATTGATACATATGGTAATTTACCACAAGACAAACTATTGATACATATGGTAATTTACCACAAGACAAACTATTGATACATATGGTAATTTACCACAAGGCAAACTATTGATACATATGGTAATTTACCACAAGACAAACTATTGATACATATGGTAATTTACCACAAGACAAACTATTGATACATACGGTAATTTACCACAAGGCAAACTATTGATACATATGGTAATTTGCCACAAGGAAAACTATTGATACATATGGTAATTTACCACAAGGCAAATTATTGATACATATGGTAATTTACCACAAGGCAAACTATTGATACATATGGTAATTTACCAGAAGACAAACTATTGATACATATGGTAATTTACCACAAGGCAAACTATTGATACATATGGTAATTTACCACAAGACAAACTATTGATACATATGGTAATTTACCACAAGACAAACTATTGATACATACGGTAATTTACCACAAGGCAAACTATTGATACATATGGTAATTTGCCACAAGGAAAACTATTGATACATATGGTAATTTACCACAAGGCAAATTATTGATACATATGGTAATTTACCACAAGGCAAACTATTGATACATATGGTAATTTACCACAAGACAAACTATTGATACATATGGTAATTTACCACAAGGCAAACTATTGATACATATGGTAATTTACCACAAGACAAACTATTGATACATATGGTAATTTACCACAAGACAAACTATTGATACATATGGTAATTTACCACAAGACAAACTATTGATACATATGGTAATTTACCACAAGACAAACTATTGATACATATGGTAATTTACCACAAGACAAACTATTGATACATATGGTAATTTACCACAAGACAAACTATTGATACATATGGTAATTTACCACAAGGCAAACTATTGATACATATGGTAATTTACCACAAGGCAAACTATTGATACATATGGTAATTTACCACAAGGCAAACTATTGATACATATGGTAATTTACCTCAAGACAAACTATTGATACATATGGTAATTTACCTCAAGACAAACTCTTATTCCTATTGATACATACGGTAATTTACCTCAGGACAAACTATTGATACATATTGTAACTTACACTACAAAAGTACGTGGACACCTGCTCATCGAATATCTCATCTCCAAAATCATAATTATTAATATGGAGTTGGCCCCTCTTTTGCTGCTATACCAGCCTCCACTCTACTGCTGAGGTTTTGCACTAGATGTTGGAACATTCAGCCACAATTGCATTAATGAGGTTGGGCACTGATGTTGGCCGAGTAGGCCTAGCTCACAGTCGGTGGTCCAATTCATCCCAAAGGTGTTTGATGGGGTTGAGGTCAGGCCTCTGTGCAGACCAGTAAAGTTCTTCCACATTGATCTCAACAAACCATTTCTATAAGGACCTCCCTTTGTGCACGAAGGCATTGTCATGCTGAAACAGGAAAGGGCATTCCCCAAAATGTTGTCACAAAGTCGGAATCACAGAATTGTTGTAGCGTTAAACTTTCCCTTCACTGGAACTAAGGGGCTAAGCCCGAAACATGAAAAACAGTCCCATTCCTATATTCTTCCTCCACAAACTTCATAGTTTGCACTATGCATTCGGGCAGGTAGCATTCTCCTGGCATCCGCCAACCCCTGCTTGGTCCGTCAGACTGCCAGATGCTGAAGTGTGATTCATCACCCCAGAGAATGTGTTTCCACTGCTTCAGAGTCCAATGTCAGCGAGCTTTACACCACTCCAGCCTACGATTGGCATTTTGCATGGTGATCTTATGCTTGTATGCGGCTGCTCGGCCATGGAAACCCATTTCATGAAGTTCCAGACAAAGAGTTATTGTGCTGAGGTTGCTTCCAGAGGTAGTTTTGAACTCAGTAATGAGTGTTGCAAGCGAGGAGAGATTATTCTCACACGCAATGCGTTTCAGTGTTCCCATTCTGTGAGCTTGTGTGGCCTACCACATTGCGGTTGAGCCGTTGTTGCTCCAATACATTTCTACTTCACAATAACAGCACTTACAGTTGACTGGGGCAGCTCTAGCAGGGCAGAAATGTGACAACCTGGCCTGTTGGAAAGGTGGCATCCGATGTCGGTGTCACGTTGAAAGTCACTGAGCTCTTCAGTAATGCCATTCTACAGCCAATGTTCGTCTATGGAGTTCTAGATTTTATAAACCTGTCAGCAATGGATGTGGCTGAAATAGCCGAATCCACTAATGTGAAGGGGTGTCTCCATACTTTTGTATATATAGTGTACCATATATAGTGTACCGCAGGACAAACTATTGATACATATGGTAATTTACCTTAGGACAAACTATTGATACACATGGTAATTTACCCCAGGACAAACTCCTTGTTCTGTAGATACATATGGTAATTTACCCCAGGACAAGCTCCCAGTCCTATTGATACACATGGTAATTTACCCCAGGACAAGCTCCCAGTCCTATTGATACACATGGTAATTTACCCCAGGACAAACTCCTTGTTCTGTAGATACATAAGGTAATTTACCTTAGGACAAAGTCCTTGTTCTGTAGATACATATGGTAATTTACCTCATGACAAACTATTGATAGATATAGTAATTTACCTCATGACAAACTATTGATAGATATAGTAATTTACCTCATGACAAACTATTGATAGATATTGTAATTTACCTCATGACAAACTATTGATATACATGGTAATTTACCCCAGGACAAACTGCCAGTCCTATTGATACACATGGTAATTTACCCCAGGACAAACTCCCAGTCCTATTGATACACATGGTAATTTACCCCAGGACAAACTCCCAGTCCTATTGATACACATGGTAATTTACCCCAGGACAAACTCCCAGTCCTATTGATACACATGGTAATTTACCCCGGGACAAACTCCCAGTCCTATTGATACACATGGTAATTTACCCCGGGACAAACTCACAGTCCTATTGATACACATGGTAATTTACCCCAGGACAAACTCCCAGACCTATTGATACACATGGTAATTTATCCCTACATAAACTCCCAGTCCTATTGATACACATGGTAATTTACCCCAGGACAAACTCCCCGTCTTATTGATACACATGGTAATTTACCCGAGGACAAACTCCCAGTCCTATTGATACACATGGTAATTTACCCCAGGACAAACTCCCAGTCCTATTGATACACATGGTAATTTACCCCGGGACAAACTCCCAATCCTATTGGTACACATGGTAATTTACCCCTGGACAAACTCCCAGTCCTATTGGTACACATGGTAATTTACCCCGGGACAAACTCCCAGTCCTATTGATACACATGGTAATTTACCCCGGGACAAACTCCCAGTCCTATTGATACACATGGTAATTTACCCCGGGACAAACTCCCAGTCCTATTGATACACATGGTAATTTACCCCGGGACAAACTCCCAGTCCTATTGATACACATGGTAATTTACCCCAGGACAAACTCCCAGTCCTATTAATACTCATGGTAATTTACCCCAGGACAAATTCCCAGTCCTATTGATACACATGGTAATTTACCCCAGGACAAACTCCCAGTCCTATTGATACACATGGTAATTTACCCCAGGACAAACTCCCAGTCCTATTGATACACATGGTAATTTACCCCAGGACAAACTCCCAGTCCTATTGATACACATGGTAATTTACCCCAGGACAAATTCCCAGTCCTATTGATACACATGGTAATTTATCCCTACATAAACTCCCAGTCCTATTGATACACATGGTAATTTACCCCAGGACAAACTCCCCGTCTTATTGATACACATGGTAATTTACCCTGGGACAAACTCCCAGTCCTATTGATACACATGGTAATTTACCCCGGGACAAACTCCCAGTCCTATTGATACACATGGTAATTTACCCCGGGACAAACTCCCAGTCCTATTGATACACATGGTAATTTACCCCAGGACAAACTCCCAGTCCTATTAATACTCATGGTAATTTACCCCAGGACAAACTCCCTGTCCTATTGATACACATGGTAATTTACCCCAGGACAAACTCCCAGTCCTATTGATACACATGGTAATTTACCCCAGGACAAACTCCCAGTCCTATTGATACACATGGTAATTTACCCCAGGACAAACTCCCAGTCCTATTGATACACATGGTAATTTACCCCAGGACAAATTCCCAGTCCTATTGATACACATGGTAATTTATCCCTACATAAACTCCCAGTCCTATTGATAGACATGGTAATTTACCCCAGGACAAACTCCCAGTCCTATTGATACACATGGTAATTTACCTCAGGACAAACTCCCAGTCCTATTGTTACACATGGCAATTTACCCCAGGACAAACTCCCAGTCCTATTGATTCACATGGTAATTTATCCCTCAACAAACTCCCAGTCCTATTGATACACATGGTAATTTACCCCAGGACAAACTCCCAGTCCTATTGATACACATGGTAATTTACCCCGGGACAAACTCCCAGTCCTATTGATACACATGGTAATTTACCCTGGGACAAACTCCCAGTCCTATTGATACACATGGTAATTTACCCCAGGACAAACTCCCAGTCCTATTGATACACATGGTAATTTACCCCAGGACAAACTCCCAGTCCTATTGATACACATGGTAATTTACCCCAGGACAAATTCCCAGTCCTATTGATACACATGGTAATTTATCCCTACATAAACATTTACATTTACATTTAAGTCATTTAGCAGACGCTCTTATCCAGAGCGACTTATAACCTCCCAGTCCTATTGATACACATGGTAATTTACCCCAGGACAAACTCCCAGTCCTATTGATAGACATGGTAATTTACCCCAGGACAAACTCCCAGTCCTATTGATTCACATGGTAATTTATCCCTCAACAAACTCCCAGTCCTATTGATACACATGGTAATTTATCCCTACATAAACTCCCAGTCCTATTGATACACATGGTAATTTACCCCAGGACAAACTCCCAGTCCTATTGATACACATGGTAATTTACCCCAGGACAAACTCCCAGTCCTATTGATACACATGGTAATTTACCCCAGGACAAACTCCCAGTCCTATTGATACACATGGTAATTTATCCCTACATAAACTCCCAGTCCTATTGATACACATGGTAATTTACCCCAGGACAAACTCCCAGTCCTATTGATACACATGGTAATTTACCCCAGGACAAATTCCCAGTCCTATTGATACACATGGTAATTTATCCCTACATAAACTCCCAGTCCTATTGATACACATGGTAATTTACCCCAGGACAAACTCCCAGTCCTATTGATTGACATGGTAATTTACCCCAGGACAAACTCCCAGTCCTATTGATACACATGGTAATTTACCCCAGGACAAAC
Organism: Oncorhynchus gorbuscha; assembly: GCF_021184085.1. NCBI lineage: Eukaryota > Metazoa > Chordata > Actinopteri > Salmoniformes > Salmonidae > Oncorhynchus > Oncorhynchus gorbuscha. Next base: position 14,328,759 of record NC_060181.1, on the reverse strand, counting down.
TCCCAGTCCTATTGATACACATGGTAATTTACCCCAGGACAAACTCCCAGTCCTATTGATACACATGGTAATTTACCCCGGGATAAACTCCCAGTCCTATTGATACACATGGTAATTTACCCCAGGACAAACTCCCAGTTCTATTGATACACATGGTAATTTACCCCAGGACAAACTCCCAGTCCTATTGATACACATGGTAATTTACCCCAGGACAAACTACCAGTCCTATTGATACACATGGTAATTTACCCCAGGACAAACTCCCAGTCCTATTGATACACATGGTAATTTACCCCAGGACAAACTCCCAGTCCTATTGATACACATGGTAATTTACCCCAGGACAAACTCCCAGTCCTATTGATACACATGGTCATTTAACCCAGGACAAACTCCCAGTCCTATTGATACACATGGTAATTTACCCCAGGACAAACTCCCAGTCCTATTGATACACATGGAAATTTACCCCAGGACAAACTCCCAGTCCTATTGGTACATATGGTAATTTACCCCAGCACACACTCCCAGTTATACTGATACATATGGTAATTTACCCCAGGACAAGCTCCCAGTCCTATTGATACACATGATAATTTACCCCAGGACAAACTCCCAGTCCTATTGATACACATGGTAATTTACCTCAGGACAAACTCCCAGTCCTACTGTTACACATGGCAATTTACCCCAGGACAAACTCCCAGTCCTATTGATTCACATGGTAATATATCCCTCAACAAACTCCCAGTCCTATTGATACACATGGTCATTTACCCCAGGACAAACTCCCAGTCCTATTGATACACATGGTAATTTACCCCAGGACAAACTCCCAGTCCTATTGATACACATGGAAATTTACCCCAGGACAAACTCCCAGTCCTATTGGTACATATGGTAATTTACCCCAGCACACACTCCCAGTTATACTGATACATATGGTAATTTACCCCAGGACAAGCTCCCAGTCCTATTGATACACATGATAATTTACCCCAGGACAAACTCCCAGTCCTATTGATACACATGGTAATTTACCCCGGGACAAACTCGCAGTCCTATTGGCACACATGGTAATTTACCCCAGGACAAACTCCCAGTCCTATTGGTACACATGGTAATTTACCCCAGGACAAACTCCCAGTCCTATTGATACACATGGTAATTTACCCCAGGACAAACTCCCAGTCCTATTGATACACATGGTAATTTACCCCAGGACAAACTCCCAGTCCTATTGATACACATGGTAATTTACCCCGGGATAAACTCCCAGTCCTATTGATACACATGGTAATTTACCCCAGGACAAACTCCCAGTCCTATTGATACACATGGTAATTTACCCCAGGACAAACTCCCAGTCCTATTGATACACATGGTAATTTACCCCAGGACAAACTGCCAGTCCTATTGATACACATGGTAATTTACCCCAGGACAAACTCCCAGTCCTATTGATACACATGGTCATTTACCCCAGGACAAACTCCCAGTCCTATTGATACACATGGTCATTTACCCCAGGACAAACTCCCAGTCCTATTGATACACATGGTCATTTACCCCAGGACAAACTCCCAGTCCTATTGATACACATGGTAATTTACCCCAGGACAAACTCCCAGTCCTATTGATACACATGGAAATTTACCCCAGGACAAACTCCCAGTCCTATTGGTACATATGGTAATTTACCCCAGCACACACTCCCAGTTATACTGATACATATGGTAATTTACCCCAGGACAAGCTCCCAGTCCTATTGATACACATGATAATTTACCCCAGGACAAACTCCCAGTCCTATTGATACACATGGTAATTTACCCCGGGACAAACTCCCAGTCCTATTGGCACACATGGTAATTTACCCCAGGACAAACTCCCAGTCCTATTGGTACACATGGTAATTTACCCCAGGACAAACTCCCAGTCCTATTGATACACATGGTAATTTACCCCAGGACAAACTCCCAGTCCTATTGATACACATGGTCATTTACCCCAGGACAAACTCCCAGTCCTATTGATACACATGGTAATTTACCCCAGGACAAACTCCCAGTCCTATTGATACACATGGTAATTTACCCCAGGACAAACTCCCAGTCCTATTGATACACATGGTAATTTACCCCGGGATAAACTCCCAGTCCTATTGATACACATGGTAATTTACCCCAGGACAAACTCCCAGTCCTATTAATACACATGGTAATTTACCCCAGGACAAACTCCCAGTCCTATTGATACACATGGTAATTTACCCCAGGACAAACTGCCAGTCCTATTGATACACATGGTAATTTACCCCAGGACAAACTCCCAGTCCTATTGATACACATGGTAATTTACCCCAGGACAAACTCCCAGTCCTATTGATACACATGGTAATTTATCCCGACATAAACTCCCAGTCCTGTTGATACACATGGTAATTTACCCCGGGACAAACTCCCAGTCCTATTGATAGACATGGTAATTTACCCCAGGACAAACTCCCAGTCCTATTGATACACATGGTAATTTACCTCAGGACAAACTCCCAGTCCTACTGTTACACATGGTAATTTACCCCAGGACAAACTCCCAGTCCTATTGATACACATGGTAATTTACCCCAGGACAAACTCCCAGTCCTATTGATACACATGGTAATTTACCCCAGGACAAACTCCCAGTCCTATTGATACACATGGTAATTTACCCCGGGATAAACTCCCAGTCCTATTGATACACATGGTAATTTACCCCAGGACAAACTCCCAGTCCTATTAATACACATGGTAATTTACCCCAGGACAAACTCCCAGTCCTATTGATACACATGGTAATTTACCCCAGGACAAACTGCCAGTCCTATTGATACACATGGTAATTTACCCCAGGACAAACTCCCAGTCCTATTGATACACATGGTAATTTACCCCAGGACAAACTCCCAGTCCTATTGATACACATGGTAATTTATCCCGACATAAACTCCCAGTCCTGTTGATACACATGGTAATTTACCCCGGGACAAACTCCCAGTCCTATTGATAGACATGGTAATTTACCCCAGGACAAACTCCCAGTCCTATTGATACACATGGTAATTTACCTCAGGACAAACTCCCAGTCCTACTGTTACACATGGCAATTTACCCCAGGACAAACTCCCAGTCCTATTGATTCACATGGTAATGTATCCCTCAACAAACTCCCAGTCCTATTGATACACATGGTCATTTACCCCAGGACAAACTCCCAGTCCTATTGATACACATGGTAATTTACCCCAGGACAAACTCCCAGTCCTATTGATACACATGGAAATTTACCCCAGGACAAACTCCCAGTCCTATTGGTACATATGGTAATTTACCCCAGCACAAACTCCCAGTTGTACTGATACATATGGTAATTTACCCCAGGACAAGCTCCCAGTCCTATTGATACACATGATAATTTACCCCAGGACAAACTCCCAGTCCTATTGATACACATGGTAATTTACCCCGGGACAAACTGCCAGTCCTATTGGCACACATGGTAATTTACCCCAGGACAAACTCCCAGTCCTATTGATACACATGGTAATTTACCCCAGGACAAACTCCCAGTCCTATTGATACACATGGTAATTTACCCCAGGACAAACTCCCAGTCCTATTGATACACATGGTAATTTACCCCAGGACAAACTCCCAGTCCTATTGATACACATGGTAATTTACCCCGGGATAAACTCCCAGTCCTATTGATACACATGGTAATTTACCCCAGGACAAACTCCCAGTCCTATTGATACACATGGTAATTTAACCCAGGACAAACTCCCAGTCCTATTGATACGCATGGTAATTTACCCCAGGACAAACTCCCAGTCCTATTAATACACATGGTAATTTACCCCAGGACAAACTCCCAGTCCTATTGATACACATGGTAATTTACCCCAGGACAAACTCCCAGTCCTATTGATACACATGGTAATTTACCCCAGGACAAACTCCCAGTCCTATTGATACACATGGTAATTTACCCCAGGACAAACTCCCAGTCCTATTGATACACATGGTAATTTTCCCCAGGACAAACTCCCAGTCCTATAGGTACACATGGTAATTTACCCCGGGACAAACTCCCAGTCCTATTGATACACATGGTAAATTACTACGCAGCAGACCTGTTCCCAATAGGTTGAGGTCAGCTTGGGTTCTGCTGTTAACATTTTATTTTGTGGTTTAAAAAACAAATATGCAACAAATTGCATTGGAATCAATAAGGATATTAATCTGAAATGGTTTATTTCAATACAGTCAATATGGACTTTCCAGGTCTTCACCTGATTACTAGCAGATGATCTATATTCACACATTGCTACTACATGTCAATGAGGATGAAAAGGGAGATGACGTTACACATTTTTGTCATTTCGCAGATGGTCTTATTCAGCGCAATTTACAGGGCACATCAAAAGATTGTTCACCTCGTCAGCTCAGGGATTGGAATCAGCAACCTTACTGGCCCAACGCTCTTAACCCTTAGGCTAACTGACACAGCCTTAGGCTAACTGACATAGTGTATGTCTATGGAAGCCAGACAAACAGACATAAGTATCTAGTCTCATATTTGGGTATTTATTATGTTCCCCCTTCCAGCGACAATTCCACTATATGAGAAACATCCACTTCACAGAACAAAATGTATATTTACCCCCGGTATGGGTAAACCAATCATTTAAATTTTGACTGTGTGGAGTCTTTAAAGATGCTAAAACACGCTTTGAAAATGAAATGGTTTTGCTCCGCAGCGCCAGAGAATGAAACGTGCCAGCCTGCCAGCTTAGCCTGCAGGGAGTTCTACTGCAGAAGTAGTCAGAGCGCATTAGACAGAAACAATTGATCAAAACATACTAATTAATCTATGTGTTTTACATATATTCATTTTCTGAATCAAATATTGATGACAATAAACGCATTTCTTTTTCAAATGAGGAAGAGGCTATCAAATATTTCTGACACACACCTCATTAAGGGAAAGAAGCCGAGAGCGAGCATGAATTTTTTAAGGGGCAGGATGGATTCACAGTGTAACTGTTATAGCTACCTATAATTGTGCTCTGCATTATGCTAATGCTAAACACTGTGTGTTTATGACTGTATCAAATCAGGCCCAAACCCAAACATAGGATCTGTTGGGATACTTAGAAAATGTATCCCTCCTTCCTCCCTTCAATTAAGTCATTGCTCCTAAGAGGACCGGAAATGTGGTGGAATGAAGGAATCCACTTAATATTTGACCCCAATGAAATACAAGTCAGGGGAAGCATTCATAAAGCCCTCGGAGTAAGTGTGCTGATATAAGAACAGTTTTGCGTTTTAGACCATAATGAGCTGTGTGTCTGAAATATTTGATAGCCTCTTCCTAATTTGAAAAGCAAACGCGTTTATTGTCATCAATATTTGATGCAGGAAATTAATATATAAAACACAGATTAAGTAGTATGTTTTGATCAATTGTTTCTGTCTTATGTGCTCTGAGAAACTTCTACATTATACAGTACATTCGGAAATGTTTAATATTTAAGTAAATAAGGTATTTCTGTTTTTTAAATTTGCTAAAAAATTCTACAAACCTATTTTCACTTTGTCATTATGGGGTATTGTGATATCATTATGGGGTATTGCGATGTCATTATGGGGTATTGCGATGTCATTATGGGGTATTGTGATGTCATTATGGGGTATTGTGCATAGATTGATGACGAAAAAAAAGTATAATTTAATCCATTTTAGAATAAGGCTGTAGAAAAAGTAAAGTGGTCTGAATACTTTCCGAATGATCTGTACACACACACACACACACACGCACACGCACACGCACACGCACAGACACGCACAGACACACAGACACACAGACACACACACACACACACACACACACACACACACACACACACACACACACACACACACACACACACACACACACACACACACACACACACACACACACACACAATGAGCAATATCCGGAATATAAATATGCATTATTTCACATATTTACATTTACATTTAAGTCATTTAGAAGACGCTCTTATCCAGAGCGACTTACAAATTGGACATATATATTCTGGATTCTGACATTTCTCTTTCTGATATTTCTTCATTTCTTTCTTGACATTTTTTTGGTGTGTATTGTTTTGTATTGTTAGGTATCCTGCACTGTTGGAGCTAGAAACATAAGCATTCACTGCACCCGCAATAACATCTACTAAATATGTGTACACCACCAATCAAATTTGATTTGATTTAAACAGACTGGGGAAACTGATAATATATCAGTTCTGCTACTCTGAGACGATGAATACATAGCCCACAGCGCCTGATACAAGGAAGGATGGATGCATTTTAAACTATCGTATTGAAACAGGGCCCCTGCCTTGCTTACCCACATTCTCATTATCCAACATGACACAGTGATCCATGACAGTAAAGGCTATATGGATACTCCTGACCTGCAAACCGATATTTAATTTCAGAATTCCTTCAAATTAGGTTAAGGTAAGGGTCAATTTTAAGTTTTGGTTAGTCGTTTTTCAGGTCTGTAGTGTCCTTATAGCCTCTCCCATATGTGGCACAACAAGGAGTAAAGCAACTGTTTTAATGAACCACAGGTAACTTCATGACAGTAATGGGATACCATAAATTCCATGCTAGAATAAACTACGTTTTAGGATTTCATTAGCCTACTGCGTCACGGATTGCAAAACCTGTAGAGGCCTATGGCCCACTATTATTGTAGGATACTATTATTCATACATCTAGTCTCGACTTGTATTATTTCCGCCTCAGAGCAACGCGCGTTCCGCTTGTAGGTGGTCTTGGCTCGCAGTGAGTGCTGATACGATGACTCATTCTCCCGTCAGCGTCTGCCGGTGTCCCTAGCGCTTCACGTGGTGAGTCACCGGTCCGGAGGGCAAGGACACAAGTGACGAACATAACAACGAGCACAGGGAGAGCCCGGGAAATACCGGGAAAAGAGGAGTGGCTGCAAACGAGGTCAGAGAGTGACGTGGACTATCAAGCACAAGAACAGCACATAATAATGTCCAGAATGGGGCAAATGGAATGGCATCAAACACCTGGAAACCATGGAAACCATGCGTTTGATGTATTTCATACCATTCCATATATTTCGTCATTACGAGCCCGTTCTCACCAATTAAGGTGCCACCAAGCCATTATAGTTGGAAGTTGGAAGATAAATCATTGACAAGGTGAGGTGTGGCGGGCATGCCCTTGGTTGTTGCATTTTGACTACGAATAAAGCGATGACCTATGACATTTTTAAAGATGTTCAGATATATCAAACAGTATCCTTTATCAGGAGGGCTAATTCATTATTAAAACAGGCATTTGTTCATGGATATTGAGCTGAGAGATCGCAAATGAAGTAGCGTCAGCCTTGGTAATTCATTGTACAAACAGCAGAGGGCGGTTGGTCCTCATTGATATCAGAAAGTCCGAGCGGACGCCAGCTCCCGAAGACAGATGGCTTTGTAGTCACGTGGGTCGCGCGTCAGACAGGCTAATCAGAAAGTGACGGAAAAGGCAAAATATCACTTGTTAGGTTGTCATTCCCAACTTCAGGTAACTTCTACTTGAGGTTCAACCGCACTACCTAGCCTACCTCTTTAAATCATCAATTAATGTATAAACTCAAAACCCTAACCTTTCACAAACACATATTGTGGACAGAAAGACCCACTAAAGGAGTACACCATATTTGGCCAATAATATGATGGCTGACCCTCGTCCAACCTGTAGATACTTAAACTGCAAATAAATAGGCTACTTGAGAGGAAGTGTTTGTGTTTGATGTGAAGCTTACTTATTAGTCCCATTGCTCCACAGGGAATATAGGTTGACAACTCTCCATAGCACTCCGTTCTGGGCAGTCTTCTCCAGGGGGCTCATTTATCAAAGACGACTGTGCCAGTTTTTGTGCAAAGGTTAGTATTTATCTTTGTTGAACATGAAGGGAAAGTGTATCTACTATTCTAAGCTAGGATATTGATTGTTTTAAGATGGTAAAACTAAGGATCATGTAGAAACATTGAATTTGGCCTTACCGCTATGAGCCCATAGAATCGCATTGAATAACAGATTCATACATGGAAAAACAGAGTCCCCAAAAAATCTAAAGGGATTTGGTTTTGAAGGTGTCTGTCCCCTCACATTGAGGATGTCAAGTTGAAGACCGACCTTGGTACTGCAGGTGTTGTTTCCAGAAAACTGGATCTCTGATTTTAGTGAATGGGGAAATAGCTATCTTCGTGCTTAATATTTGTGGATATTTGTTTTATACAATCATGGTACCAATAATTGCTTCTATTTCCCCAGATGTTTGTCCTTGAACCGATTACTTTATAAAGACAGTTTCGTGGGTTATGACAGCCTGCAGTACCTCGGTTGACCTTCAAATTGAGATACTCCGTCAGAGGGGGCAGCACTGAGCTAGCTTGCAGTACCTCGGTTGACCTTCACATTGAGATACGTCAGAGGGGGCAGCACTGAGCTAGCCTGCAACGTCAGTTCTTATAGTAGCTCAAACTGTGCATGCAATGTTTCTCTCACGAACATGTACATGTTGTTTTGCTCTAGGATGCCAACAAGCTTCACAAGACTCGCCTGACGGTATCCCGGTACCAATTTTAAAAAATGAATGGAAGGATATATGGAAGTAGTTTAGTAAAAAGGGTTTAAATCACTAACAGAGAGGCTGCTGCCTACATAGACTCAAATCATTGGCTACTTTAATAAATGGATCACTACTTTAAATAATTCCACTTAAATAATGTTTACATATCTTACATTACTCATCTCATATGTATATACTGTCTTTTATACCAACGATTGCATCTTGCCTATGCCATCGCTCATCCATATATTTATGTACATATTATTCCATCCCTTTTGGAATTGTGTGTATTATGCAGTTGTGGAAGCCATGTGTATGTGACCAATAATATTTGATTTGAAATGTGTACAAACATTTGTTTCCGGATCTTAATTCTCTCAGACAGCCCATAGACTGTACAAAATATGGACTACTTGTTAGCCAACCCCTCACCTTATCCCTCCATATAGCAAGATGGCGACACGCTGAAATAAAACTTCCTGATTATTAAATACGCCACTGAGCATTGTCATAGGAAGCAATAGGGTGATGTCATCGTCCATATGTTGTAGTCTATGGTCTGTCTGCCCTATATCTGAAAGATCAGAAAACTATTTTTTTTTAAACACGTACACATATTTTGCCCCTGAACTACTTCCATTCGTTTTTTGGAACTGGTGCCTGGACACCTTCAGCCGAGGCTTGTGTGTGTCCTAGAGCAAAACAACGTGGTAGAGACTCACCTTTCCTTAAAGGGGTCATATATTAGTGTAGCCCTAACTATCCGGACGTTCGACAGAAGTTGACCGATCGGCGGTACCGACATCAAATGCTTCCTGTGAAGCTTGTGAGGTCCATAGAGCAAAACCACCAACATGTAGGTGAGAGTCTAACCTTTCCATAGAGGGCAGGGGGCATAACGCTACAGACCTTTTCATAAGATCGATTTCGGGATGTCTCATGGTCTAACAAACACTGCTGTAGCGCTGCCAACTTCCACCGAAGATGCAGATATCAGTGGATGCAGTACATTGAGATATCTAGCTTAAAACACATTTTTTAATTGGGATTTTTTTATGACGCTAATTATATTTAAGAGGGTTAAGGTTACGATTGGGTTAGCTAAACGGATTAGGTGAAAGGTTAGCTAACACGCTAAGTAGATTTCTAAAATGTTATGCCACTTTAAACAATGCTACCTTATATAATGTTACTTACCCTACATTATTCATCTCATATGCATATGTATATACTGTACTCTACATCATCGACTGCATCCTTATGTAACACATGTATCACTAGCCACTTTAACTATGCCACTTTGTTTACTTTGTCTACACACTCATCTCATATGTATATACTGTACTCGATACCATCTACTGTATGCTGCTCTGTACCATCACTCATTCATATATCCTTATGTACATGTTCCTCATCCCCTTACACTGTGTATAAGACAGTTTGGGAATTGTTAGTTAGATTACTTGTTGGTTATCACTGCATTGTCGGAACTAGAAGCACAAGCATTTCGCTACACTCGCATTAACATCTGCTAACCATGTGTATGTGACAAATAAAATTTGATTTGAAATAGCATGCGTTTACAAAGTTGCCAAAATTGTCTATGGAGATTCGAACGCACAACCTTTTGGGTTGCTAGATGTTTGCATTATACACCAAACCACCCTCCTTTCGTTTATTCCTTAAATCAGTAATGCCAAACTCTACCAATCAGGTTCGCTCCAGCTGTCCTAGTGATGCTCGTTTCTTGATAGAATAAACAGCTTTTTCTAAAGCAAATTACGGCGTTGTGGTGGTTACCATCATGTGAATGCAGGGTTTTTCTAGGTGGTGGTGGTGGTGGGGGGGGGGGTGTTATAGTATTCTGTGAATGAAAGCATGCGTATGTTGCACAAGACAGTTTGATCAATCCTAATAATTTGTTGCGCATGCAAATCCTACTCTCCATGCGCGCCAGAATAAGAGATTTACGCACAGTTGATAAAGGCCCCCAGCTGTTCACACCCCATGGTGGTTTTCCATACATTAGCCTGAAGCTCCGGGCCTCCCAAGTATTGGTTGAATGTCCTCTGTTCCTTTTGACTTGTGGGTAACATTCAAGTCATTTAGCACACACGCTTATCCAGAGCATTTAGGGTTAAGTGCTGTGCTCAAGGGCACAGACAGATTTCCCACCTAGTCAGCTCAGGGATTTGAACCAGCCAACCTTTCGGTTATGGGCCCAATGCTCTTAACCACTTGGTTACCTGCCGCGCGTTCAGGATCACCTTGCCTGGTGATGAGATGTGATCCATATCAAAGAGATGATTGATACATTTGCCATGATAGCGTGACTCCTCAATTCCTCATGCCACAAAATGTTATGCAGGAATGGAAAAGACAAGTAGACCAAACAAAATATAGGTGGTCGTTTCAAATGCTCTAAAATGTGGAAAAGGTGAGGAAACATCATACAAGGTAAATCTTATTTCCATTTCTTTATTTCTTTTAAAACCAATAGGAATTGAGGATATCTTCAAAATGGGTAAGATGATAAAAAGAAACTGACCATTTGCTTTCTTTTCCTTCAGAGTGAGACTAGGGATTAACGGTTGAGATCATTGTATGCGTGTGTGTGCATGCGTGTGTGTGTGTGTGTGTGTGTGTGTGTGTGTGTGTGCGCGCGCATGCACAGTCATTGTAGGAAAGTCCTATTGGAAACCCAGTAAGCAGCCTTGGTGAATAGAAAAAAGTACCTACAGTAAGACTAGTCAAGTGTCTTCCTGTGAAACTGGCTCTGTGTGTGATGGTCATAAGGGGGTTCGGGGTCTTTTCCGAGGTGGACTGAATATTGCACTCCCGCAAGATTGTATTTAATTATTTTTTTAAGAAAATGAAAACATGGCTCTAGAATAAAATGAGAAACAGAAAAGTGTCCTTGCCCCCAACCCCAGACTGCCTTGCTAGTTACAGCCAGTGAATAAATACAGCGGACATATTTAAAACCCAGCCAACCCAGTAATTAAAAAGTGACATCAAGCAAGTGGGGTAGAGAGAAAAATATTACTGCATTTTCAGTGGAACTTTTCAGAGATTTTGTGTTGTACAAAAATACATCAATAGCCAAATGGACAGTAATTTGTCATTTTTCTTCTAATGTGCTGAAGGGTTTACAAACATTTAAAAAAAGGTACATAACCCTGGGCAAATCCATAATTCATATCATTAATAGAAAAATAAACAAATCGTCAATATTGATACCATTTTAACATTTGTAGATTTTGTTTGTTAAACTTCCATGTAGGTGTAAAATAAAGAGCTATCCCATGATTCAAAGCTGAAAATAAAAATGCTGAAAAAATTATGTGCCCGTGTTATGACACTGGTAACTTTGAGGCGGGCCTATATCTGTGTGCGTTGACCTTCTTGTTCATTGGTTCGGCTGGTTGGACCCCTAGATTTGCATTCATTCAAATGTAATCGTTCGCTCATTGATTAATTGATTCTGTGATCAATTAGCCATGTCTCAGTGGTAACAAATCACAATAATTACTGATAGGTCCTCTCTCCCCTTGGTTGGAATAATGTTGTTCCCACTAGCTGCTGTATTCTTGATGAGACGCTGCACAGACACTTTACTGGACACAACAGTTGGGGCCGTTGGCATCCTTGAACCGCAGACGCATCTTGGGTCTGTATTTCTCCAGGTAAAGAAGCTGCTTGGAGTTGAACGCTCCACGTCTCTTCCTGAGGGGAGGGAGGAAAAACAACAAGGTGGTCTCATAATGTCACAAGAGACCATGCAGCACATATGCAACAATATCCACACAAATCAATATGTGCCCTGGGCAAATTCTAACAAACTAATGAAGAGAATACATGACAGTACATGTTCGACAGCACAGAAACATTGGTTAGGCTCCATGCCCTGTGTGGAACAGTGGTGGCTAATGGCACTTAAAATCAGAGGGACAGGCTCATAGTAACAGCTGGAGTGGAACAGTATCTAACATGTGTTTGATATCATACAAGCCTCCCCCGCCTCCATTGGTGTGGAAGTTAGTGGTACTTACTGTCGTATGAACTGCACCGCATCCTCATACTTCATCCCAGTTTCAATCAGCGCTAAGGCCACCATGACTGGAGCTCTACAGCACAGACACAATATACATGTCAAATGAGCAAGCAACAAATACCAGCCAGCATGCTGTGTCATGGTTGTGTAGTGTAAAGCATGCTGTGTCATGGTTGTGTAGTGTAAAGCATGCTGTGTCATGGTCGTGTAGTGTAAAGCATGCTGTGTCATGGTTGTGTAGTGTAAAGCATGCTGTGTCATGGTTGTGTAGTGTAAAGCATGCTGTGTCATGGTTGTTGTGTAAAGCATGCTGTGTCATGGTTGTGTAGTGTAAAGCATGCTGTGTCATGGTTGTGTAGTGTAAAGCATGCTGTGTCATGGTTGTGTAGTGTAAAGCATGCTGTGTCATGGTTGTGTAGTGTAAAGCATGCTGTGTCATGGTTGTTGTGTAAAGCATGCTGTGTCATGGTTGTGTAGTGTAAAGCATGCTGTGTCATGGTTGTGTAGTGTAAAGCATGCTGTGTCATGGTTGTGTAGTGTAAAGCATGCTGTGTCATGGTTGTGTAGTGTAAAGCATGCTGTGTCATGGTTGTGTAGTGTAAAGCATGCTGTGTCATGGTTGTGTAGTGTAAAGCATGCTGTGTCATGGTTGTGTAGTGTAAAGCATGCTGTGTCATGGCTGTGTAGTGTAAAGCATGCTGTGTCATGGCTGTGTAGTGTAAAGCATGCTGTGTCATGGTTGTGTAGTGTAAAGCATGCTGTGTCATGGCTGTGTAGTGTAAAGCATGCTGTGTCATGGTTGTGTAGTGTAAAGCATGCTGTGTCATGGTTGTGTAGTGTAAAGCATGCTGTGTCATGGTTGTGTAGTGTAAAGCATGCTGTGTCATGGCTGTGTAGTGTAAAGCATGCTGTGTCATGGCTGTGTAGTGTAAAGCATGCTGTGTCATGGTTGTGTAGTGTAAAGCATGCTGTGTCATGGCTGTGTAGTGTAAAGCATGCTGTGTCATGGTTGTGTAGTGTAAAGCATGCTGTGTCATGGTTGTGTAGTGTAAAGCATGCTGTGTCATGGTTGTGTAGTGTAAAGCATGCTGTGTCATGGTTGTGTAGTGTAAAGCATGCTGTGTCATGGTTGTGTAGGTAGCAGTGTAGTGTAAAGCATGCTATTTCATGGTTATGTAGGGATGTAGTGTAAAGCATGTTGTGTCATGGTTATGTAGGTAGCAGTGTAGTGTAAAGCTGAGACACTGGCCTGGGAAACCCACAGGGGGTGGCCTGGGTTCACTGCAACCCCGCTGGGGCATCACATTCACACAAAGTGTGATAAGTGTTACTGTAAGCAAACCTCTCAAGAAGAAAAAAAATGCACCGCAACTTAAATTCCCAGACAGACTGCCCGGAATGTCAAAACTCAAAGCTGACAGAGCATTCTTGTGTGGGTTTTCAGAGAGAAGGAGAGAAGAGGGAGAGGAGGGACAGTGATAGAGGGAATATGAGAACGAGCACCCTTTTGTGCATTCCAGGGTTTCCGTTAGGAAAATGTGGAGCTGGACAACGTGACTGGGAAGAATGGAGAAATGTGGACCTATAGCACATATGGAAAGTATTCATGCCTTCCTTTCCCACAGCCTTTTCCTAAAATGGATTAAAGAGATTTTTTACAATCTACACACAATTCCCCATAATGACAAAGCGAAAACCGGTTTAGATTTTTTTTTGCAAATGTATGTTTAAACTCAGCAAAAAAAAAAAAAAAACATCCTCTCACTGTGAACTGCGTTTATGTTCAACAAACTTAACATGTGTAAATATTCGTATGAACATATGATTCAACAACTGAGACAAACTGAACAAGTTCCACAGACATGTGAATACATGGAATAAGGTGTCCTTGAACAAAGCGGGTGTCAAATCAAAAGTAACAGTCAGTATCTGGTGTGGCCACCAGCTGCATTAAGTACTACAGTGCATCTTCTCCTCTGACATTCCTGTCTTGCAGGAAATCATGCACAGAACGAGCAGTATGGCTGGTGACATTGTCATGCTGGAGGGTCATGTCAGGATGAGCCTGCAGGAAGGGTACCACATGAGGGAGGAGGATGTCTTCCCTGTAACGCACAGCGTTGAGACTGTCTGCAATGACAACAAGCTCAGTCCGATGATGCTGTGTGACACACCGCCCCAGACCATGACGGACCCTCCGCCTACAAATCGATCCCGCTCCAGAGTACAGGCCTCGGTGTAATGCTCATGCCTTCGACGATAAACAAAAATCCGACAATCGCCCCTGGTGAGACAAAACCGCGACTCATCAGTGAAGAGCACTTTTTGCCAGTCCTGTCTGGTCGAGTGATTGTGGATTTGTGCCCATAGGCGACATTGTTGCCGGTGATGTCTGGTGAGGACCTGTCTACAACAGGCCTACAAGCCCTCAGTCCAGCCTCTCTCAGCCTATTGCGTACAGTCTGAGCACTGATGGAGGGATTGTGCATTCCTGGTGTAACTCGGGCAGTTGTTCTTGCCATCCTGTACCTGTCCCACAGGTGTGATGTTCGGGTTTTCCGATCCTGTGCAGGTGTTGTTACACCGTGAGGACGATCAGCTGTCCGTCCTGTCTCACTGTAGTGCCGTCTTGGGCGTCTCACAGTACGGACATAGCAATTTCTTGCTCAGGTCACATTTGCAGTCCTCATGCCTCCTTGCAGCAGGCCCAAGGCACGTTCACGCAGATGAGCAGGGACCCTGGGCATCTTTCATAGTCAGTAGAAAGGCCTCTTTAGTGTCATAAGTTTTCATAACTGTGACTCTAGGCTCAATGGGAAGCTATCCGGATGTGAAAATACCTCCCTCTAGCCTAGAGGTTCATTGCCTACCGTCTGTAAGCTGTTAGTATCTTAACGACCATTCCACAGGTGCATGTTCATAAATTGTTTATGGTTCATTGAACAAGCATGGGAAACAGTGTTTAAACCCTTTACAATAAAGATCTGTTAAGTTATTTGGACTTAAAATAATTACCTTCGAAAGACAGGGTCCTGAAAAAGGGACTCTTTTGTTTGCTGAGATATATAAATAAAATAATTCCCTTATTTACACAAGTATTTCAGACCCTTTGCTATGAGAATCGAAGTTGAGCTCAGGTGGATCCTGTTTCCATTGATCATCCTTGATGTTTCTAAAACTTGGGAGTCCACCTGTGGTAAATACAATTGATTGGACATGATTTTGAAAGGCACACACGTCTATATAAGGTCCCACAGTTGACAGTGCATGTCAGAGCAAAAACCAAACCATGATGTCGAAGGAATTGTCTGTAGAGCTCCGAGACAGGATTGTGTCGAGGCACAGATCTGGGGAAGGGTACCAAAAAAAGTCTGCAGCATTGAAGGTCCCCAAGAACACAGTGGCCTCCATCATTCTTAAATGGTAGAAGTTTGGAACCACCAATAATTCCTAGAGCTGGCCGCCCAGCCAAACTGAGCAATCGAGAGAAAAAGGCCTTGGTCAGGGTAGTGACAAGAACCCAATGGTCACTGACATACAACCATCTCTGCAGCACTCCACCAATCAGGCCTTTGTGGCCAGACAGAAGCCACATGACAGCCCGCTTGGAATTTGCCAAAATGCACCTAAAGGACTCTGACCATGAGAAACAAGATTCTCGGGTCTGATGAAACCAAGATTGAACTCTTTGGCCTGAATTCCTCCAGACATGACGCTTGGCAACCTGGCATGGTGGCGGTAGCATACTGTGTAGATGTTTTTCAGGAACTGGGAAAATAGTCAGGATCGAGGGAAAGGAACAGAGAAAAGTACAGAGATCCTTAACGAAAACCTACTCCAGAGCGCTCAGGACCTCAGACTGGGGCGAAATGTCACCTTCCAACAGGACAACGACCCTAAGCACACAGCAAAGACGACGCATGAGTAGCTTTAGAACAAATCTCAATGTCCTTGAGTGGCCAAGCCAGTGCCCAGACTAACATCTCTGGAGAAACCTGAAAATAGCTGTGCAGCAACACTCCCAATCCAACCTGACAGAGCTTGAGGATCTGCAGAGAAGAATGGAAGAAACTCCCCAAATACAGATGTGCCAAGCTTGTAGCATCATACCCAAGAAGACTCGAGGCTGTAATCACTGCCAAAGCTGCTTCAAAGTACAAGGTCTGATATAAATGTGATCAGTTTTTTATTTTGCATAAATGAGAGAAAAGAAATCTTAGTGTTTTTGTTTATGGGGTAGTGTTTATAGATTGACAAAAACAATTGAATCCATTTTAGAATAAGGCTTTAACGTAACAAAATGAGTTAAGTCAATACTTTGGGTGCATAAAACCATTAGGGATTCTACCCACGTTGCGCAGAATGACAGAAATCACATTTTGATGATGGTAATTTAGCTAAACAGAACATGCAACTCCTGTAATGATCAGCCAATAAAACATAATTTTCAAACTAATTTGCGGGGAAACACCATTGTAAACAGAGCACCTGATGCAAGCAGTTCCACGTGTCAGATACATCTGTCAGAAACTTAGAATAGTAATCTAAACAGGCAACAACTACAATGGGTTGCTAATATGACTAAGATTGGGCCTTTGGCTTCTGGACAATGAAAGTTGATATGAAAACCAATAGCAATTCATTTTTTGACTTTGTATTTATTTTTATAGGGACAGTGCACATTAATCAACGTTTCAGTAAAAGTGCCAGTTTTAGCCAATCGGCTAATTTTCAACCACAGTCCCTGGGCAGGTTTTTACAAATAATTACAATACAATCAATGAGCAGTGAGCAAACGCAGAGCAACATGGGACATACGCATGCAGACAGAGCAACATGGGACATACGCATGCAGACAGAGCAACATGGGACATACGCATGCAGACAGAGCAACATGGTATGCAGACAGAGCAACATAGCACAAAAAGACAAAACCCATAAAAGCAACAAATTATTTCCACACCTCACAAGCTATAGACAACAGACAACATGGAAAGCAGCTAGGGGTTATGTTCACAAATCTGACTGACCTTTAGCCATGTCTTCATGTTTTTGTGAAATTGTGATAGGTGAGTCAGTTGTGTGTGTCTGATGGCAGTGTTTTCCAGACATGGGAAGGCATGGCATATGAGTAAGTTTTGATAAATTAATTGCCTTTCTATGGTCAGATTTTGCCTAGCCTACTTTAACACAAGCCATGCCTAATAATGAAGTAAAACAATTAAGTATATGTTTTCAAAATGCATACTACCTCCAGCTCACATTGCACGGTGGTGGGTGATGTGCTGATAGCCTGCCAACCATTGCCTTTGCACTTGAATGGCGAATCGGAGGCGCACTTCAATTACCAGTTGAGAAATAAAAATAGTAGCTCTTTTCAAATCATGGCCATAAAAACAGTTAACATACAATTGCATTTAGAATGGTTGCGCAATGACTGGGCTTATAAAAGCAGCAGTAGCAGTAGCGCTAGCGCTGTCTGACAAGATATTCCACTCAAAGTAAGCGCTACATGCTAAAGTAAGCGCTACATGCTAAAGTAAGCGCTACATGCTAAAGTAAGCGCTACATGCTAAAGTAAGCGCTACATGCTAAAGTAAGCGCTACATGCTAAAGTAAGCGCTACATGCTAAAGTAAGCGCTACATGCTAAAGTAAGCGCTACATGCTAAAGTAAGCGCTACATGCTAAAGTAAGCGCTATATGCTAAAATAAGCGCTATATGCTAAAATAAGCGCTATATGCTAAAATAAGCGCTATATGCTAAAATAAGCGCTATATGCTAAAATAAGCGCTATATGCTATGCGCGCAGCATTAACATGACTAACGAAAATTTAAAAAAATAATTAACCTATAGACCAATAAGCATGACGGTCAAATGTATTTACATCCACTGATATTTACATTAATTAATAAAATGACTTCGCAACAGGATTGTTTTGACTAGCCGACAGCAACCTTATTTAAAATCGGCTTTTAATGTATCGCTCAATACCGGCAATTACCGGCTAACGGAAACCCTGGCAGACACGAGATAGAAAGTGAGAAGGTGCAAGTGTGAGAGTGAGAGTGAGTGAGAGTGAGAGAGAGAGAGAGAGAGAGAGAGAGAGAGAGAGAGAGAGAGAGAGAGAGAGAAACAACCACTAACAACCCCTCCCACGCCCTGAGTCTCTAAAGGCTGTGGCTGGCTGGCGTGAATAAGAGCATCAGAATGCTGCCGGCCCTGAGGATTGCAGTAAACACAGCACCAGGAGATTCATGTAGAAAAACAGGTCTGTCTGACCAGCACCACTGCTTACAGAGCCCACAGCAATGTGTGTGTGTGTGTGTGTGTGTGTGTGTGTGTGTGTGTGTGTGTGTGTGTGTGTGTGTGTGTGTGTGTGTGTGTGTGTGTGCACCAGAAGTCCCCACAAGGATAGTCAAACAAGGACCATTTGGACAAGTGGGGACATTTCGCTGGTCCCCACAAGGAAACAAGCACACCTGATTCAAGTTGTCAACTAATCATCAGGGTCTCAATGAGTTGAATCAGGTATGTTTGTCTGGGGCTACAACAAAAATGTGTACTGTTGGGGTTACTGGAGGTGGGCTGTTGGGGTTACTGGAGGTGGGAAATACAGGTCTAAGCAATGCACTGAATCAATAACCCTGGACAGGCGTGAGTAGTGTGGAACCCGTCTTGGCAGACTGCGGGAAGGGGTATCTCTATGGCAGGGGTGTCAAACTCATTCCACGGAGGGCTGTTTTTCTTTTTCTATTAAATTAAGACCTAGAGTACAGGGGAGAAGCAAAAACCCGCAGACACACAGCCCTCTGTGGAATGGTGTACAGCAGCACACCCTGGAGAACCAGGCTAACAGGGAGAGGATGAGAGAGGCCAGAGCTAATCACCCAGAAGCTAGAGAGAGGATGAGGCCAGAGCTAATCACCCAGAAGCTAGAGAGAGAGGATGAGGCCAGAGCTAATCACCCAGAAGCTAGAGAGAGAGGATGAGGAGGCCAGAGCTAATCACCCAGAAGCTATAGAGAGGATGAGGCCAGAGCTAATCAACCAGAAGCTAGAGAGAGAGGATGAGGAGGCCAGAGCTAATCACCCAGAAGCTATAGAGAGAGGATGAGGAGGCCAGAGCTAAATCACCCAGAAGCTATAGAGAGGATGAAGAGGCTAAAGCTAAATCACACAGAAGCTATAGAGAGGATGAGGAGGCTCAAGCTAATCACACAGAAGCTATAGAGAGGATGAGGAGGCTAAAGCTAATCACACAGAAGCTATAGAGAGAGGATGAGGAGGCTCAAGCTAATCACACAGAAGATATAGAGAGAGGGTGAAGAGGCTAAAGCTAATCACACAGAAGCTATAGAGAGAGGATGAGGAGGCCAGAGCTAATCACACAGAAGCTATAGAGAGGATGAGGAGGCTAAACCTAATCACACAGAAGCTATAGAGAGGATGAGGAGGCTAAAGCATACTCTAGCCTGGAGAACCAGTATGACAAAGCGAGACAGAGGCCAACACTAACAGAGAGAATGAATCAAGCGCATACACTGGAGAAAAAGAATAGCAGGATAGCTTAACAGAGACAGTGGTGCCGACAGCAGAGAAGCTAGCTATAAAGTGGGGATGAGAATAGCCGGTAGAACCACAGAAGCACCAGTCTATTGCTAGCAGGTTAATAGACAGATTGGTAAGACATGGGGGATATGTAGGCTAAAGAGAGAAGCCAACAGAACAGAGCAGATCATGGAACCTGGAGACCACAGAGAACCAGGCTTAACATGAAACATTGTAATCAAGGCCACTTACTCATTAAACTCACCTGGCCCACTTAGACACTTAACCAGGTTAACACACTCACCGACCCAGCCCCGCCACACAGTGCACGGCAATACAGCAGCCAGGCTCGCCTCTGAACTTGGTCTTAAGCAGGTTCAACCAGTCGTCCACTATCTTGGTGGGGGGTGGGGCACCATCGTCAAAGGGCCAGTCCTGCAGAGGAAGAGGGACAAGAACGTCAACATGGATCAAACCAAGGGCTAGGTACTAAGCTAACATATGGAATTGTTTGAAGATGGTCTTACCATAGATAATTTAGCAATTTGATTTTACATTTTTAGAACCCTTTAAGTATAAAAATATACATTTAAATTGAATAAAATATTTAATTTGGCCTTCCCTACTATAGGCCATAGAAACACATTGAATAATTTTCATAAATGGCAAAAAACACAGCCAGAAAATGAATAATATGTGTCCTATATCTAGGAGATGAAGGACCCCGCCTTTCAAGGGTAATTCTTAAATCCAAAAAAGCTTCACAGATCTTCATTGTAAAGGGCTTAAACACGGTTTCCCATACTTGTTCAATGAACCGTTAAACAATGAATGAACATGCACTAACAGCTTACAGATGGTAGGCAATGAACCTCTAGTCTAGAGGGAGGTATTTTCACGTCCGGATAGCGCCCCATCGAGCCTAGAGACGTTACGGTCACAGTTATGAAAACTTAGGACACTAAAGAGGCCTTTCTACTGACTCTGGAAAACACCAAAAGAAAGATGCCCAGGGTCCCTGCTCATCTGCGTGAACGTGCCTTAGGCATGCTGCAAGGAGGCATGAGGACTGCAAATGTGGCCACGGCAATAAATTGCAATGTCCGTACTGTGAGACGCCTAAGACAGCGCTACAGTGAGACAGGACGGACAGCTGATCGTCCTCACGGTGGCAGACCACGTGTAACAACACCTGCACAGGATCGGAAAACCCGAACATCACACCTGCGGGACAGGTACAGGATGGGAAGAACAACTGCCCGATTTACACCAGGAACGCACAATCCCTCCATCAGTGCTCAGACTGTCCACAAAAGGCTGAGAGGCTGGACTGAGGGATTGTAGGCCTGTTGTAAGACAGGTCCTCACCAGACATCACCGGCAACGTCGCTTATGTGCACAAACCCACCGTCGCTGGACCAGATAGGACTGGCAAAAAGTACTCTTCACTGACAAGTCGCGGTTTTGTCTCACCAGGGGCGATGGTCGGATTTATCATCAAAGGAATGAGCGTTCCGTCTAGGCCTGTACTCTGGCGCGGGATTCATTTAGGAGGTGGAGGGTCCATCATGGTCTGGGGCGGTGGGTCACAGAATCATCTGACTGAGCTTGTTGTCATTGCAGGCAATCTCAACGTTGTGTGTTACAGGGAAGACATCCTCAGGGAAGACTTCCTCCTCCCTCATGTGGTACCCTTCCTGCAGACTCATCCTGACATGACCCTCCAGCATGACAATACCACCAGCCATATTGCTCGTTCTGTGTGTGATTTCTTGCAAGACAGGAATATCAGTGTTCTGCCATGGCCAGCGAAGAACTCTGATCTCAATCCCATTGAGCACGTATCGGACCTGTTGGATCGGAGGGTGAGGGCTAGGGCCATTCCCCCCAGAAATGTCCGGGAACTGGCAGGTGCCTTGGTGGAAGAGTGGGGTAACATCTCACAGCAAGAACTGGCAAATCTGGTGCAGTCCATGAGGAAAATATGTACTGCAGTACTTAATGCAGCTGGTGGCCACACCAGATACTGACTGTTACTTTTGATTTGGACCTCCCCTTTGTTAAGGGACACATTCCATTTCTGTTAGTCACATGTCTGTGGAACTTGTTCAGCTTTTGTCTCAGGTTGTTGAGTCTTATGTTCATACAAATATTTACACATTAAGTTTGCCGAGTTTATAAGAAAACTAAGGAAATATCTTTGTTTGCTTAAAACTACCGCCATACTTCCATTTGTTTGTGGGGGTTACCTTCTGGTTAGTCTCGTGACATTTGTGGGGGTCATAGAGCAAAACGGTGAACTCCATCATGTTTGTGAGAGTCTCCCCTTTCCATAGAGGGGTCATAATAGTTTTATAAGTCAAACTGTTTGGATGCTACAGAAGTTGTGAGAAGGCCAATTTTCAGGAAGTCTCATGGTCTGACAAACACCGCTGAAACACGGCCACCTTCCACCGCAAATACGGAAGCCCGCCGTAGGCTGCTGCGGTGGATGGAGACGCAACCCCATCTCTATCTTAAATAGACAGATGTATTTATTAATGTTACTTAGATTGACCCACGGGTGAGTCAACAGACTTAAAGATTAACCAGTGCACAATGCTCAAAGGCAGTGCAGGATTCAAAGCCTGATTGAAGCAGAGCAGCTGTATCATGTGTGTCTAAGTTGGGAAGCTTGATATGCTGAAGTACTGTGTGTGTGTGTGTGTGTGTGTGTGTGTGTGTGTGTGTGTGTGTGTGTGTGTGTGTGTGCTGGCAGACAGCCTGACCATCTGAGCCTCTGTACTTGTGCTGACTCAGTCTCAGCTATGGCTTAGCACATCTCGCTCTCCCATATCATCCTCTGCCTGTCGCAGCCTTCTCGCTCTCTCTCTCTCTCTCTCTCTCTCTGTCTGTCCTATGATATCATGGGCCAGTTTTATGTAGGCAACTGTCACAGATCCTGTTTCATATTTGAAAAGTGACAAAGACAAGAACTGAAAGGGTTGTGTTACTAATTGCTTTTCACTGTAGTTTGCCAATCAGCCATGCTTTCAAAATTCTGCTATCCTTCTCAAACATTTCATCCAATGCATTGGAGAGTGACAGGCAGAATGGGGAGAGGAACACTCCAGGACCAGGGGTGGTGATCACTATCAAGGACTCTCCCAAACACAAAGGGTCTCTGGTTTTCCTGAATCACCTGTGGGACAGCTGAATAAAATAATGTTGTACAATACAGTAAGAGAGAAACACACAGAGCAAGAAGGCCTGGGTGGAGCCCAATTCATCTGGATCTGAGCCAGAGATTCCTTCCTTTCCTCCACCCATTCGCTCAGCACACTGCGGGAGGCAGACTTCCTCTGTTCTCAACTAACAGAATTTCTCCAGAGGGGCAACCCCACCTGTTTTATTTGACATTCCATGAAAAAGAAAGTGTATCCAACTACCCTCAATTCCTCGGAAGGAAACAAAGGGATCCGGTTTTGGTTCAGTATAAATTCTGACTGCCCTCAAGGAGTGTGTGTGCACGCATTCGTGTTATCCTCACCATAACTTCAATCCCCTCCTTCTCCACTGGGGCCTTGTCGTAGGTGGCGTCACACACTCTCACCAGCGTGTTCACCTCAAACTTCTTCAGCTCCTGAGAGACAGACACAGCGATTGCGAGAGACACAGCGATTGCGAGAGACACAGCGATTGCGAGAGACACAGCGAGAGAGACACAGCGATTGCGAGAGACACAGCGAGAGAGACACAGCGATTGCGAGAGAGACACAGCGAGAGAGACACAGCGAGAGAGACACAGCGAGAGAGACACAGCGAGAGAGACACAGCGAGAGAGACACAGCGAGAGAGACACAGCGAGAGAGACACAGCGAGAGAGACACAGCGAGAGAGACACAGCGAGAGAGACACAGCGAGAGAGACACAGCGATTGCGAGAGACACAGCGAGAGAGACACAGCGATTGCGAGAGACACAGCGAGAGAGACACAGCGAGAGAGACACAGCGATTGCAGAGACACAGCGAGAGAGACACAGCGAGAGAGACACAGCGATTGCGAGAGACACAGCGAGAGAGACACAGCGATTGCGAGAGAGACACAGCGAGAGAGACACAGCGAGAGAGACACAGCGAGAGAGACACAGCGAGAGAGACACAGCGAGAGAGACACAGCGATTGCGAGAGACACAGCGAGAGAGACACAGCGAGAGAGACACAGCGAGAGAGACACAGCGAGAGAGACACAGCGAGAGAGACACAGCGATTGCGAGAGACACAGCGAGAGAGACACAGCGAGAGAGACACAGCGATTGCGAGAGACACAGCGAGAGAGACACAGCGATTGCGAGAGACACAGCGAGAGAGACACAGCGATTGCGAGAGACACAGCGAGAGAGACACAGCGAGAGAGACACAGCGATTGCGAGAGACACAGCGAGAGAGACACAGCGATTGCGAGAGACACAGCGAGAGAGACACAGCGAGAGAGACACAGCGATTGCGAGAGACACAGCGAGAGAGACACAGCGAGAGAGACACAGCGAGAGAGACACAGCGATTGCGAGAGACACAGCGAGAGAGACACAGCGAGAGAGACACAGCGAGAGAGACACAGCGAGAGAGACACAGCGAGAGAGACACAGCGAGAGAGACACAGCGAGAGAGACACAGAGAGACACAGCGAGAGAGACACAGCGATTGGAGACACAGCGATTAGAGAGACACAGCGAGAGAGACACAGCGAGAGAGACACAGCGACACAGCGAGAGAGACACAGCGAGAGAGACACAGAGAGACACAGCGACACAGAGAGACACAGCGATTGCGATTGCGGAGACACAGCGAGAGAGACACAGCGAGCGAGAGACACAGCGAGAGACACACACAGCGAGAGAGACACAGCGATTGCGAGAGACACAGCGAGAGAGACACAGCGATTGCGAGGGACACAGCGAGAGAGACACAGCGAGAGACACAGCGAGAGAGACACAGCGATTGCGAGAGACACAGCGAGAGACACAGCGAGACACAGCGAGAGAGACACAGCGATTGCGAGAGACACAGCGAGAGAGACACAGCGATTGCGAGAGACACAGCGAGAGAGACACAGCGATTGCGAGAGACACAGCGAGAGAGACACAGCGATTGCGAGAGACACAGCGAGAGAGACACAGCGATTGCGAGAGACACAGCGATTGCGAGAGACACAGAGAGAGACACGAGAGAGACACAGCGATTGCGAGAGACACAGCGAGAGAGACAGCAGCGAGAGACACAGAGACACAGCGATTGCGAGAGACACAGCGATTGCGAGAGACACAGAGAGACACAGCGAGAGAGACACAGAGAGACACAGCGAGAGAGACACAGCGATGCGATTGCGAGAGACACAGCGATTGCGAGAGACACAGCGAGAGACACAGCGAGAGAGACACAGCGAGAGAGACACAGCGAGAGAGACACAGCGAGAGAGACACAGAGAGAGACACGAGAGAGACACAGCGAGAGAGACACAGCGAGAGAGACACAGCGAGAGAGACACAGCGAGAGAGACACAGCGAGAGAGACACAGCGAGAGAGACACAGCGAGGAGACACAGCGAGAGAGACACAGGGAGACACAGCGAGACACAGCGAGGAGACACAGCGAGGAGACACAGCGAGACACAGGAGACACAGCGAGAGAGACACAGCGAGGAGACACAGCGAGGAGACACAGCGAGGAGACACAGCGAGGGAGACACACGAGAGAGACACAGCGAGAGGAGACACAGCGAGAGAGACACAGCGAGGAGACACAGCGAGGGAGACACAGCGAGGAGACACAGGGAGACACAGCGAGGGAGAGGGAGACACAGCGAGGGAGACACAGCGAGGGAGACACAGCGAGGGAGACACAGCGAGGGAGACACAGCGAGGGAGACACAGCGAGGGAGACACAGCGAGGGAGACACAGCGAGGGAGACACAGCGAGGGAGACACAGCGAGGGAGACACAGCGAGGGAGACACAGCGAGGGAGACACAGCGAGGGAGACACAGCGAGGGAGACACAGCGAGGGAGAGAGAGAGAAAAAAACGTATACTCTAAAATGCTTGTTTAATTGTTGGTTGAAGTGAGTTTGTTATTGTCGGTATTGGTGAGGATATTGATGCACGTCGTCAGATGTATGTGTAAGTCTCTCCAGAGTGAACTTGAGCGTTGAATGGTTATACATGTACACACACGGCGGCCTCACCTCAGTGAACTTGTTGAGCGTGGCGTTGGTGGGGTTGTGTGTGATGAGGAACCTCATGCCCTCGTAGGTAATCTCCACTGCTGCAGGGCGGTTCATGTTGGCGAGACGGCTTTGAAAACAATTACAATTAAATACTTAGAATCTCTCTTGCAAGAAGGATGACTACTTTTGGCTCAGATGTCAGCAAGGACTTGTAGAATTCTGTAGGTTAAAAAAATAAATAAAAACAGGACAACGAAGGGAAGAGGTGGAGGATGGTGTGGGAAACGCGTGTGGACGGCAACAAGAAGGTTTACATAAAAAGTGGGGCAACAAAAAACTGGATGATCTTGTCCACAAGACTCCACGGGGGGGTGTAAAAAAATATTTCAAAATAAATAAACTAAAATAAAAACTAATGCAGAGACTATCCACCAGTCATCCAATCGGACATTCAGATTTTACCCCATTCAGGAGAGTGGTATGTGATTGGCTTCTGGGAGAGAAAGCAGGAAGTAGAGGAGAACTAGGCAGTTTTCTTATTGGCCGCTCAGGGGACAGAGCTGGGCAATTTGGCCTTGGACTACGCGATATCCCAGGGGACGTTGGAGGAGACAGAGGTTCCCAGTGTGCTGGCTTCAGGGGGGCTTCTGGGTAGCGTAGTCCTGAGGGGGGCGGACGATTCACTTGTCCACGAAGGCGAGGTGCTGTGCCTGGCAGAAGTCTCCACTGACGCTCACATTCGCCATATATGGATGGTCCAAATCAACACAGAAACACTGCAGAGAGAGAGAGTGAAGAACAAACCATTGTAAATACAACCCATATTTATGCTTATAACACTGCAGAGAGAGAGAGAGAGAGAGAGAGAGAGAGAGAGAGAGAGAGAGAGAGAGAACAAACCATTGTAAATACAACCCATATTTATGCTTATAACACTGCAGAGAGAGAGAGAGAGCGAGAGAGCGAGAGAGAGAGAGAGAGAGAGAGAGAGAGAGAGAGAGAGAGAGAGAGAGAGAGAGAGAGAGAGAGAGAGAGAGAGAACAAACCATTGTAAATACAACCCATATTTATGCTTATTTATTTTATCTTGTGTCCTTTAACCATTTGTACATTGTTAAAACACTGATATGACATTTGTAATGTCTATTGTTTTGAAACTTCCGTATGTTTACTGTTAATTGTTATTGTTTATTTCACTTGATATATATTCACTTTATATATTATCTACCTCACTTGCTTTGGCAATGTTAACATGTTTCCCATGCCAATAAAGCCCTTGAATTGAATTGAGAGAGAGACAGACAGACAGAGGATGTGGAGGAGAGAAAATGAGAGGGAGGAGGAGAGAGTATAATGTGGTTTGGTAAACTGAAATAGACAACACAGGCACCTTTTAGCAAGGCACTCTTGAAGTTCTTAAAGAGCAAGACGACGCAGAGAAATCTTGTTGGGGAAACTGGAGAAACTCATTACATCAGAAATATGACTCCACATGTGGAGGCTATTAACCCCATTATCAGAACCATTATCAGCTTTGTACTAAGGTGTTATAATGACCTATTATTTCTGACTTTGTATCCAGCCACACACAGCCTGATCATGCAGACAGACAACACAGACACCCATGAGCTCTTGGCTTCAAGAGAGCCTCTCATAAATCATTTACGGCCTGCCCTCACCTCTAACCGGCTGATCATCAGCCAAGATCTGAAGCGTCTGGACACAGCCGCCACAAACTGGCTAGTCACACACACTACGAGGGTGAGGGAGTGGGGAAGAAGAGGGGTTGGGGGAGAGGAGGGAAGAAGAGAGGGGTTGGAGGGTGAAAGTAGGGGTTGGAAGGAAAGGGAGGGGAGAGGTGAGAGCGAGTGGAGGAGAGCAAAAGAGAGGGAGACAGAGGTTGGACCTCGGCAGCAGTGTCTAAAGCAGTAGTCACAAGGTGAGGATTATGGGTCAGCAGTGATTCACACCAGCAGACTGTCACATTCCCACGGTCCCCCGTTCACCTCCCCGTCCCTCAGTCTTTCTCCTTCTCTTTTCATCCCTCACTCAGCACATCTCCTTTTCGGGTCTCCCATCGCTTCACTACATTCATTCTCCCATTTATTTAATGTTTTATCTTTGGGAGCAATATGTTCCAATTCAACTAGTGTCTTCCTCCTTTCCCCACAGGCCTCTACATCTTCCCATCTCTAAATCCAAAGGGCTTTATTGGCATGGGAAACATCTGTTTACATTGCCAAAGCAAGTGAAATAGATAATTTTAGCTCTCCTCACATCTTTCTCAATCTGTCGAGGCGCCGGTGTAGAGCAGTCGTCTCGCCCACTGAGCCAAGAACAGAACAACCGTCAGTCTGAGGATCTAGATACTTTAACCTCTCTGGGTTACAACCAAATTATGATCAATACGTAAAATAGTACATTTATCACGAAAAAAAAAATGAAACATTGACATTACCGTGTAGTTGACCAATAAAGTGTGGTCTGATGGGGATGTGGACATATTCAGTATACATATCCCAAAGAAAGAAATTCTTATTACAATACATTTTTATAGAAAGTTGGAGCTAACCCTGAAAATAGCACTGCTGTGCGAGTCAGTCAAATCGATCGATAATTCTCTTTGTAAATTAAATATAGCAAATATTTGCTATAAGTAGAAACATTCAGAACTTTTGTGAAACATCACAGTTGAAAAAGATCTGGCTAATAGAATAAAAATAGATGGTGTTAAGAGATAGACGGGAGGGGTTGAGTGGAGCTGAAGGCTGGGATCAAAAAATGACTAAAATGTATTGTGTCCATAAAATGTATATAGTATGTATAAGCATAAGTGATGTTGTCCATTAGTTTACTCCAATTAGGGAAGGGGTGATAGGGTTAGGGGAAAATAATATAGGAAAATGTATTTTTTTTAAATATGGGAATTGGAAATGGCGCACATAATTACATTGATGGAAACCAAGCATTTCACAGTAAGGTCTACACTCGTATTTGGCACATGTGACATACATTGATTAGATGTATAATCTCCTGGTGCCAGCATCAGTGCCACTGTTCAAAGGAGACACTAGTTCTCTAGAGTAAATCTCTCCCCGACGCCTTTAATTACCAGCTCCAAAGAGCACTAAGCATAATGCACTGCAAAACACAGCCTGTAGACACTCCACAGCTTGGAGTGTCTTCAAACATGAGAATACAGGGGTTGGGCTCTACTCACCAGATAAGTGGTGTCAGCATATAGACTTCCATGTGTCAAGGTCCTCTCTCCCTAATAATAGTCCCCTAGATGTCTCAGGTTAATATGGAGGAAAGGAGAGGAAGCCAAGGAACCTCAGTTATAGCCTGTCTCTCTGCGTGGCACTAGCTAGAGGACCAGCCCCCAGTCATAGCCTGTCTCTCTGCGTGGCACTAGCTAGAGGACCAGCCCCCAGTCATAGCCTGTCTCTCATAGCCGTGGCACTAGCTAGAGGACCAGCCCCCAGTCAGCCTGTCTCTCTGCGTGGCACTAGCCCCCCAGTCATAGCCGTGGTAGCTAGAGGACCAGCCCCCTCTAGCCTGTCTCTCTGCGTGGCACTAGCTAGAGGACCAGCCCCCAGTCATAGCCTGTCTCTCTGCGTGGCACTAGCTAGAGGACCAGCCCCCAGTCATGGCCTGTCTCTCTGCGTGGCACTAGCTAGAGGACCAGCCCCCAGTCATAGCCTGTCTCTCTGCGTGGCACTAGCTAGAGGACCAGCCCCCAGTCATAGCCTGTCTCTCTGCGTGGCACTAGCTAGAGGACCAGCCCCCAGTCAGTCATGGCCTGCCTGTCTCTCTGCGTGGCACTAGCTAGAGGACCAGCCCCCAGTCATGGCCTGTCTCTCTGCGTGGCACTAGCTAGAGGACCAGTCCCCAGTCATGGCCTGTCTCTCTGCGTGGCACTAGCTAGAGGACCAGCCCCCAGTCATGGCCTGTCTCTCTGCGTGGCACTAGCTAGAGGACCAGCCCATGGCAGCCACATTGTGGTAAGGCCAGACCAGCCCTGCTTCCACAACATTGCCGGAAACTCATGCAAATAACTCTGCCATATTTGCAAACTAGTACTTCTGCAATTACACCCAGCTGTCCGCACAGATGGAGCGGAGAGCAAACACATCAAGTCAGTCTGTAAAGACCATGTGTTTTTTACCACACAGGAAATACAACACGTACTGTAGGGATAGGAACACTGTGGGTGTGAAACTGACTGACATCAGGCAGAATCCTGTAGCCTAATCATACGTAGATGACAAAGACAGGCCTAGACTAATATCATTTAAAAAGTCAATATTGGTCAATTTCCATTAACTCATTTTAACAAAAAAAAAAAAAAACTGAAATGGCCAAGACAGCTAGGCCTACACACAAAACAACAGCATTCAGTTCAACTGAGTTAGGAGCGCTTCATTCTTTCTGTCTAACCTACAACTTATATAATTAGACTACTTTATGATTAGCATAACGTGTCATTACCTCACAGCTACTGCCAAAGTCTTCATGAAGGAGAACAAAAAGTCACAAGCTGATCAGTTATCCTGCTATGTTCCACATACACCATAACCAGTTCCCCCGTTTGTAGTTCCAACACGTCTCTTTGTTTTTCAGCTGGACTGAATGTTGTTGGGTACACATTGTGTGTCCACTCAGCACTTTAACAAATAGTTCAACTAGCTACATTATTTTCCTTCACCTGATACCTAGAGATATGAGGCTTAGCCTAGGTCTATATGAACCTAGGAAGAATAGTACAACACACACACACACCACTAAAATAGCCACACTTATCCTGAGAAAGAACAGCTAGGTTGCACATTCACCCCCCCTTGCCTATAGAAGCTAAACTGGGAGAAAAGTGAGTGAGTAAACTTGCAGTACTGGGGCCTAGCTGAGACAGGCCCTGGCTGCGTCACAAATTAAACCCTATTCCCCTTGGTAGAAGTAGTGCAGCATAAAGGGAATAGGATGTGCTTTTGAGTTTTGGACGTAGACGCCGCGGCATAGTCAGCTCAGCCCAGAGACAGTCGATCTGCAGTCACGTGCTCCCCTGGTGGGCCTGCACTGTACGACACTGCTAGGCAGGGAGCATAGTAGACCCACCAGCCTCAATTGGCTGGCCACTCTCAGGACAATATCACACACTGAGGGAGGGGCGGCAGGGGAGTGAAAAATACATTAAAACAAAACGGGGAGGGTAGTGGCTAGTGCTGAGCCATTAAACAACATGTTGGTTATTATTATTTTTTGACGAAGGTTCAATTATTTGAATTTCATTTTTTTTCTTCCTGTGAGCTCAATGTGCATTTTCTCACTGCAGTTTCTTTAGAGATCAATCAGATCAACCCAAACTGTGTGATTTAGTAGAGAGCCGTTTCCAACAGGCTAATATTCTACACAATTTAGAGCAGAAAATGTGTTAACTACACAATGACCAGAATGCATTGCGAGCCTGATTGAGAGCAGATGCTCCGCGAGGTATCTAAGATATTGATGGATGGTATTCAGCAGTAATATTAGAATGCCTTATTTACTTCAAAGAACTAAAATGGTGATTTTGTCAGACAGCATCGGCTGCAGCTCTATAGAGATGAGATGACTTGGTCCTTCTGTAGCTCAGTTGGTAGAGCATGGCGCTTGTAACGCCAGGGTAGTGGGTTCGATCCCCGGGACCACCCATACGTAGAATGTATGCACACATGACTGTAAGTCGCTTTGGATAAAAGCGTCTGCTAAATGGCATATATTATTATTATTATTATTATTATATATTAATAATAAAGTCATCAAATCAAACATAATATACACTTGAAATATTTTATTCAAGTAATGTGAATAAATAGTTATTAACTGATAACCATAATTTAGTCACAGTCATCATGGAACTCTTATTGACAGTGTTACAGCATTCAACCCACAATGAAGTGCATTTAATGTAAAAATATAATACATTGAAACTGAAATCCGTGAATTTCTTCATAATCCAACCAGAACCAAACCAACCTCAAAAAGCACAAATAGCTCAGCACAAGTAGGTGTATAGAGGGTGAGAATGAGCCCAGTATCAGAGAACAACCAACAGGTAATGACAAAGACAGGAGTTCAGCCAGGGGCACCTGGCTGGGGAAAACTAGGTTAGATATGAAGGCAAAGCAGCCGTGTGTGTGACTTAAATGTAAATGTAAATGTGTGTGATATATATAAAACCGAGAGTCCTAGCCTAATTACAAAACAACTGACTGACGGAGAAATAATGGGACTGAGGTTTATTTGCATGTTAGTAAGGTAAGCAGTGGTGAGTGAGTTGTGTGTTTGACAGGTCACATGTACTAGGCTGGCATGATCAGCAGTGGGATAGGTGCCAGTGAGAAAGACTGCCAGGAAGACAAAACCACAGGAAAGACCTACTTCAATGGAACACTAATCGACTAACAATTAAGCAGAAGAGGCGGTGCTGTATCAGGATTACAGTCACAGGTAAGAGGCGGTGCTGTATCAGGATTACAGTCACAGGTAAGAGGCGGTGCTGTATCAGGATTACAGTCACAGGTAAATGGCGTTGATCGGCACGACACGATAGCATTTACCCATTTTTTTTTTTTTAAACCTTTATTTAACCAGGCAAGTCAGTTAAGAACAAATTCTTATTTTCAATGACGGCCTGGGAACAGTGGCTTAACTGCCTGTTCAGGGGCAGAACGACAGATTTTGTACCTTGTTAGCTCGGGGATTTGAACTTGCAACCTTTCGGTTACTAGTCCAATGCTCTAACCACTAGGCTACCCTGCCGCCCCATGACTGTATTCATGATGCAGCACTGTTTCGCATGCCTTTTTGCTTTTGTACCAACCTACTCAAATAACAATGACACACATCTTCATTCAAACCAAGTCAATTCAAACTATTTCATTCTTCCATCAGAAGATATAGTCCAGACAAAAAGCTGGTTATTAGTTATTTTGGTCATATTGCTACAGGCGCAACAAAATCATTCATTATTTTTGCATAGTTGCTATGCAAAAGAACTGGTCGTCCATTCTAAACAAAATGGTTGTCACTTGCTAGCTAGCCAGCCAACTTCCGCTAACGCAGTCATGTCAAACACTGAACCTTGAATGACACCTTACTAGCTGCAGTTCTGTGAGTTTTCGCCCCTATTGGCATTTACTTGGATATATCTATGATAATGGTGATGATGCATGATTTCGACTGGATAAGAATTTTTTTCTAGGCACCGTTCACTCAATGTATGGTACCACAGAGATAGAAATTCAAACGTGAAACATTGATTCCGAAGTCAGGCAGGCAGACAGCGAGGCTAATACTAACCGCTCTGTACCACACTAAATGCTAGGCTAATACTAACCCCACTGTACCACACTAAATGCTAGGCTAATACTAACCCCACTGTACCACACTAAATGCTAGGCTTATACTAACCCCGCTGTACCACACTAAATGCTAGGCTAATACTAACCCCACTGTACCACACTAAATTCTAGGCTAATTACTAACCCCACTGTACCACACTACATGCTAGGCTAATACCTAAGGAATACCTAGGATAGGATAAGTAATCCTTCTCACCCCCCCTTTAAGATTTAGATGCAATATTGTAAAGTGACTGTTCCACTGGATGTCATAAGGTGAATGCACCAATTTGTAAGTCGCTCTGGATAAGAGCGTCTGCTAAATGACTTAAATGTAAATGTAAAACTAACCCCGCTGTACCACACTACATGCTAGGCTAATACTAACCCCGCTGTACCACACCAAATGCTAGGCTAATACTAACCCCGCTGTACCACACCAAATGCTAGGCTAATACTAACCCCACTGTACCACACTAAATGCTAGGCTTATACTAACCCCACTACATGCTAGGCTTATACTAACCGCTCTGTACCATACTACATCCTAGGCTTATACTAACCCCGCTGCACCACACTAAATGCTAGGCTTATACTAACCCCACTACATGCTAGGCTTATACTAACCGCTCTGTACCATACTACATGCTAGGCTAATACTCAACCCACTGTACCATACTACATGCTAGGCTTATACTAACCCCACTGAATGCTAGGCTTATACTAACCGCACTGTACCACACTACATGCTAGGCTAATACTCAACCCACTGTACCATACTACATGCTAGGCTTATACTAACCCCACTGAATGCTAGGCTTATACTAACCGCTCTGTACCATACTACATGCTAGGCTAATACTCAACCCACTGTACCATACTACATGCTAGGCTTATACTAACCCCACTGAATGCTAGGCTTATACTAACCGCACTGTACCACACTACATGCTAGGCTAATACTCACCCCACTGTACCATACTACATGCTAGGCTTATACTAACCGCACTGTACCACACTACATGCTAGGCTAATACTCACCCCACTGTACCACACTACATGCTAGGCTAATACTCACCCCACTGTACCATACTACATGCTAGGCTTATACTCACCCCACTGTACCACACTAAATGCTAGGCTGGAAGCAAGGGGAAATAATGAGTGAGAGGAGATATATACGAGAGATGATTCAGACAACATGAATAGGATATTGTGAAGAGGCACAGTGATCATTTTCAGATGGAACTGTTAGCAGGCATAGGTGTCTGACAGCCAACACAGCACGACTTGGAACATTGCTCATCCAAATCAGCATCCAGAACACTGCTGTTGACATCTCTTACGTATTCTCTACGTGAAAGGGATAAATGCTGTGGGATTTCAAGCTACAATATGCTAGGCTATAGCCTAGCTAACATCTATGAGGAGTGAAACACAAACCACCTGAGATTACCATGTCAACCCTCCTCTCTACACCTCAGACATCCCTGAACAGGGAGAAACATATGGGATCAGTAGGGGTTTTGAATAACTAATATATCCACCACAGTCCCCCAATCCCCTTCCTCAGATCCCCCATATCTTTACTACAAATCCAGCTGAGCCACTGGCACGGACCCAAGTCCCAAAGGGCACCCTATTCCCTACATTGTACACTACTTTTGACCAGGTTCCTATGGTGGCTGTGCTGTGCTGAAGATTTAGGCAAGAGGAATCTGCTGGAACATGGGTTTAGGTCACGATAACATTGTGGGTCTAAGTAGGTATCCTAGCAGTGAATAGTGTTGGACCAGTAACGGAAAGCTGGCTGGTTCAAACACACAAGCAGACTAGGTGAAACATCTGTTGATGTGCCTTTGATCAAGGCACTTGACTAATTGCTCTTGTAGGGCATTAGCGAAAAATGTAAATAACATGGGTAACTAGGTAGGTCAGCAGACAAATCTTACAGAAACAAAAAGGCAACAGGAAAGGCTTATGTATTCAGATACTGAAATAGCACTACGCATTTGTTGACTTTCAAATGAATACAAACTAGCACTACCAGATAGTTATGGGGGAGAAAAAAACAGAATCTATAGTCATGTGACCCGTTTCAGGAAACTAGGCATGTCGCAGGTCACTAGATCAAACTGTTTGAAAGTAACTTTATTTGCAAAGTTTTTTGGGGGCAGAACTGCCTTCTCGTACATGTGAACTTTAATGTGCCTAATTAACAAACGTGTATGCCATCCGTAAATATGAATAGCATTGTTAAATTATGAGCCTATTTGGTTAAGCAACAAAGAGAGCAACCTTCCCTCTAGCCATGATTGGCTGAGCTAATGAGTGGGCTGGACATGCCGAGAGATGAGTTTGTATTGCTCTGCCCTATAGCGTGCTTCTGTCTACTTGAGCTGGTCAGTATGTGTAGGCAATCCTGTCTAAAAATAAAGTACTGCGTAGTAAAACTTACGACTCCACTATGCAAGCATCCATTTCAATAGAACGTCACTGCAACAACTGTTTCAGAGCACTCTCGTCTCAGTGTGCCAGAGCGCAGAACAACTGATGAATTTACCAACGCTCAACACCCGTTAAATATGGCCGGTGATAGTTATGGTCAGCAAACAAAGCGGAATTAAAATTGTTGCCTGGAGCACACAGTCACCAACGCTCTGGAGAACATGAAAAACAGCCTAACCAGCTCTGCTAGGGCGAGTAAAATGGTCAGAGTTTGGGTGGGGGCTGAAACTTAAGAGGATTCTTATGGCAATGCACACGGTCAGTGTGAACCAGAGTGGCTTGACACAACGGGCCAAACAAGCTGTACCAACAAAATGGAAACGACACAGGATGTCTTATTTAACAAAAGGGGTTGCAGTCTACCATCCATGTTTACTGGTAAGAGTCTAGCTACAGTTTTAGATATTATACGGGTCTAATTGTCAGAAAGTTAACGTTTACTGTTAGATAGCTAGCTGACATTACATGTATGATCTGTGTGTAGTAATGTTACCTCAGAATTCCATTTCGCATTGCTAGTTGGAGCCTAATGTTAGCTCGCTAAC
Organism: Oncorhynchus gorbuscha; assembly: GCF_021184085.1. Classification (NCBI taxonomy): domain Eukaryota; kingdom Metazoa; phylum Chordata; class Actinopteri; order Salmoniformes; family Salmonidae; genus Oncorhynchus; species Oncorhynchus gorbuscha. The sequence goes on along the minus strand of NC_060181.1, from coordinate 14,291,816 downwards.
ATTGAAACTTTTTGGTTAACTTGTGACAAACGGTTTGTATTGCTAATACTCTATGGTTCATTGTTTAGCTAGCTAGCTACATGTCTAAACAAAATAACCCAAGTTAGCTAGCTAGCTGATGACCCATTAGGTTAGCCAGGTGTGTGTCAGTAATTATGGCTATCTATTGCATAATAATGCTAAAATATTTGTATCTGAAATGTGTCTTTCAGCAGCAGAACACGCCCGTCTCTCCTCCACCAGTCATACAAGGAGAATGGTCTCATGCCTCCCACCAAAAAGAGCTGGCCCAATCAAGCACCGATTACACCTGAAGTATGAGAATTTGTAGTGAGTGGTGAACTTCAAGAACTACACAGAGGATAATGCAATAGTGTTACCAGGACACCACCCAGGAGAAACACCTTGGTGGAAAGCTGCTGCCATCCCATGTGACAAAAACAGCAGTGTGGCATGTCTACAAGGAATCAATGACAACACTTGGTATGATTATTTAATTGATGTCTAACATGATTGGCACTACGTTTATTGACCTCAAAGTATTTCTGTATTTTCCAGAGGTAAGTGTAGTCGGGCTGTCTTCCTTCAGGAACCTGTGGAGAAATGTTGCTGCCCCACATCTAAAGCACTAAGCCCAGGACAGACCTGTTCTGGCAGTGCCAGAGGAACAATGATCAGGTCTTCAGACCTGATCTGCCAGGAGCTGTTAAGTCAGCCAAGCTGAAGAAGCAAGAGCAGCATATCCTGCTTGTTCAGAGTTAGTGGTCTGTCTACCAAAAGATGGTTGCTGACTGCAAGACCACCTGATAAGACCTGTGGTTTTGTAGTCTTGAACCAGCAGGCAGACATCAGGATGCATTACAACTTTGACTTTGCTCAACAAGTAAGTAACATGTCCTCCTTTATACGGATTAAGGACATAGATATTCACTCAAAAATATATAGCCAGGCCAGTGTATGTAACCCTTCACTGCAGCCAAGGTGACAAGGAACATTCTCCTGGAGTGCTCTGATAGGACTACAGTAGATCGAGGCCTCCACGGGGATCCTGCAAGGTCTGGGGGACAGTATGAAAATGTATCTGCTCTGTATAATATCTGCGAACTGACTAAATTGTTATTTTTTATGTAATTTTGTTTAACAAGCAGCAACTAGCTGGCCCTTCAGAACGGCACAGGTTCTTCGTAATGATTAAGCGCCAAAACAGAATTTAAAAAAGGGACTGGAACAAGCAGGGATTAGACAACCTGCTAATTTTCATTTGTAAAACGTTTTCATACAGCGTGCCTAGTGAATAGGCTACAACCCAAGGATGGAGGACAGACTGGTAGGGTGCACTTCATTCCAATGGAATTCTACTCCTACAGTATCTGTGTAGTCAACATACTCTTGCCATTTTACACAAGATGGGAGCGAGCGAGATAGGAATGAGAGAGAAATAAACTTCAAAAGGAATGAGAGAGAAATAAACTTCAAAAGGAATGAGAGAGAAATAAACTTAAAAAGAAAAGGGAACACGAAGGAACAAGATTGCTCAAAAGAGCATTGGCACAAGACCGAGAAAGATGCTGCAAACGAGTGCACAGGAGACAGATGGCAAATAACACGAGGCAGACTGATACGGCTGTGGTTCACACCAAGGTTATTATACAACAAAAACTAACCTGTTTGGGGGGGAAAAAACTACTGAAACTATTATCTTGACTCAAATCTAATGGGGTTTAATCTGTTTTTTTCTTCTAATGAAGTTTTAAAATCTTCTGAATCAGGTGGGTCACATTGAGATTACCTTTAAGTTATAAAGACAAACTCAGCGAGAAGACGTTGCCACGAGCAGCAGTGCAGATACTGAGTGGTAAGACAGGAAGTCGAGAGAGGTGCATCTGCTACAGCCAAAAGGCAGACACGAATGTGGTTTTCCAACAGCAAGGCTCAGATCAGCATTGCAGTGTTGACATTGTATGTAAAAATGCTTTCTTTATAACGTTGAAATAAACACCCATATCACACCCACAAACGGGAATCATAATATAATCTGTGTTGTACAGTCAATTAGTGAGAGCCTCAAATATGACATTTATTTGTATATAGCCACTGTATACATAAATCGCAGCAAGTTGGTTCCTGTTTCAGTCATGTCTTTGCTCAGTCGACTGCAGCCAAAACGCAACACGAGTGAGGGACAAATGCCACTACTGGGTCAAAAGAGCGGAAAAAGACCTACGCTTCATAAAGACAAGGTTTTTGTTCCAGCTGGGCTGAGAGTCCAGAGAGGAGCAGAGCGGGGTGGAACGTGAGCAGGCAGGCGTGTTGACATGTCACCATGGGGAAATGCAAACACTTGCAGGAAGTTGTACTATTGACTGCCCCACCCCCTGCCTTCCTGGAAGCATTTAGGATCAACCAAGGACTGCACACATCGTCCGGTTTCACTCCCTCCCGTCAAACCTTTTTTTGTTTCCTCCCTCACTCACTCCCTCATGACAGTGAGGGAATAAGAAAGGAGACATGTCAGAACATGAGCAGGACTGCCCACCCCACAACACACCTGCAGCAGCACACAGGCTGAGAGAGAAACAACGAACTGTCGCACTAGTCTAGCAACGCCTCTGAATGAAGTCAACAGATTGGACGTTGAGGATTAGCATACAGGTGTCTCCGGCTGAAAGCGATAGTTGTGTGACTGAATGATAGGAATTTTGAGGGGGCCTCTTGTTTTGTTTATTGAATTCCTCTGTGACAGAGAATGTAGGCTGGTTCTTAGAACAAAGTAGCCACTGCCGGGTTGGTAACAAAAACATTCTAGCAGCTTTAGCTAATTGGGCTAACAGTCCCTAGACATGCAAGACACCCGGTTCAAACCCAGCCATTCACAAGAGCAACATTAAATAGTGAGTGGAACAGCCATCCTTAGAAGTGCTATGACAGGGATATTCAACTGTATTGTTTAAGGGGCCGAGTTACGTTTTTGACACACTCCCTTCTGACGTGTCCCTTCTAACATAAGAGGGGAACAGAAGGCACGACCACGTTAAAGGAGTCTTCACTGTCAGAAATGGAGTCACAATAAGCTTAACGCCCAAACGGCAGAGCCAAATTCATATGAAGAAAATATATCTCAGCATACATTTGCTTCAGAAACCGGCAGAAACATTTTTAAACAAATTGAGTGTTTGATTATATCTGTTCTCTTCTACCATTTCTTGCTGGCAAAGTACCCAGAAGTTGTCTCTGGTTTTGAAACTGAATTGAGGGAACTGAACTTGGAAAACAATCTGAGAAGTTGAAATGATTGTCTGTATTAAGTTTGCAAACTATGAATGCAATATTTAAAATACTGACATTGAATATATAAAATATTCAACTAAATTAAACTGAATGCAATATTCATTCAATTAACTTTCAAATCATGAAATACAAGTTCAATTTAGGAATTCAATGATTCAATTTGTGTAGTACAAACTCCTAAATGCTAATAAAAGCATTGAAATTGCTACACTGAAATTCTGCAACTAACAAGCAACCTAAGAAATATGCTCTACCCTCTTGTGATTGTCACTTTTCATGAAGTGGCATTTTTTATATATTTAGGAACAAAAGACAGTTATCAAAAACAAACAGACCTACCTGGCTTGTACTTTGTGGTGGCAATGTAACCATCTACCACGTTGTCCTTCAAAACTGGGGATTTCACCACGCATCACCTGTTTCCACGGTGATGTTGTAGCCTATACCCTTATCATAACCTCTATGTCTACGGTTAGGCTATTGTTGCACGTGCTAGGCTATTGTTGCACGTGCTAGGCTATTGTTGCACGTGCTAGGCTATTGTTGCACGTGCTAGGCTATTGTTGCACGTGCTAGGCTATTGTTGCACGTGCTAGGCTATTGTTGCACGTGCTAGGCTATTGTTGCACGTGCTAGGCTATTGTTGCACGTGCTAGGCTATTGTTGCACGTGCTAGGCTATTGTTGCACGTGCTAGGCTATTGTTGCACGTGCTAGGCTATTGTTGCACGTGCTAGGCTATTGTTGCACGTGCTAGGCTATCCAGGGACAGTGAACTTGGCAACGTGTCATAATCTCACATTTGCAGAGGGAACATAAACTCTACGCATGGACAAATTAGAAAATTTTAGCAACACATAAATAATGTACAGTTCACGGCTCCACACACTCAAATGCATGAATGGCTGGTAGCCTTATGTCACATGCTGACTAGACCGGACATGTTGACACATGTTGATTTTGACCATCCACACCAGATGTGATCAGGACACGTAGGTAGAAATACCAAAAACTATGAACCAACTATTTTAATTTGGGGACAGTTCGAAACACATGACACATTCATGGCCATTTAGCTAGCTAGCTTACTGTTGCTAGACAACCTGGCCTGGGAAATAAAACACTGGGTTGTTAATTTACCTGAAAAACACTAACCTTTTTTTCTGGATCTTTGTAGAATTTTTACCCATTTTGTTCTCTACTCTGACAATCCACAGATTAAGGGGGAAACCAAACTTCTTCTTCTGGAGGTTCAAAACCAAATTTAAGGTATATTACCACCACCAACTATACTGGAGTATGGACCACAGTTCATCTTTCAATCAACCACGTGGGTATGTGCTCTTAAAACCAATGAGATGGGAGAGGCGGGACTTGCAGCGCATCAAGCATCACTAATAGAACCAAGTTCTATTTTAGCGCCAGGCTATAAAGGCGCTCATGAGCAGTTTGGATGAAATGAATAAATTACATGCATAAATTAATTTTGCAATGCCCGCACAGAATGGAATTCGCAAAATGTTAATGTTTCCAATCTGCAATGTAATTGTCTGAACCACCAGCCAACCAAAGCGTTGAAATGTTGTTTTCATTCCATCAGCCAGCTGATTTTTTTTGCTGTTTTGCTGCTAATCTACTAATGATTATTCCAATAGGCAACCCCATCCAGCCTATTTATTTATAGCCGCTATGTTGCATCAGTTGGGCTACAGGTGATAAAGTGTATTGCTAATAGCATACCTGATAATATGGACCATGCAAAGGCTATATGCATGGTCAAATTTGTCAAATCATTTTACCAATATATTAGAGATGGCGCAGGAGGAGATGGCTGCCGTTTTACGGGCTCCTAACCAAATTGTGCTATTATGTGCGGTTTTTCCACATTATTTGTAACTTATTTTGTACATAATGTTTCTGCCACCGTTTGTTATGACTGAAAGGAGCTTCTGAATATCAGGACAGCGAATACTCAACTCGAACTAGACAAAGGTTTTTTCTTTAATGAGTCGGATGCGACAGATTTACTTCAGACTTCCGACAAGGCCCAAATCCCTGTGATTCGCATGAAGAAAAGAGATTTTGGGAACGTAGGTCAGGGTGCCTTGTAAGGATCCGACGGCGAGTGAGTAATCCCCCTCTACCATCAGTCCTATTAGCCAATGTGTAATCATTGGATAACAAACTGGATGAGCTACAATCAAATATATTCTACCACCGGGACATTAAGAACTGTAATATTGTGTGTTTTACCGAGTAGTGGCTGAACAACGACCTAGATAGCTGGCGGGGTTTTCGGTCCATCGGCAAGACAGAACAGCTGCCTCCGGTAAGACAAGGCGTGGAGGTCTGTGTATATTTGTAAATAACAGCTGGTGCACAAAATCTAATATTTTGGAAGTCTGGAGGTTTTGCTCGCCTGAGGTAAAGTATCTCATGATAAGCTGTAGACCACACTATTTACCAAGAGTTTATACCAGAGTTTATCTGTATTTTTGTAGCCATCTACATACCACCACAAACCGATGCCGGCACTAAGACCGCACTCAATGAACTGTATATGGCCATAAGAAAACCACTCATCCAGAGGCGGCACTCCCAGTGGCTCGGGACTTCAATGCAGGGACACTCAAATCCGATTAACCTCATTTCTACCAACATGTTTGATGTGGAACCAGAGGAAAAAAATAATAATTCTAGACCACCTTTACTCCATACATAGACACTTACAAAGCTCTCCCTTGATTGACCTCCATTTGGCAAATCTGACCATAATTCTAGCCTCCTGATTCCTGCTTACAAGGAAAAAATTAAAAGCAGGAAATGCCAGTGACTCACTCAATAAAGAAGTGGTCAGACGCAGATGGTAAGCTACAGGACTGTTTTTGCTATCACAGATTGGAATATGTTCTGGGATTCTTCCGATGGCATTGAGGAGTACACCACATCAGTCACTGGCTTCATCCCCACAGTGAACATACATACATACACCAACCAGAAGCCATGAATTATAGGCAACATCCTCACTGAGCAACAAGTGGCAGGACTCTTACAAGAAATCCACTATACCCTCTTACGGACCAATACAGGACTAAGATTTAATCATACTACACCGGCTATGGCGCTTGTCGGATGTGGCAGGGCTTGCAAACTATTACGAATCAAAGGGAAGCACAGCCGCAAGCTGCCCAGTGACACAAGCCTACCAGACAAGCTAAATAACTACTATACTGAAGCTTGCATGCGAGCAACACTGAAGCTTGCATGCGAGCAACACTGAAGCTTGCATGCGAGCAACACTGAAGCTTGCATGCGAGCAACACTGAAGCTTGCATGCGAGCAACACTGAAGCTTGCATGCGAGCAACACTGAAGCTTGCATGCGAGCAACACTGAAGCTTGCATGCGAGCAACACTGAAGCTTGCATGGGAGCAACACTGAAGCTTGCATGGGAGCAACACTGAAGCTTGCATGCGAGCAACACTGAAGCTTGCATGCGAGCAACACTGAAGCTTGCATGGGAGCAACACTGAAGCTTGCATGGGAGCAACACTGAAGCTTGCATGGGAGCAACACTGAAGCTTGCATGGGAGCAACACTGAAGCTTGCATGGGAGCAACACTGAAGCTTGCATGGGAGCAACACTGAAGCTTGCATGGGAGCATCAGATGATCTGGATGACTGTGTGATCACGCTCTCCTTAGCCAAGTAAACCCTTTAAATAGGTCAACATTGACAAGGCTGCATGGCCAGACCTAACCATAAACACCAATGCCTTTCTTCAAATCAATACACAGAAGTATATATTTTTAAACCTGCATACTTAGTTAAAATAAATGCATGTTAGCATGTAAATTGTGCTGCTTCTTGCGTTCACAGTCAGGGTATATGCAACAGTTTGGGCCACCTGGCTCATAGCGAACTGTGTTTCTTCCTAACAAAGACAGTAATTAATTTGCCATAATGTTACATAATTTTGACATAACATTGAAGATTGTGCAATGTAACAGCAATATTTAGACGTTTTGTTTTCGAAATGATAGTTTAACGGATTTGATCATTATTAATGTCTAAGGCTCGAATTTCTGTGTATTTATTATATATGATTTGATAGAGCAGTCTGTGCAGTGGTAGGCATCAGCAGGCTCGTAAGCATTCATTCAAACAGCAGTTTACTGCATGTGCCAGCAGCTCTTAGCAATGCTTGAGGCACAACGCTGTTTATGACATCAAGCATATCAACTCCCGAGATTAGGCTGGCAATACTAAAGTGCCTGTAAGAACATCCAACAGTCAAAGGTATATGAAATACAAATAGTAGAGAGAAATAGTCGACGTGTCATAATTCCTATAATAACTATAACCTAAAACTTCTTAACTGGGAATATTGAACCACAAGCTTTCATATGTTCTCATGTTCTGAGCAATCAACTTAAACAGTGTTTTTACATGGCACATATTGCACTTTTACTTTCTTCTCCAACACTATTTTTGCATTATTTAAAACAAACATGTTTCATTATTTATTTGAGACTAAATAGATTTTATGTATTAAGTTAAAATAAGTGTTCATTGTTCATTCAGTATTGTAATTGTCAATAATCGGTATCAGCATTTAAAAATCATAAATCGGTCGACCTCTAGTTCGAATGACTTGTTATATTTCTTATTTTCTACATTATTATTCTTCATTTCTTATAGTAAATACTTTTTTCTTCTTCTTAAAACTGCATTGTTAGTTAAAGGCTTGTCAGTAAGCATGTCACTAAGGTCTACACTTGTTGTATTCGGCACATGTGACAAAATGTTTACAAAATGTTTTGATTATTTGGTTCACCCCCTCCCCGGGCCCGACCTTTCTCCTGCCCGATCCCCCCCGGGACTCAAAAGTGGTCCCCTGAAGTGGTTCAAGCATTCTTGTGGATTTAGAATAGGCAATGTGTTTCTATTAAAAAGTATGCTTTGAGAGCAGAAACCTGAAAAACCTGTGGGAAATCTGTCTTTTGCCATGGTATCATTTTAGCATCGAGTATAGTTTTGGTATTGAGTAAAGTGATACTAAACCTGGTATCAAAGTCAAAGTTCTGGTGTTGTGACAACACACCCATTCCAGAGGCCTGCCTGACTGCATTCTGTGAGTGCCTTAGAATCCTTCTTTGAGGAGATCCCAGGTTGGTGGTCACAGGAATAAAAAAATGAACTGAAATATTTACTACAAAAACATGAGGAGAAAAAACAAGTAATGCCTCGCACTGCCGGGACTGGAGAGAAAGGTTACTGGTCAAAAGCAGTACACTGTATAGGGAACAGTAGGGCTGGAAATTGCTAGGGACCTCACAATACCGAAGTGACTATACAATATGTATTGCACTTCTCTTGATTATATATATATATATAAAACAATTTGATACTATGATTTTATTGGGATTCTGTGTTCCAAACCTATTGCTCACCACATGTCTGCTGCAGAATGACAAGAGAGCCATGAGAAAACCAGTGTTGATCAGTCATGCAAAAAAAGTGCCTAAAACAAATTGGCTCCCTATTTAAAAAAAGAAGATGGAGAACAAGCTATGACAGACAAATACTGGAGTTTTGGTGCAGGTACAGACAACTAGCACAAAAATAATAGCGATAGTCAAAACATCGTCAAAGATAATATCCCGATATGTAACCGTATAAAACAAAAATTGAGAATAGAATAGAATGCAATTTGGGAAGCAGCACAGTTGCCACATTCACCTGTCCCAGGTCGGAGTGATTTGAAAGTTCTAACATTTCTAAAGGAACACCAGGTCACTGTTGACGTGTTTCATCCTGAGCAGAACAACCAGAGTTTCACCCCCAGGGTTTTTACTAAACCACTATTGAAACCCACCCCACCCCAGTGACTGAAAGGGGGCGTGAAAACCACCCCAGTGACTGAAAGGGGGCGTGAAAACCACCCCAGTGACTGAAAGGGGGCGTGAAAACCACCCCAGTGACTGAAAGGGGGCGTGAAAACCACCCCAGTGACTGAAAGGGGGCGTGAAAACCACCCCAGTGACTGAAAGGGGGCGTGAAAACCACCCCAGTGACTGAAAGTGACTGGGCGTGAAAACCACCCCAGTGACTGAAAGGGGGCGTGAAAACCACCCCAGTGACTGAAAGGGGGCGTGAAAACCACCCCAGTGACTGAAAGGGGGCGTGAAAACCACCCCAGTGACTGAAAGGGGGCGTGAAAACCACCCCAGTGACTGAAAGGGGGCGTGAAAACCACCCCAGTGACTGAAAGGGGCGTGAAAACCACCCCAGTGACTGAAAGGGGGCGTGAAAACCACCCCAGTGACTGAAAGGGGCGTGAAAACCACCCCAGTGACTGAAGTGACTGGGGCGTGAAAACCACCCCAGTGACTGAAAGGGGGCGTGAAAACCACCCCAGTGACTGAAAGGGGGCGTGAAAACCACCCCAGTGACTGAAAGGGGGCGTGAACGACCCCAGTGACTGAAAGGGGGCGTGAAAGTGAAAGAGGAACAAGCTACACTTGTCAAAGTTCACTACCTGACCAAAAGTGACCTGCTCGTCAAACATTTCACTCCAAAAATCACGAGCATTAATATGGAGTTGGTCCACCCCTTTGCTGCAAGAACAGCCTCCACTCTTCTGGGAAGGCTTTCCACTACATGTTGGAACGAGGCTGTGGGGACTTGCTTCCATTCAGCCATGAGCATTGGTGAGGCCAGGCACTGATGCAGGCCAGTCAAGTTCTCCCACACCGATCGAGAAACCATTTCTGTATGGACCTTGCTTTGTGCACAGGGGCATTGTCATGCTGAAACAGGAAAGGGCCTTCCCCAAACTGTTGCCACAAAGTTGGAAGCACAGAACCATCATTGTATGTTGTAGCATTAAGATTTCCCTTCACTAGAACCAAGGAGCCCAAACCATGGAAAACAGCCCCAGACCATTATTCCTCCAGCTCCTCTGCCATGGAAATCAATTTCCTGAAGCTCCCAATGAACAGATGTGCGGACACTGCTTCCAGAGGCAGTTCGGAACTTGGTAGTGAGTGTTGCAACAGAGGACAAGTGATTTTTACGCGCTACGCACTTCAGCACTCTTCCGGTCCTTTTCTGTGAGCTTGTGTGGCCTACCACTTTGCGGCTGAGCCGTTGTTGCTGCTAAACATTTCCACTTACAGTTGACCAGGGCAGCTCTAGCAGGGGATACATTTGACAAACTGACCTGTTGGCAAGGTGGCATCCTATGACGGTGCCACATTGAAAGTCACTGAGCTCTTCAGTAAGGCCATTCTACTGCAGTGTGTGTCTAGGGAGATTGTATGGCTAGGTGCTCAATTTTATACACCTGTCGGCAACAGGTGTGACTGAAATAACCAAATCTACTCATTTGAAGAGGTGTCCACCAATGTTACCTCTAAGCTGCATGTGAGTGGGCACGCAGTAGCCCGAGACTATTCCCATTAGACTACACCCCATTCTGCAGAGCACAGGAGAAATATCTGCCAACGGAGAGAAGCACAAGTCTGAACTTCACTCATTTTCCCCGTTAGTTAACACCATTAACGTTTCCCATTACTGTGGCAATTTCGATCGAATCAACGCAATATTATCCACTTTCAATGCAACATAACCCGAAACAAAAAACTAATTGTGGGAGAGATTTTGTTGTAGGCAGAACGCGTGTCGGCATAGGATTCTAATTCTATTGCTCACGACTCAAACGGTGCTCTACACAGACCGGTGCGGCATAACCAATCAGCGCTTCAGTAGGCCTATCTGCAAATAGACCATTGCCATGTATGGATCTGTGCCATTCACTTTGAACTGGACTGTGTTTACAGCGGAGGTCCTGAGTAAACGCGCTTGTTTTGAGATAAAAGCAAGAGCTGCATGTAACCACATGTGCACATACCCTTTGCTAGTTTGTGAGTTCTTAGCCCAGTTATAGATCATTTGTGGACAGCAAGAGTGAATTATAGACATCTTTTAAAAGAGAGTCAGTGGGCAGTGTTATATTTGGCGACAGCCTTGAATAAGCTAAGCAGCCAATAAGCAAAGGGTAGTATCATTTGTTTGATTCTCGGTAATAATGCTATGGTTTATTGCATCAAAGCACATTTTCTGTCACCTTGTCTGAAGGATAAGTGGATGAACAGCTTATTGTCAAGTCCTGCATGTTTTATTTCAAAGGTCTCATGGAATGTAGGACTACATTGACCACCAAACATTGGCTGCTACTGTAGGCTGAATGACAGAACAGCTATTTCCATGTTAAAATGTTATGGGATGCATTTTTCCCATTCTTTGGGATGGTAAGCCACTCTGGTAAGCCTACATTATAATCAAATAGCCACAGAAGCCTACTTGGCTTAAAGCGGGTACAGCCACTGTATCCACAGTTGCACAGAATTTTCACAACGGTGAGGTTTGCGCTCAGCAGACCTGAAATTTGCTCAGTGCCTGAAAACATTAGAGGGGACATTGGTGTCCACATTCTTTTGTATATATAGTGTAGTCTGCAACATGTGGCGTGAGAACTCTCGTACTCAATTCCCCTCCCTGCCTCAGAGCATGCTAGACAGTGCCATTGTGGTGGAAAGTGGGCTAGAAGGGAGTCACCAGGCAACTGCCTCTGAGCTTTTTAAATGAGTCATAATCTCCAGTCACCAATCTAAAATCAGGTCCCTTCCAGAAGGCTGGCATCCCGGGTCGGGCTGCCTAACCAGCCCTGGTCAGATAGTTAGTGAAGGGAGGTAGGTCACCTTCCTCTCCTGCAGACCCGGGTTCAAATACCACAGTGTTTTCTTTAGCCGGTCTTAGAGTGACAGGTGAGTGGGGTTTGCCATTTTGGGACTTGCACAAGGCAAACTCAAATCAAGCCCAAATGAAGTATTTCTAACTATTTCAATAGATTTTGAAAATCAGGTCTGCCGTCCTGTTCTACGTGGGCTGGAAGAGACTGTTGGACCTTTAGTAGGACTGGGGTTTCCTAATGTTAAGAGGAGAGACTGGGAGGTTCCGTGTCTACAGGGTTTGGTTTGAACTTTCACTTCAATTTAAGATAGTTACCTATTTTACTGAAGGCATTTTCAGAACGGCACGAACGCACACCATTTAGGCCTTATGGTTTGATCTTAGACCAAGTTTTCATATAACCAAACAGAACCAAGGGACTTAATATTAACAGGGAGGGAGACATAACATGTGACAGCCACTTCCTGTGGCAGTCAGGTATGAGTGTTCAGATTGACTATATTATGCGTCATAATCCTATGACCAATCACCTTGAGAAAGTAGCCTTGAGCCAACTCTGCTCAAGTCATTCATCCTCCCATGGCCTGGCGGTTGGCCTAGCCCATGCAATCACAGCCTGAGGATCGAAGACTCCAGATGCCACCCAAAAACAGTCAGAACAAGGAATGCCTGTTGCCATAACAAGTGAGTATCTCTGGAGTGGACAGACAGGAGCTCCATCGGGACCAGCTCCTGTCCCTCCAGGGGAAAAAAATATTAACACCGACAAACAGGAGGCGCAGCACCAGGAGGCGCAGCACCAGGAGGCGCAGCACCAGGAGGCGCAGCACCAGGAGGCGCAGCACCAGGAGGCACAGCACCAGGAGGCGCAGCACCAGGAGGCGCAGCGAGAGAAAAGAGAGAAGCTACTGTATTGGACTTTGCATCCTGTCCAGGGGGTGTACTTTTACATAATGCTGCCTCACGCTAGATAAAACAGGAGATTGGCCCATAGGGCAGAAGCCTTCCTGGCTTGGACAAGGCTTACCAACAGTTTTAAGACCAGCTTACCGCCTACAGCTCCTAACCCAGTGTTTTCCATTGGCGTCAAGTAATCAGCCGGTCACATACTCATTTTCCCCTTCACATTAACTAGGCTAATTTCCTTTTAAAAGTTTCTATTCACTCATCCTTTGAGCCCTCTCCCACTACAATAAACTATAAGCATCTTCTCACAATCTATTGAGAGGATAGGCGGTCAGTCAGTCAAAGTGAGGGATGACAGGAAAACAGACGAAAAAAAGCGAGAGGTTAAACTCGCAAAAATGGGTCCAAAATAAGCCCAATGCATTTCTATGGGTTTATTTTGGACCTAAAGCTTGACGCCTGCCTTCCCACCTTTGGGACAAACACTCCCACTGTTAAGGTGGAGACATGAGCATCTCCTCATTATATACAGATCTCTTGTTGCAGTCAAATTTCTTTACATGGAGGGGAATGATGCTCATGAATTATCAAGTCCCATGTAATGGAAGTAGTAACGATGAGTTGAAATCCACAACTTATTGTTTCACACATTTATTTAGAACCATTTTATTTGTGTTTCACATAGCCAGCCACACAGAGTAGTAGAGCATAGTAGGGTATTTACTCTGACAACTGAACAGCAAGCGTTAACTAGTTTATAAAAAGGTGCCCGAATAAAGTATTGCATCAGGACAAATAAACCAAAGAAAATGCTTTCTATTTTTTTTTTGCTGTCGGTGGATTGCTAGACAGTGATGCTCAACTTGGAGTGAATCGTCTCACCATGCAGTGTAGCCTACCGAATCACATCGGAGAGAGAGCTGTTCATTTGGCTCCCTCATTTGCATAGGCTACTGGTAGCAGGCACACGGCTTCTTGCCGTTTATCTGAAGATAAATTATATAAACATTAGAAGATGGTGAATCATCACTGCAGGAACAATAGGTAGTGGAATCCATTTAAAATACTCAACAATATTCAGAAAAGTGTTGACATTTGTAGGGAATCAACTAAATGTATTGAACATTTACTAATTAGCCAAAGTTTATCATAAGACATGAACAAAATGCATCAGGGGGTTTCAAATTTCATGCAACTTTCTGAAGAGGCAACGAGAACGCCCCCGTGTGCAATGCACACATCTACCAGATGGAAGCTTTCTGAAGAGGCAATGAGAACGCCCCGTGTGCAATGCACACATCTACCAGATGGAAGCTTTCTGAAGAGGCAATGAGAACGCACACCCCGTGTGCAATGCACACATCTACCAGATGGAAGCTTTCTGAAGAGGCAATGAGAACGCCCCCGTGTGCAATGCACACATCTACCAGATGGAAGCTTTCTGAAGAGGCAATGAGAACGCCCCCGTGTGCAATGCACACATCTACCAGATGGAAGCTTTCTGAAGAGGCAATGAGAACGCCCCCGTGTGCAATGCACACATCTACCAGATGGAATGCACACAGCTTTCTGAAGAGGCAATGAGAACGCCCCCGTGTGCAATGCACACATCTACCAGATGGAAGCTTTCTGAAGAGGCAACGAGAACGCCCCCCGTGTGCAATGCACACATCTACCAGATGGAAGCTTTCTGAAGAGGCAACGAGAACGCCCCCGCGTGAAGAGAAGCTTTCTGAAGAGAACGCAACGCCCCCGTGTGCAATGCACACATCTACCAGATGGAAGCCCCGTGTGCAATGCACACATCTACCAGATGGAAGCTTTCTGAAGAGGCAACGAGAACGCCCCCGTGTGCAATGCACACCCCAGATGGAAGCTTTCTGCAATGCACACATCTACCAGATGGAAGCTTTCTGAAGAGGCAACGAGAACGCCCCGTGTGCAATGCACACATCTACCAGATGGAAGCCGCCCCGTGTGCAATGCACACATCTACCAGATGGAAGCTTTCTGAAGAGGAAGACGCCCCCGTGTGCAATGCACACATCTACCAGATGGAAGCTTTCTGAAGAGGCAACGAGAACGCCCCCGTGTGCAATGCACACATCTACCAGATGGAAGCTTTCTGAAGAGGCAACGAGAACGCCCCCGTGTGCAATGCACACATCTACCAGATGGAAGCTTTCTGAAGAGGCAACGAACGCCCCGTGTGCAATGCACACATCTACCAGATGGAAGCTTTCTGAAGAGGCAACGAGAACGCCCCGTGTGCAATGCACACATCTACCAGATGGAAGCTTTCTGAAGAGGCGAACGCCCCGTGTGCAATGCACACAACAGATGGAAGCTTTCTGAAGAGGCCCCGTGTGCAATGCACACATCTACCAGATGGAAGCTTTCTGAAGAGGCCAGATGTGCAATGCACACATCTTGGAAGCTTTCTGAAGAGGCGAGAACGCCCCGTGTGCAATGCACACATCTACCAGATGGAAGCTTTCCGAGAACGCCCCGTGCAATGCAATGCACACATCTACCAGATGGAAGCTTTCTGAAGAGGCAACGAGAACGCCCCGTGTGCAATGCACACATCTACCAGATGGAAGCTTTCTGCAAGAGAACGCCCCGTGTGCAATGCACACATCTACATCAGATGGAAGCTTTCTGAAGAGGCAACGAACGCCCCGTGTGCAATGCACACATCACATCTACGCCCCGTGTGCAAGATACCAGAAGCTTTCTGAAGAGGCAACGAGAACGCCCCCGTGTGCAATGCACACATCTAGCTTTCCAGATGGAAGCTTTCTGAAGAGGCAACGAGAACGCCCCGTGTGCAATGCACACATCTACCAGATGGAAGCTTTCTGAAGATGGCAAGCTTTCTGAAGAGGAGAACGCCCCGTGTGCAATGCATCACATCTACCAGATGGAAGCTTTCTGCACACAAGATGGAAGCTTTCTGAAGAAGGAGAACGCCCCGTGTGCAATGCACACATCTACCAGATGGAAGCTTTCTGAAGAGGCACATCTACCAGATGGAAGCTTTCTGAAGAGGCAACGAGAACGCCCCCGTGTGCAATGCACACATCTACCAGATGGAAGCTTTCTGAAGAGGCAACGAGAACGCCCCCGTGTGCAATGCACACATCTACCAGATGGAAGCTTTCTGAAGAGGCAACGAGAACGCCCCCGTGTGCAATGCACAAAATATATATTTAGAAAAAAACAGAAACCTGAAAAACTCAATTCATGAATTGTTTTAAATAATGTGGGCTATTTACTTCATGTGTTCGTTTTGATAAAATGCCTGATTGATTTCTATTTTGCTGGTTACTATGTACATGCTGTAAAAATGCAGATACTGACAGATCGGGCTTCAGGTCTGCACCACAGTAAGTCCATGCAACAGGTTGTAAGAAGCCAAACATCTCGCTTCTTAATCAAATCATTATTTTTGTCACATGCTCCGTAAACAACAGGTGTAGACTAACAGTGAAATGCTGACTTACGTGTCCCCAACAACGCAGAGTTAATAATAAACAATAACAAGCTGGTTGAATAGAAAAGGCCACCGCTGAGAGCAGAGAAAGTGGTGGCAATGCAATTTAAGAATTGTTTAAGCAACCAGGCTTGTTCCAAAACACAGTCAGTCACCAGAGTCTAGACCAACCAAGACAACAGCAAAACATTCGTGTCTACAAAAAGTGTCAACGCCAAACTAAATTTGTCAATGCCATTGCCAGAGAGCGCACAATAAACTACCTATTGAGTGGTAATTTTAGGACCAGATTCTAACTGGAAAGATGGTTGCTGTAAATACCATCACAGTAGAATATCCTGTATTCCTGTTACAAGAAGGTGGGAGCAGAATCAAGAAGAGGTGTCAGTGCTGGCTAGCCCTCCCTCTTTATAACCAGAGAATTGTATTTATTTCACTAGGCAAGTCAGTTAAGAACAAATTCTTATTTACAATGACAGCCTACAGTAAACAGTACCAATAGCAGAGGAATAATAGCCAGTGTCAGCGTGGTGTAGGGAAACACTACCTACTGAAACACAGAATCAGATATGTAGATATAGCCAATGGTTAAATGTAGGATTAAGTGTGGTGTAATCTGATCCCAGACTTGTGGGCCTCCCTTGAGTGTTCATAGGAGGACATGGTGGAGAGAGAGAGCCAAGTGGATTTCAGGACCAGCGAGTGCAGAGCACTCCCTCCTCCCCCAAAACACGCACCAAACCAGAGGATATAGATCCTCTCTCAAACACTCCAGCCAGAGCCCCAGGGGCATGAGCACATAAATGGGCTAATCTGTTACACAAGGCAGACTAGAAGACATGACATGCTCATCAACGCCACCTTTCATCAGACACAGGCACCCTGTGGTCAAACCAGGCCCAGCGCCAGCTACACAGACAGCAGCCCCCCCCCCCCCCCGGTGACCCTTGCCTAGCCTCATGTTACTGTACCTGCCACAGCTAGTCACAGCTTTCTCAATTACAGTAACCAAGGCTGAAGACTTCCCCTGTTGTCACGCTCGTCTTTCTTTATGCTGCTAGAGAGAGGGGAACCTTCCTCTGTGTGCCAAATGTCACACCATTTAGCAAAGTGTCGGCTGTGCAACAGACATCACCCATCAGGTTCCCATAAAAAAAGAAAACTTCACTATTTGACAATAAAATATACAATTCTGGCCACAACAACTAAAGTAGTAATGTAGACCAAATGACAATGGACCACAGCAATGTCTAGTACCATCCAGCATTGAGAAGACGATCAGTGTTCAAAGCAGACAATTCAGTTGCGGCATGTGAGCAAACATTTGTTTTCACGATGACTCACACCATGTTTACTGCCAATCCAAGCCCCAGAGAGAGGGATCAACACTTCAAGCCCAGACTGATCAGTCACTTTTGTAATGTTCCTCCATAAAAACTCAAGGCTATAATTTTGGGCAGGTGCGATGATCCTAGATGTGTGGCTGTGTCTCAAAATGAGCTGATCAAAAGTAGAGTAGGGAATAGGCCAGGGTGATTTGGGATGCATCCTGTGCCCGAAGCTAACCTGAATCAAGGCAATATACTGTACAGCAGAAGACATACAGACAGGGAGTGGGATGTGATACCGGTATGCGTAGCATGGAATCTGGTGAATGAGGCCCTCCATGCCTGGCCGTTGAAAGCTTGCCCTTGGCGTCAGGCTGTATACATGTGGGTTGGCTGAAGGGAGCTATTTCCAGAGCAGCTCCTGGCTCCAGCCTTGTACGTCAATTAGCTTTATGATAAAGCAGTTCAGTGAAACCCACTAGGGTTGTCACGACACCATTATATCCATACTCCGAGGTATCGTAGAAAGAAAACAAAACATGAAGCGAACAAACTTTCCTGAGGAAAACAGTCTAGGTGTTGAAGACAAAACAGCCCGATGTCACAGTTTCTTTTCCAAACTATAGCACACAATATTTTGAATACAGGCATTATTTTATTTATTTTTTTAAAGATCCAAAAAGAGTTGTCTGCTTTGTTTTATTTTTTGACATAGATACTGGTACCGTGAGAACCCTACTTGAAACAATAAAATAAGCTATCATGGTCCTACAGGAAATGGATTTACAGTCAGTCAATTGATACAGATTATATTTATGATATACAGTGCATTCAGACTGACTTTTTCCACATTTTGTTACGTTACAGCCTTATTCTAAAAACGGATTCCAGGAATGCACGATATATCACTGAGCATATCGGAGTCTGCCGATATTAGATAAAAATGCCAACACTGGCATAGACCCGATGTCTAGTTAAACACCGATGTGCAAAACCGATGTCAAAATTGACATGCATACCTATATAAAGTAGGTGACATAGTGACGCCACGAAAAATACAGCGCTACACATAGAAACAGGAAAATATTAGGCGCACACTTCCAACAACTAAAGTTCAAGTCCAGTAGTCATTTGAAAGAGTAAGAACATTTCAGTGAGACAACGCAAAGGTGAAACCCATTAACGCCAAGATAATGGAATTCTGTCAACAATCAACAGTCCTCTGTCCTGGATGTTGTTGGCTTTCGCCGACTGGTCCAGCCCCGGTACACACTATTTATCAGATGTTGCCCTACCGGAGTTAAACAAAATTATTGAATCCATTAGGGATGCACCAACATGACCATTTTTGGCCACTACGATATCTGATATTTTCCTTGCAAAGAAAAATAATAATAATTATTTAAAATGTTTGCGATCATTTAAGCATTCTAGTACAGTTAAATAGTTACACACAGAAACTCCCCAAATACAGGTGTGCCAAGCTTGTAGCATCATACCAAAGAAGACTCGAGGCTGTAATCGCTGCCAAAGGTGCCTCAACAAAGTAGAGTCAGTTGTACAACAATGCCTTCAACTGAAATGTGTCTTCTGCATTTAACCCAACCCTTTTGAATCAGAGAGGTGTGCCTTAATCGACATCCATGTCGTCGGTGCCCTGGGAACAGTGGGTTAAGTGCCTTGCTCAGGGGCAGAACGGCACCTTGTCAGCTCATGAATTCGATCCAGCAACCTAACGGTTACTGGCCCAACGCTCTAACTACTAGGCTAACTACCAGCCCAGGTAGGGTAGCGTCTGAACTTATGGAAATATCATATTTCCATTATTTTGAATAGATTTGCAAAAATGTCCAAAACCCTGCTTTGCTTTGTCAATGTGAGGTATTGTGTGTAGATTGATGTTTTTTACAATTTAGGCAACTAGTTAAGCAGATTTCAATGGCAAGATAGCTATGACTTTCACAGCTGTTCAAGTCAACTTCCTCCCCAAATGCATTTCCTCAAGTCCACTTGTCTCTGAATTGTTGACTGAGTGTTACAAAAACCAGAGAGCAGAACATACGTTTGCCTTTGTTTGAGTGTTACCTACTAACTAGTTAGCCAGACATTACCCGATGAGAACCCAAGACAACAACCATGTCTCAAAATATGTATTTGTTTCGATTTAAACACCTGGGATACAAAATTGGACAGCTTGTACAGTGTATGTTACCTTTAACATCCAATCTCGCTTCCTCTGACAATGTTGCCGTGCGCTCGGCAGTGTGCGTGAAGCCTTGGCAACAGGAGACAAGTGCATTCGGGTAACGTTATCATGTTACACCGGTCCATAGTCAACGGTAGGACCGACCTAAAAATCTGTACATCGAAACCAGACAGCGACGTTTCCAGTACAACACTGGGTAGTTAGGCTACAGATAGTTGCCCTTGTTCCTGTTCACATGTAGCTAAGGTAGCTAGAAGCAATACGTATAGCTATACATCTGTGGGTACTGTAGACTCATCACCTAGCAACTTAGCAAACAGGCTAATTATATTCGGCTAGCAAGCCTTCTAGATCAGTTAATTCATATAGAGGACAAAATATAACATTGACACAAGAAACGGTTCCGCATGTCTTGTAAAATAGGCCGATGTTTGTAAGTAACTTTAATGTTTACCCAACAACGTTGACTAGCCCCTGCTCCGTCTGTCAAGGCATGCAACTAGCTACCCTGCTAAAGTTATGCTAACCAGCCGGTTACAAGCAAGGCAGTTCAGAAAATAAAAATGGGACACATTGGGTTGTAACTGTTAGTGTGGGTCAAACGAATAGCTGGCTAGCACTAACAAAGCACTATCGGGGTGTATTAACAGAAACAAAACTAGTTCCGAGTAATACATTGACGTAGTTGGTTGACTAACCACAATACCTGCTAGTTCGCTAGCTCGCGTCCGTTAGCGTGGTTAGCTTGCATGCTAACTAAACGAACGTTAGTTACCGGCGTTACGCAGGAAACCGGCAGCTGACTGGCTAACGTTAGCTGTTGTCGATGTTAAGGCTTTTTCGATAAAGCCTACTACTCGTTCGCCATTAAAATGTTTAATTTAACTTGACGAACCTTGGTGTTTTGCCAACATTTTCTGTAGATCGGCGAAGCTGCAGAGTTGGAAAACGATGTATTTAGCTGCCATATCCCAGCGTTAGCAGGTTAGCCTTAGCTAGCTACTTTTTTCCCAATAAGACTGACGCTGTAGTGAAATAGTTGTTTTTTTTGTGTGTGTGACAATGTATAACGATATGAACAAGCGTTCTTACTTACAAAGAGCAGGCTGGACATTGAAAACCAGTGACTATCCCGGAGAATGTGGATGGGGAGCAGTAACTGCTGTCAGATCTTTTTAGTTCCTCTTGTGGGTGAGAGAGCTCACATCAGAACTGTTGGGAGGAGTTAAAGGTGGTAATCTCGTTAACGTCACTCGGAACGCAAGAAAACCAGGGATCACAAAACAACAATGTATAACAAATAGGCAATATTCGTTTTTTTTTGTAATATTAAACTAGAATCCTCGAGATATATTCTTTATTTCATGTTGAGCAATGGTAATACCGCGTTCATGTGCTAGTCCGAACGAGGAATCTCAGAAATGTCCGATTTGGTAACTGGTTGTACCTATACACGTGCCGCGTTCAACGAATCAGCATATCGGACATTTCCGCTTTACCTGTTCCGACTATAAATGCTCCGACTCATCATCACCAATATCTGAGTGACGAGCATCAGGACTCAAGATTTGGTAAATTGAGCCATTCGGAGTTTTCGAGCGGATCATTTTTGTCAAGTCTGGCCGTCGTTGTTCAACGCCTTTCAAAGTGTATAGCATTATTTACCAGTTGTCCACTTATGTGTATATGTTGAGTGCATGAATTAGACAAAAATATTAATAATGTGGTCCAAAGGTAGTAATACAATTTTTACTGCAAATTTCTGCAGTTGCTCTTCACCAACGTCATCCTGCATCCATCGCCTGTATTGTGGGAGGCTCAATTGCCAACCAATCATTCGGGTGTGTTTTTTACCCATGTGAATGTGACCAAAGACATGACTGAAACAGAATCCAACTTTTCCGCAATTCATGTATACAATTGATATATACAAATTAATGTGATTTTTGATGCTCTTTCTCACAGATTGATTGTACAATGTACACACATGATTTCAATTGGTTACTGTGTGATATGGGGGATGCAGCCATCTTTATTTCCATTTATACTCCATGTATAACTCTGTGTAGTTGTATGTATCATTACATTTACATCATTTACATTTAAGTCATTTTAGCAGACGCTCTTATCCAGAGCGACTTACAAATTGGTGCATTCACCTTATGACATCCGAACTGCTTTGCTTTATCTTGGCCAGGTCGCAATTGTAAATGAGAACTTGTTCTCAACTTGCCTCAACTTGCCTACCTGGTTAAATAAAGGTGAAATAAATAAATAAAAATCGGCATTATAAAGATAAACTTTTATAAACAATGGCAACACTGCCATGTTGATCTGAGCCTTGCTTTTGGGAAACCACATTATTGTCCAACTTTCATCTGTGGCAGATGCACCTGACTTCAATCCTGGACATTTGTCTACAGGCTGTTGCTTTCGCCTTAAAACTCAAACGCACCCATTTTGGTCCACATAGTTAGATTACCTCCAGCCAAGCCTTGTCCTGTTTTACTAGCCATGTTCGAGTATAACAAACAGCCAAGCGATGACGTAATCGCTTGTTTTGTGTGATTGGCTATAGGAAATATTGGTCAGACACAGCCCATAGCTGGTTTTTCTCTATATGGCTTCATCATTGATTAATCTAATGTCATGTTATGAACAAAGGAAATATAATAGTAAAACCATGTGTGAATATGTATCCAATATGATAAATCATGTTATTCTCGGACATTATTCTCAATTAACGAAATAGGTCCTCTGGTTTGGTCCATATTACCTTTTAGTGAGACATAAACACCACCTAGTGGTCAATTGGACTGTCCCTTTATAATGGGGATTCTTATGAGAAACAGAACATTGAACAAAGCATTGTCATTGTCATTAAAATAATAAAGTAGCTTTTGACAAATGTGCCAACACTATATAGGCTTACTTGCACCCAAAACACCCATATCAACATAAAATGAGGTTGAGACCCAGACTCTTGAACAGATAGAGGTCCTTCTGTAGCTCAGTTGGTAGAGCATGGCGCTTGTAACGCCAGGGTAGTGGGTTCGATCCCCGGGACCACCCATACGTAGAATGTATGCACACATGACTGTAAGTCGCTTGGATAAAAGCGTCTGCTAAATGGCATATATTATTATATATTAGATAGAGCCCAGGGCTGCGTTCAGTACAAAAAAACGTATTTCAACATTCAATGAAACGGAAACTGTTCTGAACGACCAGTTGAAAAACGGAGAGGGGTTTGGTTGTGGTTTGGGGAACGCTCCACTGCCATTTAAATACGTCACTCATTGCTTCCAGTCACACCCACCAAAAGGAGGAAACATAACTCAAAGTATGTTGAATAACGTTTTGGGGAAACGTGTTGTTCAGTACAAACGGTCACGCAACATAGCAAACGTTTAATTGAACTGAACACCCTCGCAGATTGGTAAAAAATAATAATAATACTACTAAAAAAATGGAATACAGTTTATTTTATGTTTAGTATATTTTCTCTGTTGTAACAGATTACCCATTGAACTGGCTGATTTCACATAAACTCTTGAATTTTTGAAATGTACCAGTCCCCCACGCGGCCGTTTTCTTCTCTCACCGAAGGAATGTGTACTGCTGCTACAGTAAGGGATACAGCTGATACAGACGCCCCCTGGTGGTGAGTAGTAGTAGTAATCAAACAAACAAAAACATTGTGGGAGACAACGCGGATGTCTACAGAGACTAGATGGTGATTACCAATAAAAGTTACATCATCTTGGAAGTACTTCTGAGTTGCGTGTTTTGTCGTCTCTCGTGGTCAGGTACAGGGAAGTAGTCAATTAAGAGACAGCAGCAGAACAAACTCACATAAAATAAAATAATAGCTATGATATTATTTTGACATCATAATTAACTAGCTAGCTAACTACTGTAGCTGATTTAGGCCTGCGTAATCTACGTTCGCTATGATCAGGTAAAAGTCTTGCTAACACCTAACTCGAAGTCCTCCTGACTTCAGTCTGGAAAGGCTATTTTGATGTTGTCGGCACGATGCGTCAATAATGAGGAGAATGTTATTTTTTCCTGATTGGTTCTCTTCTGTGTCTTTCTCACTCAAAACCACGTGGACAACCACACAGCTCCTTCAAATGCAACTGTTGGATTTTCAAATCCAAACCACATGAGGTCTCAATTTCCCTGGAAAGAAAAATACATTTGAGAGAACCAGTCAATGTTCAGCCAGAAACAAAAGCACAACTCTGTGTGAATTCTGCATTAACAACAGCCTCCTGTCCAGACCAGTGTGTCGTAGCTCTCCCTCCTTGTGAGTCATGTGAGTGGCTTCAGCCAGACTAGAAAGGCCACCCCACTTTTCCCAACTGGACATCTTTGTGAAGAGTAGCAGCTCTTGCTTCCAGTGTGTGTGTGTGTGTGTGTGTGTGTGACAGGCAAAAACACACCGCCTGTTTGATGGATGTAGATGTGGTTGTTATGCTCAGTCTAGTGGAGTCCTTACCAGACCATGGAACATTGATACCATCAGGTGGCTCTCTTCTAGATAAGACACCATACACATTACTGGTTATTCTCCAGAGTGACTTGAGGCCAATATCTTCATTGGTACAGTACATACCATTCTGAGAGCAAATTGGATAGCCTATGTACAGTGTTTTATACTAAGCCCCAGACACAGTAAGCATACACTACTAATACTCCCTGTAACCAAATGTGACGTGTGTTTCACATGGATGTGGAATCTAGAAAAAATCAACACAGATATACAATAAAGTATTTATTGATTTGGTATCAATACAATCAAGTACTGTAGATTTTGTATAAGCAGACAAAACATTTTCAATCAAAAAGAGTGCAGTTTATACCCATATTGCATAGAGGGCACACAATAGCCATGTATAAGACAAAAAAATCCTATAGGTTGATACATTGTACATTACACAAAAAAAACATGTTTTTTTAAATCCACAAAAAGAATCCTTCATGAACAATGCTAGAATGCTAACTAGGTGTTCTAAATGATCTCGTTCAATGCTGTTAAATACCATTTATACCATCTAGGCTTCGGTGGGCGGTTTTGGCGTTACTGTTAAATTATCACAAATGTATAAAGACATCTTCATTAAGGTCATGTGCAAATTAAAATGTCCATTTGTATCTATCTCATTTGTATCTTTCTCCAAACTATAACATCTATCTCCAAACTATAACAAACAAATATCCCTTAAAACCGAAGCAAGGCGTATTTTTTATAGTTTTTCTAATCATTGAGTAGAAAACAAGTCTAATCGGTTTATGATCAAGGCAGTACATTTGGGAAAAATTATTTGCACACACTGCAAGCTCTGAAACCAAGTGAAATTGTCTATGACAAGGAATAGACAAAAGGAGAGTAACAGTCTGTCCGACCACACCACTCAAAAATGGCTTTCCGAATGTCTGATATACAGTACATAACAAGAACAAGTCTTGAATTGACTAGTAGACTTACACAACAGTAATGATACACAAACTTTGCTTAAGGATGTTCAGGTTCTGATGAGAGGATTAGGGGCACCGAGACTAGTGAGAGTGCATTGGATAAACCTAAAACACTGAACGTGAGACACAAGGCTCAACTCAGTCAAAACCGATGACCGTTTCTCCAGAACATTTCAAAAACATCATTCTTTAGACACAGCTATACAGCAAGTGTATTAATATGCAGACAACAAAGCAATATCCCTACAGTCATTATTCTTCTTATTTACCACAGGAACCTGGATAACCATTGTGAATGAATGTTGGCCTCAGGTTCTCAATCTGAATACAACTTCTACTCTTGGGTATTGTTACAGAAAGAGAACTCAAAATCTAGGAAAATAAATGGGTGCTACCTACCATTCTGCTATATCCACCATGAATAGCATCAGGGCAGTCTAAATGGTGTATTCTCACCATTGATGACCAATAGTAAATATATCTAATGATGGAAACATACTATATGATGCCCCTACATTAAACTTACAGCAAGGGAGTGTGATATACTGTATGATATAACATTGAGCCCAATGTCACTGTAAAATTAAGGTCTTCACGATAAACCTTCATGTTTTTATTCCAACATTACTGTCGTCTTACTTTGAATACATTTCCCACGTGTCTATTTGACATTTCTCCTCTTTGCATGATGTGTAGCCCACTACTACTACCAAACCAAATCATTCTCTTTGCGCATTGACCAAGCTATAGGACCATACATGTGTATTTGGGTAACCTTCATGATGTGTAGCCCACTACTACTACCAAACCAAATCATTCTCTTTGCGCATTGACCAAGCTATAGGATCATACATGTGTATTTGGGTAACCTTCATGATGTGTAGCCCACTACTACTACCAAACCAAATCATTCTCTTTGCGCATTGACCAAGCTATAGGATCATACATGTGTATTTAGGTAACCTTCATGATGTGTAGCCCACTACTACTACCAAACCAAATCATTCTCTTTGCGCATTGACCAAGCTATAGGATCATACATGTGTATTTAGGTAACCTTCATGATGTGTAGCCCACTACTACTACCAAACCAAATCATTCTCTTTGCGCATTGACCAAGCTATAGGATCATACATGTGTATTTAGGTAACCTTCATGATGTGTAGCCCACTACTACTACCAAACCAAATCATTCTCTTTGCGCATTGACCAAGCTATAGGATCATACATGTGTATTTAGGTAACCTTCATGATGTGTAGCCCACTACTACTACCAAACCAAATCATTCTCTTTGCGCATTGACCAAGCTATAGGATCATACATGTGTATTTAGGTAACCTTCATGATGTGTAGCCCACTACTACTACCAAACCAAATCATTCTCTTTGCGCATTGACCAAGCTATAGGATCATACATGTGTATTTAGGTAACCTTCATGATGTGTAGCCCACTACTACTACCAAACCAAATCATTCTCTTTGCGCATTGACCAAGCTATAGGATCATACATGTGTATTTGGGTAACCTTCATGATGTGTAGCCCACTACTACTACCAAACCAAATCATTCTCTTTGCGCATTGACCAAGCTATAGGATCATACATGTGTATTTGGGTAACCTTCATGATGTGTAGCCCACTACTACTACCAAACCAAATCATTCTCTTTGCGCATTGACCAAGCTATAGGATCATACATGTGTATTTGGGTAACCTTCATGATGTGTAGCCCACTACTACTACCAAACCAAATCATTCTCTTTGCGCATTGACCAAGCTATAGGATCATACATGTGTATTTAGGTAACCTTCATGATGTGTAGCCCACTACTACTACCAAACCAAATCATTCTCTTTGCGCATTGACCAAGCTATAGGATCATACATGTGTATTTAGGTAACCTTCATGATGTGTAGCCCACTACTACTACCAAACCAAATCATTCTCTTTGCGCATTGACCAAGCTATAGGATCATACATGTGTATTTGGGTAACCTTCATGATGTGTAGCCCACTACTACTACCAAACCAAATCATTCTCTTTGCGCATTGACCAAGCTATAGGATCATACATGTGTATTTGGGTAACCTTCATGATGTGTAGCCCACTACTACTACCAAACCAAATCATTCTCTTTGCGCATTGACCAAGCTATAGGATCATACATGTGTATTTGGGTAACCTTCATGATGTGTAGCCCACTACTACTACCAAACCAAATCATTCTCTTTGCGCATTGACCAAAGCTATAGGACCATACATGTGTATTTGGGTAACCTTCATGATGTGTAGCCCACTACTACTACCAAACCAAATCATTCTCTTTGCGCATTGACCAAGCTATAGGATCATACATGTGTATTTGGGTAACCTTCATGATGTGTAGCCCACTACTACTACCAAACCAAATCATTCTCTTTGCGCATTGACCAAGCTATAGGATCATACATGTGTATTTGGGTAACCTTCATGATGTGTAGCCCACTACTACTACCAAACCAAATCATTCTCTTTGCGCATTGACCAAGCTATAGGATCATACATGTGTATTTAGGTAACCTTCATGATGTGTAGCCCACTACTACTACCAAACCAAATCATTCTCTTTGCGCATTGACCAAGCTATAGGATCATACATGTGTATTTGGGTAACCTTCATGATGTGTAGCCCACTACTACTACCAAACCAAATCATTCTCTTTGCGCATTGACCAAGCTATAGGATCATACATGTGTATTTGGGTAACCTTCATGATGTGTAGCCCACTACTACTACCAAACCAAATCATTCTCTTTGCGCATTGACCAAGCTATAGGATCATACATGTGTATTTGGGTAACCTTCATGATGTGTAGCCCACTACTACTACCAAACCAAATCATTCTCTTTGCGCATTGACCAAGCTATAGGATCATACATGTGTATTTGGGTAACCTTCATGATGTGTAGCCCACTACTACTACCAAACCAAATCATTCTCTTTGCGCATTGACCAAGCTATAGGATCATACATGTGTATTTGGGTAACCTTCATGATGTGTAGCCCACTACTACTACCAAACCAAATCATTCTCTTTGCGCATTGACCAAGCTATAGGATCATACATGTGTATTTGGGTAACCTTCATGATGTGTAGCCCACTACTACTACCAAACCAAATCATTCTCTTTGCGCATTGACCAAAGCTATAGGACCATACATGATGACACACATGTCCTATTTGAACCACATCAGGTCTTCAATTCCAAACTGTGGTGGAGTATTAACTAGAAGTGCATGACACAGAAAGCATGTTCTATGGTCTCTGCAGTTCATCTTTCACCCAGATAAAATGTTAACGGCTGGGAGTTAAAAAATAGATACAGACAGAAACACTGTACTGCACTAGGAGAACACACACAGCAAACACCCTTCTCACCCTTGTCCCACCGTTTCTCCCAGAAATAACAGAGCCATGTTAACTGTTATGCAAGAACAATTTCACAACCACATAGCCTCTCTCTCACTCCCTCCCTCCCTCTCTGTCAGTCTCTCTCTCTCTTTCTCTCTTTCTCTCTCTCACTCCCTCTCTCTTTATCTCTCTCTCTCTCTCTCTCCCTCCTTTCTCTCTCTCTCTCTCTCTCTCTCTCTCTCTCTCTCTCTCTCTCTCTCTCTCTCTCTCTCTTTCTCCCTCTCTCTCTCTGTCAGTCTCTCTCTCTCTCCCTCCCTCCCTCTCTGTCAGTCTCTCTCTCTCTCCCTCCCTCCCTCTCTGTCAGTCTCTCTCTCTCTCCCTCCCTCCCTCTCTGTCAGTCTCTCTCTCCCTCCCTCCCTCTCTGTCAGTCTCTCTCTCTCCCTCCCTCCCTCTCTGTCAGTCTCTCTCTCCCTCCCTCCATCTCTGTCAGTCTCTCTCTCTCTCACTCCCTCCCTCTCTCTCTCTCTCTCTCTCTCTCTCTCTCTCTCTCTCTCTCTCTCTCTCTCTCTCTCTCTCTCTCTCTTTCTCTCTCTCCCTCCCTCTCTGTCAGTGTCTCTCTCTCCCTCCCTCTCTGTCAGTGTCTCTCTCTCCCTCCCTCTCTGTCAGTGTCTCTCTCTCTCTCTCTCTCTCTCTCTCTCTCTCTCTCTCTCTCTCTCTCTCTGTCTCTCTCTCTCTCTCTCATGACTTATTATGGAGTTTCATGTATGGTCATTTCCAAAAGTTAACCTTTCATATCCTGTCACAGGACTTCCACAAGGAATATACTGTGGCAACATCAGATGTTCCATTTAACCAAGCAATGGACAAACCATTTTAGTTGCGGATGTATCTTTAGGTGGAAAATTAATGTATAGCCTTTATGTTATACTGAGGCTTGTGGAGGATTATGCATTGTTACTGTACATTTATCATTACAATGAGATAACTATAGCACCAAATACTGGGAGCGTTGTGTAAGATCATTTGAACTGCACCCAATGCACCCATTGGGTTTCATCTGAACCTTGAAAGGGTTACTCTGTAGAAACAGGTTGGATGGCCTTTAGCCAGTTGTTAATGTGATTTGTAGTTGTGATGTGCTTTGTAGTTTGTAGACAGAATGAGGCTTTTAATGTGAGCTATCCCTCAGAACGTTCACTCTAAATGTTAATGTGAAAGGTACTAGGGCATTGATTGCTCGGCCACAGCCATGGCGTTAGCGGACACAAGAAGCAGTGATGTCATCAATATGTGTGTGCCATAGAGCACGAAATGAGGGTGACATGGGAGCTGCAATGCAGGTAGTAAATGGGAATACCCACAGAATGGATCGATGCAGGGAAACATGACATTGATCCGAACGCATTTGGCCCACAATTTCTGTCTATTAGCTGACGCATAATCTATTTATTAATATAATGATTAACTTACACATTTATTCATAGATTTATTTATTTGTCTATTTAATGTGTTCTATATACAGTATTTATAATTCTTTAGGTTACTGGTTACTATTGATGCTTTTTCAAAGAAGAGGAAAACGGGGGAAAGCATGGTTACTCTTCCATGTTTAATACTGCTGTCTCTATGTGTCCCCTGCTTTGTGTGGATCTTACACAAGTTGGATAGAGCAATGACTTCTTATTGGTCAAGTCATAGCCATGATCCAAAACCGTCACCTTCTAGAATGACCAGCAATGACTTCTTATTGGTCAAGTCATAGCCATGATCCAAAACCGTCACCTTCTAGAATGACCAGCAATGACTTCTTATTGGTCAAGTCATAGCCATGATCCAAAACCGTCACCTTCTAGAATGACCAGCAATGACTTCTTATTGGTCAAGTCATAGCCATGATCCAAAACCGTCACCTTCTAGAATGACCAGCAATGACTTCTTATTGGTCAAGTCATAGCCATGATCCAAAACCGTCACCTTCTAGAATGACCAGCAATGACTTCTTATTGGTCAAGTCATAGCCATGATCCAAAACCGTCACCTTCTAGAATGACCAGCAATGACTTCTTATTGGTCAAGTCATAGCCATGATCCAAAACCGTCACCTTCTAGAATGACCAGCAATGACTTCTTATTGGTCAAGTCATAGCCATGATCCAAAACCGTCACCTTCTAGAATGACCAGCAATGACTTCTTATTGGTCAAGTCATAGCCATGATCCAAAACCGTCACCTTCTAGAATGACCAGCAATGACTTCTTATTGGTCAAGTCATAGCCATGATCCAAAACCGTCACCTTCTAGAATGACCAGCAATGACTTCTCATTGGTCAAGTCATAGCCATGATCCAAAACCGTCACCTTCTAGAATGACCAGCAATGACTTCTCATTGGTCAAGTCATAGCCATGATCCAAAACCGTCACCTTCTAGAATGACCAGCAATGACTTCTTATTGATCAAGTCATAGCCATGATCCAAAACCGTCACCTTCTAGAATGACCAGCAATGACTTCTTATTGGTCAAGTCATAGTCATGATCCAAAACCGTCACCTTCTAGAATGACCAGCAATGACTTCTTATTGGTCAAGTCATAGCCATGATCCAAAACCGTCACCTTCTAGAATGACCAGCAATGACTTCTTATTGGTCAAGTCATAGCCATGATCCAAAACCAGAAAATTAGCACCCAACAGACAACTAGAAGTTGACTGTCAAAACATCAGAGCATACTGATAAACAATGATCCATCGATCCCTATAACAGGTCATTTAAAAAACATTTTTTTAAGTAAAGTGAAAAGTATTGGATATTATTTCACATAAGGAATTGTTTAATGAATATACACTTCATACTGTATGTGTAATGGTACATCTTTATGTGAAATATTGATTTAAATAGGAAGGACGCGCACACAGAAGAAAATGGGAGGTTTTTGTGCAGGAAGTGACTGCAGCCAGGGGAACCAATCAGAGCCCCAGGGTCTGACGATTTCATCCTACTGATGTCAGAGCATTTGGGTAGGATGTGCAGTCACATGGGTAGGTCTAATGCTACGTTCATAACCAAGTGGGAAGGTTGTATTTACCACATACGACTGGATAAAAAAAAAACAATTTAAAGCTCCTCTAACTGGTAATTACTAGTGGGAAACTCGTCTATCATCGCTGAGCTCCGACTTCTCCCACATGCTGACTTCCAACGTCACCTACTAAGGAAATTATAACAGTATTTATGACAGTTAAATGCAACAACAAAACATTATTTATAAAAAGCAAGCTATTAATATGGTTTTTAAACACCATAATATTTTACAAGCACGATAGCTGTTAGCCAATCGACGTTTCTCAATGAGTTCAAAGAACGTGATTGCATCCAAATGGTATTTACCACCTTCCCAAATAGTTATGAACGCAGCATAATAAATGTTACTTAGACAAAGTAAGGTACTTAATAGTCCGAATCCAATAAACAACAACAATACAGACAACGATGACAAAATAATAATAATAATAACAATTATGACAATAATAATAATTATAATAATATAAGCTAAAAAAACAAACAAGTAAAAATAAAAAAACAGACATTTTAAAGAAAGAGATAAAAAACAGAGCACAGCATGAAGTATCCTTCTCCTGCTTTTGAATTCTCCATCTTCTGTTCACAACGTCTTTTCCTGTCGTTGTTGATGTTGTTGATGATAACATTATACAGGTGGTGTTATTCTGGCTGCCGGTGTTTTGATACAGGGACATCAGAAGGCACCTTAGGTGATAGTTGACTAGCAGGCCATTATGTGGGACAGAGCAGGAACCCTGAGAAGGACGAGTGGATGTATTCGGTGGAGTAGAGCCCGTTAGCCTGATCCGAGGGCATCTGCATCCACACCTGGTCGTTCTCCTTCAGCTCAAGGACGGCGCTACCGGACGCCTGGTCCATGTAGCCCTTCTTGTACTCGTCGTAGGTGTATGTGGCTGGAACATAGTTCTTGTACAGTGCCACCCACAGACTGAATCCCTTTACGTGCACGTGGTAGGCAAAGTAGTAGACGCCAGACATGGGGCTGGTGAAGATACCGGTGGCAGGGTTGTAGGCATTCTGCCCGTTGTACAGGGTCCTGTCGAACTTGATGGGCGTCCCAGAGGGAGGGAAGGCTGTGGTGAGGATGGCGGTAAACGCGGGAGCCAGGGTGGCGGAGAGATCTGCACGGCCAAACTGTGGTTTTCCGTTCCTCCCGTCTGGTACCTCGTCCCCACCCAGCCCTGAATCCGTTAGCCCAGCCACCCCGGTTTGTCCGTTTCCTGCAGGGCCAGGGGGCCCGGGGGGCCCTGGAGGGCCGGGGTTGCCGTTGAATCCAGAGTTGCCGGGCTTTCCTGGGGGACCTTGGGGACCTGGAACTCCTTTTTCTCCGAGCTTGCCCAGACCTGGAAGACCCGGCAGCCCAGGTTCGCCCTTCAGACCTGGGATACCCTGTGGCCCCATTGGCCCTGAAGGCCCCTGCAGACCGGGGATTCCAGACTGGCCTCTTGGTCCTGGAGACCCAACAAACCCAAGCTCCCCTTTTGGTCCAGGATTGCCTAACAGACCTGGATTTCCTGGCAGGCCTATGTGCCCTGCCTCGCCTTTGGGCCCAGGTTTTCCGATAGCCCCGTTAGGGCCCGGGAGCCCTTTGTCTCCAGGAATGCCTGGTTTTCCAGACATACCACCAGGACCCTGGTCCCCTCTGATCCCTGGCAGACCTGGATGCCCCTGTGGACCCAAATCTCCCTTCAGGCCAGGCATGCCGTGTTTTCCTGAAAGCCCCATGGGGCCCTGTATTCCTGGTGGTCCTGGCTGTCCATCTGGGCCCATGTCTCCTGGCTGTCCTGCCATCCCAGGCTCTCCCTTATCTCCAGGAACGCCTGGTCCCCCGAAAAGGCCCTTGTCTCCCTTTGTCCCTGGTAGACCAGGTTTGCCATAGCCAGGACCTCCAGGAAACCCTGGAGAACCCCGCTGTCCTGGCTCACCTTTAGGCCCAAGTGGACCGGGTCCTCCAGGCAATCCATCATTACCAGGCTTGCCCAATCCGACGGATCCTGGCTGGCCTTGCAGCCCTGGACCTCCAGCCTTCCCTGGCTCTCCTATTCCTCCTGGGAGCCCCTGGTCCCCTTTAGGCCCAGAAGGACCAGGAAGCCCGTCAAGTCCTGGTTTTCCCATGCCCTGATTACCAGCTGGCCCTGGGGGGCCCCTGAGCCCATTGGGGCCCCTGGTTCCTGGCAATCCAGGATTCCCATTGCCATTCTCTCCCTTGAGTCCACGCTCCCCAGGATTTCCAGGCCCACCTTTCTGTCCTGGTTCTCCACGAGACCCAGGTTGGCCACTCCCACCTGGAAGGCCAGGTTTGCCATTAAGAGACAGGCCAGCTGGGCCGGGGAGACCTGGTTGACCTGGAAGTCCTCTGGGGCCTGGTTCACCCCGGAGTCCAACCTCGCCATTATTCCCAGTCATCCCCTTAATTCCCCCTTTTCCTGGGAGACCCGGAAGTCCTGGCTTCCCAATGCCCGGAAAGCCTGGAGGCCCCTGAAGGCCAGGTTGGCCATTGAGACCTGGTTTCCCCAGCCCTGGTTTTCCCGGAAGTCCCGAGGGCCCAGTTGGGCCTCTTGGTCCAGGTTTTCCTTGGGGCCCTGGCTCGCCCTTTACGTCCATCATGGGTGGCATGTCTGTAGGAGAAAATGGAAGATCATGTGATTACCTGTTCATCCCCTTTCAAATCCCTTTTCTTACATTTTGAAAAATGAAACATTTCCAAGCATGCGTCCCAAATGACATCTCCAATGCTTCCCAAATTCCCTATATAGTGCTCTACATTTGACCAGGGCCCTAAGTTAAATAAGGTGCTGTTTGGGACATAGCCCCAGTTATTTTTTTTTCTTTAGTCAGTGACTTGGCTCTGTAAATAGATGAGCAAAAGGTTTGTAAATATGTCCTTAAGACAGCACTCAATAACCCTGGATTTGCAATAACCTATAATTGATTTTACACTTGATTGAAAGAGGCATTCGGTTCACGTCACAGTAAACTGAATTGAAAAACCTACAGTGAATACTGTATAGATATGGTTCTACATTAGTGCCAGTGTGCATCTGCATTGCCAAATTCATGCCATTGTCTAATTAGTTTTGTTTGTCAAGACAATGATGCAGGGAATTCAGGAACAGTACCCAGGTTAGGTTCTCCTTTAGGGTGTGGAATATTGGACTAGCTGATCTAGTAGGAAGTTGGCTAAAGAAGAAAAACAACTGGAAGCAAGACCGAACAGTTTTTTTCAGACAAGCTTTGACCCACAGTAGCTTAGATCAACACTTGGTTTGGTATGAGGTTTAGGTAAACACCATTAAGTAGCCACCGGGACTTTAGAACTGGGCACGTGGATTTGACAACAACAATCATCCCATTCGTCTGTCCTGTCATTGTTGATGATACATTTGTATTTTGACTTACACTTATTAGAATACAAAACATGAGCTGGTCGCACACCCAGAACAATGATTTTGTGTGGAGGTACTGAATAACGGCGAATAAACTATAAACTATATGAAATAAAGAGAGTCACACACTCCATATATAACCCCCACCCTGAAGACTTAAATGTAAATGTAAATGTAAAGACGGCACAGTGATGCCGAAATGTTGGTGATTTACCCAATAAATAACTGGGACTTTAAATATGGAGTGTGCGATTCTCTTGATTTTTTATACTTTATGACATACACTTATTAAACATCGTCAAAATAAAGTAGATAGGAATTTCTGTTGATTTGCTGGCAATTTTGTACTTAAATTAACTTAAATACAGGCAATAACTATTGAGCAATACTGAAGTGTCTTGATTTTCCACTTATTGCATTTGTGGAAGAGGTAATACCAATGCAATTTAGTTTCATGGCCAATAGGTGGTGGTAGCTGCATGCCATTTACACAAGCCCTAGAAAGACAGCAAGACGTGTGAATCCAGAATAGAATAGATGTGTGTCCAGAATGGCTGATGTAGGCTACCACTTGTTGATCCCATCCATCATTGAACTCTAAAACCAGGGTATAGGCCTCGTTTATGCTGGCATAGGATCCATCTCATGTCAAAACTTCAGGTGAAGTATCTTCATAGACATAGGAATGGACAAAGGTAGCCAACATCATAGATTAATGGACATAGGAATCATAGCAGATGATTGTGAACAACAGGAAAAGGAGGAACGAGCCACGCCCCCATTCTCATCGACAGGGCTGTAGTGGAGCGAGCCACGCCCCCATTCTCATCGACAGGGCTGTAGTGGAGCGAGCCACGCCCCCATTCTCATCGACAGGGCTGTAGTGGAACAGGTTGAGAGCTCCAAGTTCCTTGGTGTCCACATCACCAACAAGCCTATTCCTCCTCAGGAAACAAAAAAGATTTGGCATCAAAAGGTTCTACAGCTGCAACATCGAGCGCCTGACTGGTTGCGTCACTGCCTGGTATGGCAACTGCTCGGCCTCCCACCGCAAGGCACAACAGAAAGTAATGCGTACGGCTCAGTACATCACTGGGGCTAAGCTGCCTGCCATCCAGGACCTCTACACCAGTCGGTGTCAGAGGAAGCCCCTAAAAAAATTGTCAAAGACCCCAGCCACCCCAGTCATAGACTGTTCTCTCTGCTACCGCATGGCAAGCGGTACTGGAGCGCTTAGTCTAGGACCAAAAGGCTTCTCAACAGTTTTTTTACCCCTAAGCCATAAGACTCCTGAACATCTAATCAAATGGACTATTTGCATTATACCCCCCCCCAACCCCTCTTTTAAGCTGCTGCTACTCTCTGTTTATCATATATGCATAGTCACTTTAAGTCTACATTCATGTACATACTGCCTCAATTAGCCCCGCTAACCGGTGCTCCCGCATATTGGCTACCCGGACAATCTGCATAATGTCCCCCCAACCACCACCCGCCAACCCCTCTTTTACGCTACTGCGATTCTCTGTTCATCATATATGCATAGTCACGTTAACCATATCTACCTCAATCAGCCCGATTAACCAGTGCCTGTATATAGCCTCACTACTGTATATAGCCTCACTACTGTATATAGCCTCACTACTGTATATAGCCTCACTACTGTATATAGCCTCACTATTGTATATAGCCTCTCTACTGTATATAGCCTCACTACTGTATATAGCCTCACTACTGTATATAGCCTCACTACTGTATATAGCCTCGCTACTGTATATAGCCTCACTACTGTATATAGCCTCACTACTGTATATAGCCTCACTACTGTATATAACCTCGCTACTGTATATAACCTCGCTACTGTATATAACCTCGCTACTGTATATAGCCTCACTACTGTATATAGCCTCACTACTGTATATAACCTTGCTACTGTATATAGCCTCACTACTGTATATAGCCTCACTACTGTATATAACCTCACTACTGTATATAGCCTCACTCAAATCAAATCAAATAAAATCAAATCAAATTTTATTTGTCACATACACATGGTTAGCAGATGTTAATGCGAGTGTAGCGAAATGCTTGTGCTTCTAGTTCCGACAATGCAGTGATAACCAACAAGTAATCTAACTAACAATTCCAAAACTACTGTCTTATACACAGTGTAAGGGGATAAGGAACATGTACATAAGGATATATGAATGAGTGATGGTACAGAGCAGCATACAGTAGATGGTATCGAGTACAGTATATACATATGAGATGAGTGTGTAGACAAAGTAAACAAAGTGGCATAGTTAAAGTGGCTAGTGATACATGTGTTACATAAGGATGCAGTCGATGTTGTAGAGTACAGTATATACATATGCATATGAGATGAATAATGTAGGGTAAGTAACATTATATAAGGTAGCATTGTTTAAAGTGGCTAGTGATATATTTACATCATTTACATCATTTCCCATCAATTCCCATTATTAAAATAGCCTCGCTCCCGTATATAACCTCGCTACTGTATATAGCCTCACTACTGTTATAGCCTCACTACTGTTATAGGCTCACTACTGTATATAACATCGCTACTGTTATTTTCACTGTCTTTTAATGTTGTTTTTATTTCTTTACTTAACTATTGTACACCTAATACCTATTTTTTACTTTCAAATTGCACTGTTGGTTAGAGCCTGTAAGTAAGCATTTCACAGTTTTTTTTCGGCGCTTGTGACAAATAAACTTTCATTTTATTTTATTTTTCATCCTCCTACGTAATTTTCTTAGATTTTGAATGCTGGAATATGCTTTTGTCAATCGTTGTTTCATGGTGAGTTATTGATAATGTGCCTGCCATGAAAGGAACTTGTTTTGAGGCAGCTAGGGGCCCTTGTAGAATGTAATGATCTATAATATTTTCAGTGTCTCTCGGCACAAAAGGCACTCGACAAATAATATGGTAAATGCAGTAGCTAGGGTCATGTTTGGTCAGGAGCGCAACTTTCACTTCATTTCTGTCCTCCACAGTTTTATCCTTGGAATGTGATACAAAACAGGCAACTGTGTGCTTTAGGACCACACGGACGCCTCCGAGTGGTCGGGTAGGCTGTTTGAAGTGTTTATCCGACCCCCAAAAAAGTAATCATTTTGGTGGGGTAAATTGTGTTTGTTGTCCGTAGCTTATGCTTACCCATACCTTAACCCCACCGCCACCATGGGACACTCTGTTCACAATGTTCATCAGCATTCCGCTCGTCCCCACAACGCTGTACATGCTGTCTGCCATCTGCCCAGTACAGTTGAAACTGGGATTATTCCGTGAAGAGCACACTTCTCCAGCATACCAGTGGCCATCAAATGTGAGCATTTACCCACTGAAGTCGGTTACGAGGCCGAACTGCAGTCAGGCCAAGACCCTGGTAAAGATGACGAGCACGCAGATGAGCTTCCTTCAGGCGGTTACTGACAGTTTGTGCAGAAATTATTCAGTTGTGCAAACCCACAGTTTCATCAGCTGTCTAGGTGGCTGGTCTAAGATTATCCCACAGGTGAAGAAGCCGGGTGTGGAGGCCCTGGGCTGGCGTGGTTACACATGGTCTGCGGTTGTGAGGCCGGTTGGACATACTGCCAGATTCCCTAAAATGACGTTGAAGGCGGATTATGGTAAAGAAATGAACATTACATTCTCTGGCACCAGCTCTGGTAGTCATTGCTCCAGGCAGCATGCCAATTGCATACTCCCTCAAAACAAGATATCTGTGGCATTGTGTTGTTTGACAAAACGGCACATTTAGAGTGGCCTTTTCCTCTCCCCAGCACAAGGTGCACCTGTGTAATGATCATGCTATTTAATCAGCTTCTTGATATGCCACACCTGTCAGGTGGATGGATTATCTTGGCAAATGAGAAATGCTCACTAACAGGGATGTAAACACATTTGTGCACAACGTTTTTGAGAAATAAGCTTTCAATGCTTATGGAACATTTCTGGGATCTTTTATTTCAGCTCATGAAACATGATACCAACACTTTGCATGTTGCTTATATATTCTTGTTCCGTATAGATTCCCTACAAACTGGTCTTGACGAGAAGAAAAAAAACTGTTCAGGGAGGTTCTCTTCTGCGCTGTTCAACCTGTCCAGTAAATGTTGAGGAGTTAAGATGGAGTCTTGTTAAAGCTGCAATATGTAACTTTTTGTGCTACCCGATCAAATTCACATAGTATTGTGAGTTATAGATCTGTCATCATCGTTAGAAGGAAGTCTATGAAGTGGTAGATCTGTTCTATGTGTGCTATTTCTATACTTCCTGTTCTTAGGGTTTGTTTTTGAATCTTTTGCTTTCGGTTTAGTACACCAACTTCAAACAGTTGAAAATTAAATATTTTTAGTTTTTCAAAATATATTTTATTGCAGTTTAGATGGTACAATGATTCGATACACCAGTGGTCACCAACCAAGATCACTTTCTGAGTCAAATTACAAGCCGTAATCTACTGCTCTGATTTTATTTTAGATATGAAATGTAAGCATATGCAACATTAACCAATTAAAAACAATTCTGTAGCAATGAGGTTTGTGCAGTAAGCTATAGGCCCAATACATTATCACTGCATGTTGGCTATAGTTGAATTGCAAATGTTGTTGTTCTTCTCAGACCATATTGAAATTAATTTGTTGTTTTACTTGTGAGGCACAGCTGAGTGAGCATAATAATTTGTTGTTTTACTTGAGGCACAGCTGAGTGAGCATAATAATTTGTTGTTTTACTTGAGGCACAGCTGAGTGAGCATAATAATTTGTTGTTTTACTTGAGGCACAGCTGAGTGAGCATAATAATTTGTTGTTTTACTTGTGAGGCACAGCTGAGTGAGCATAATAATTTGTTGTTTTACTTGAGGCACAGCTGAGTGAGCATAATAATTTGCTTTTTTTTTTACTGGACTGATGGCCTGCATCTGATGGTCAGTCTGAGAGGAGCGAGGGAGCATCTGATGGTCAGTCTGAGATGGCGTAGCAGTCGAAAGTCTTGTCTTGTCATGTCGTGTCGTGTCCCTTGTATATATATATATTTTAAAAATATTTTTAAACATATTTTCTTCGCATATCTTTTAAAACATTTTGTTAAACCTCAACTTGTAAAATACTCTCCTGCAACCCGCCTCACCCAATGTAGCTATTTTCTTCTAAAGTACTTCTATATCTACTTTGGATCCAGAACCCCTCAACTGAAGCTAGCCAGCTAACTACCAGCTAGCTACCAGCTATCAGTCAGCAAACCATTGCTAGCGGTCTTCAGCTAACCGGTCATCAGCTAACCTTTAGCTCGGAAAGCTCTCGCCAGTTCGAACAACGCGACTCTAACCAGAGCATAACGGGCCTATTATTTTTTTATCCCCGGATTCCCACCGCAAACGGAACATTTTCAGCTGGATTCTTCTCAACTAGCTATCTAGCTAACCGCAACCCCGGATGACTACTCCTGGCTAGCGTTTCCACCCACTTAGCTTGAAGCTAGCCCGGCCAGAGCTCCTGTGCTACCACTGAAGCATACTCCTGGGCTACAACATCGGACCCTCGACCGGTCTATCGATGTCACCGCATGAAGAGGAATAAACAGACTCACCCCATCGCGACGTCCTTGCTTGCTTGCTAATTCGGCCTGCTAACTGCTACCTTGTTTAGCCCTGGCCTACTAACTGTTAGCTTGTTAGCACAGGCCTGCTAACCGTCTGAATCGCCGCATCCCAAACACTCACTGGACCAATATTTACTTTCTCTTTTTGATTTTTAATTTGTTTATACCTTCCGGTAACCTGCCTCACCCAATGTGATACGGAATCGCCATTATTTTTTATTTTTAGAACACACACAAGAACCTCCAGAAGCTAACCAGCTAACTAGCTACAAGCTATTTAGTCATTGTTAGCCACTGCTAACTGTTTTTAACCTGGATAACACTCGCCAGTCCAGCTTCCCTGCCCCATCCACCGCTGCCTCCCTGGACACTGATCACTTGGCTACATAGCTGATGCGTGCTAGACTGTCCATTAATCACGGTATTCCATTCTGCTTGTTTATGTTTTATCTGTCGGCCCCAGCCGCACTCAGGCTCTGTGTGTAGTTAATCCGACCCCCCCTGCCTAGCCTACGCCATTTTACCTGCTGTTGTTGTGCTAGCTGATTAGCTGTTGTTGTCTCACCTACTGTTTTAGCTACTGTTTTAGCTAGCTGTCCCAATTCAACACCTGTGATTACTATATGTCTCTCTCAAATGTCAATATGCCTTGTATACTGTTGTTCAGGTTAGTTATCATTGTTTTAGTTTACAATGGAGCCCCTAGATCCACTCTTCATACCCCTGATACCTCCTTTGTCACACCTCCCACACATGCAGTGACCTCACCCATTACAACCAGCATGTCCAGAGATACAACCTCTCTCATCATCACCCAGTGCCTGGGCTTATCTCCGCTGTACCCGCACCCCACCATACCCCTGTCTGCGCATTATGCCCTGAATATATTCTACCATGCCCAGAAATCTGCTCCTTTCATTCTCTGTCCCCAACGCTCTAGGCGACCAGTTTTGATAAACTTTAGCTGCACCCTCATACTACTCCTCCTCTGTTCCGCGGGTGATGTGGAGGTAAACCCAGGCCCTGCATGTCCCCAGGCACCCTCATTTGTTGACTTCTGTGATCGAAAAAGCCTTGGTTTCATGCATGTCAACATCAGAAGACTCCTCTCTAAGTTTGTTTTACTCACTGCTTTAGCACACTCTGCTAACCCTGATGTCCTTGCCGTGTCTGAATCCTGGCTCAGGAAGGCCACCAAAAATTCTGAGATTTCCATACCCAACTATAACATCTTCCGTCAAGATAGAACTGCCAAAGGGGGAGGAGTTGCAGTCTACTGCAGAGATAGCCTGCAAAGTAATGTCATACTTTCCAGGTCCATACCCAAACAGTTCGAACTACTAATCTTGAAAATTACTCTCTCCAGAAATAAGTCTCTCACTGTTGCCGCCTGCTACCAACCCCCCTCGGCACCCAGCTGTGCCCTGGACACCATTTGTGAATTGATTGCCCCCCATCTAGCTTCAGAGTTTGTTCTGTTAGGTGACCTAAACTGGGATATGCTTAACACCCTGGCAGTCCTACAATCTAAGCTAGATGCCCTCAATCTCACACAAATCATAAAGGAACCCACCAGGTACAACCCTAAATCTGTAAACAAGGGCACCCTCATAGACGTCATCCTGACCAACTGGCCCTCCAAATACACCTCCGCTGTCTTCAACCAGGATCTCAGCGATCACTGCCTCATTGCCTGTATCCGCTACGGAGCCGCAGTCAAACGACCACCCCTCATCACTGTCAAGCGCTCCCTAAAACACTTCTGTGAGCGGACCTTTCTAATCGACCTGGCCCGGGTATCCTGGAAGGACATTGACCTCATCC
The DNA here is from genome assembly GCF_021184085.1 of Oncorhynchus gorbuscha. NCBI lineage: Eukaryota > Metazoa > Chordata > Actinopteri > Salmoniformes > Salmonidae > Oncorhynchus > Oncorhynchus gorbuscha. Next base: position 14,249,030 of record NC_060181.1, on the reverse strand, counting down.
CGTCAGTTGAGGATACCTGGTCATTCTTTAAAAGTAACTTCCTCACCATTTTAGATAAGCATGCTCCGTTCAAAAAATGCAGAACTAAGAACAGATATAGCCCTTGGTTCACTCCAGACCTGACTGCCCTCGACCAGCACAAAAACATCCTGTGGCGGACTGCAATAGCATCGAACAGTCCCCGCGATATGCAACTGTTCAGGGAAGTCAGGAACCAATACACGCAGTCAGTCAGGAAAGCTAAGGCCAGCTTCTTCAGGCAGAAGTTTGCATCCTGTAGCTCCAACTCCAAAAAGTTCTGGGACACTGTGAAGTCCATGGAGAACAAGAGTACCTCCTCCCAGCTGCCCACTGCACTGAGGCTAGGTAACACGGTCACCACCGATAAATCCATGATTATCGAAAACTTCAACAAGCATTTCTCAAAGGCTGGCCATGCCTTCCGCCTGGCTACTCCAACCTCGGCCAACAGCTCCGCCCCCCCGCAGCTACTCGCCCAAGCCTCTCCAGGTTCTCCTTTACCCAAATCCAGATAGCAGATTTTCTGAAAGAGCTGCAAAACCTGGACCCGTACAAATCAGCTGGGCTTGACAATCTGGACCCTCTATTTCTGAAACTATCCGCCGCCATTGTCGCAACCCCTATTACCAGCCTGTTCAACCTCTCTTTCATATCGTCTGAGATCCCCAAGGACTGGAAAGCTGCCGCAGTCATCCCCCTCTTCAAAGGGGGAGACACCCTGGACCCAAACTGTTACAGACATATATATCCTGCCCTGCCTATCTAAGGTCTTTGAAAGCCAAGTCAACAAACAGGTCACTGACCATCTCGAATCCCACCGTACCTTCTCCGCTGTGCAATCTGGTTTCCGAGCCGGTCACGGGTGCACCTCAGCCACGCTCAAGGTACTAAACGATATCATAACCGCCATCGATAAAAGACAGTACTGTGCAGCCGTCTTCATCGACCTTGCCAAGGCTTTCGACTCGGTCAATCACCATATCGACTCGGTCAATCACCATATTCTTATCGGCAGACTCAGTAGCCTCGGTTTTTCGGATGACTGCCTTGCCTGGTTCACCAATTACTTTGCAGACAGAGTTCAGTGTGTCAAATCGGAGGGCATGCTGTCCGGTCCTCTGGAAGTCTCTATGGGGGTGCCACAGGGTTCAATCCTCGGGCCGACTCTTTTTTCTGTATATATCAATGATGTTGCTCTTGCTGCGGGCGATTCCCTGATCCACCTCTACGCAGACAACACCATTCTATATACTTCCGGCCCGTCCTTGGACACTGTGCAACTAACCTCCAAACGAGCTTCAATGCCATACAACACTCCTTCCGTGGCCTCCAACTGCTCTTAAACGCTAGTAAAACCAAATGCATGCTTTTCAACCGTTCGCTGCCTGCACCCGCACGCCTGACCAGCATCACCACCCTGGATGGTTCCGACCTTGAATATGTGGACATCTATGAGTACCTAGGTGTCTGGCTAGACTGTAAACTCTCCTTCCAGACTCACATCAAACATCTCCAATCGAAAATCAAATCAAGAGTCGGCTTTCTATTCCGCAACAAAGCCTCCTTCACTCACGCCGCCAAACTTACCCTAGTAAAACTGACTATCCTACCGATCCTCGACTTCGGCGATGTCATCTACAAAATTGCCTCCAACACTCTACTCTGCAAACTGGATGCAGTTTATCACTGTGCCATCCGTTTTGTCACTAAAGCACCTTATACCACCCACCACTGCAACCTGTACGCTCTAGTCGGCTGGCCCTCGCTACATATTCGTCGCCAGACCCACTGGCTCCAGGTCATCTACAAGTCCATGCTAGGTAAAGCTCCGCCTTATCTCAGTTCACTGGTCACGATGGCAACACCCATCCGTAGCACGCGCTCCAGCAGGTGTATCTCACTGATCATCCCTAAAGCCAACACCTCATTTGGCCGCCTTTCGTTCCAGTTCTCTGCTGCCTGTGACTGGAACGAATTGCAAAAATCGCTGAAGTTGGAGACTTTTATCTCCCTCACCAACTTCAAACATCTGCTATCTGAGCAGCTAACTGATCGCTGCAGCTGTACATAGTCTATCGGCAAATAGCCCACCCATTTTTACCTACCTCATCCCCATACTGTTTTTATTTATTTACTTTTCTGCTCTTTTGCACACCAATATCTCTACCTGTACATGACCATCTGATCATTTATCACTCCAGTGTTAATCTGCAAAATTGTAATTATTCGCCTACCTCCTCATGCCTTTTGCACACAATGGATATAGACTCCACTTTTTTTCTTTTTTTTTTTCCTATTGTGTTATTGACTTGTTAATTGTTTACTCCATGTGTAACTCTGTGTTGTCTGCTCACACTGCTATGCTTTATCTTGGCCAGGTCGCAGTTGCAAATGAGAACTTGTTCAAGAACTTCTTCAACTAGCCTACCTGGTTAAATAAAGGTGAAAAAAAAAAATCTGATGGTCAGTCTGAGAGGAGCGAGGGAGCAGTGTTGACACCTGAAATGGTTCAAAATGGGAACACTTTGCCTTCCCGGCACTAGGTCTGCCTACCGCCAAAAACACAAAAAAAAATGTCATATGAACGCAAGGCTTGATATCGTCAGGTTTATAGACATGTTTGGAGATCGACGAGGAATGCCTTGGAGATCGACTAGGAATGCCTTGGAGATCGACTAGGAATGTCTTGGAGATCGACTAGGAATGCCTTGGAGATCGACTAGGAATGTCTTGGAGATCGACTAGGAATGCCTTGGAGATCGACTAGGAATGTCTTGGAGATCGACTAGGAATGCCTTGGAGATCGACTAGGAATGCCTTGGAGATCGACTAGGAATGTGTTGGAGATCGACTAGGAATGTCTTGGAGATAAACTAGGAATGTCTTAGAGATCGACTAGGAATGTCTTGGAGATCGACTAGGAATGTCTTGGAGATCGACTAGGAATGTCTTGGAGATCACTAGGAATGTCTTGGAGATTGAGCGACTGGTTAATGACCACTGCTCTACGCTATACATTGCTTGTTGTCTCACATAAACTGAAATTTAGAGAACTATTCAAATTTTTGCAAACAGGAAATGGCAGAGCAAGTTCTGCATATTGCACCTTTAAAGTCCAAAAGCGGATGTCCCGTCACAGGCTTTCTTTCCTTTTCCCTTGAAAACCAGAACCTCCAGTTGTTGGGGACTCAAATACAAAACACAGTGTCTGACTGTCTAAAGTGAAAAACAGTGGTAACGGCAACCAGATGGTGGAAGGAACAAGGCCTACCAGAGTCTAAACACACACACACACACAGTGCAGGGCCTAGCGGAACCCAGCGGAGTTCAGAAAACAGTGGGCAATCAGAGCCTCATCAGACCTAGTGAACCCCTGCCAATTCCTACTAGACCCAGAGAAGGCAAAGAGGCGTAGTCTCCGCACGGTCTTTTTACTGCCCACCAAGGACAAATAAGGCACAGGCTTTACTACACAAATATATGTGTCTGTCCTGTCTCCATCTGGGATGGCCTCCATATCAAATATACAACCTGGATGTCGGTGAGGGAGAAATGGATATACTGTTTTCTTCTCTGTGTGGGTGGTTTTTGTGAATGTCTCTGTTGATATTTTGTCCTACTAGTAGTTTGTCCTTATGAACCCATGTTTGGATATTTGTCCTAATTATATAAATCACAAGGTTCCTTGATCCAAGCAATAGTACTGGCTCTCTGGGAGAGGCATTGAGATGCTACTGGCTCTCTGGGAGAGGCAGTGATATTCTACTAGTTGTCTGGGAGAGGCAGTGAGATGCTACTGGTTGTCTGGGAGAGGCAGTGAGATTCTACTGGCTGTCTGGGAGAGGCAGTGATATTCTACTGGCTCTCTGGGAGAGGCAGTGAGATTCTACTGGCTCTCTGGGAGAGGCAGTGAGATGCTACTGGCTGTCTGGGAGAGGCAGTGAGATTCTACTGGCTGTCTGGGAGAGGCAGTGAGATGCTACTGGCTGTCTGGGAGAGGCAGTGAGATTCTACTGGCTGTCTGGGAGAGGCAGTGAGATGCTACTGGTTGTCTGGGAGAGAAAGTGATATTCTACTGGCTGTCTGGAAGAGGCAGTGAGATTCTACTGGCTGTCTGGAAGAGGCAGTGATATTCTACTGGCTGTCTGGGAGAGGCAGTGATATTCTACTGGCTCTCTGGGAGAGGCAGTGAGATTCTACTGGCTGTCTGGGAGAGGCAGTGAGATGCTACTGGCTGTCTGGGAGAGGCAGTGAGATGCTACTTGCTGTCTAGGAGAGGCAGTGATATTATACTGGCTGTCTGGGAAAGGCAGTGAGATGCTACTGGTTGTCTGGGAGAGGCAGTGATATTCTACTGGCTCTCTGGGAGAGGCAGTGATATTCTACTGGCTGTCTGGAAGAGGCAGTGAGATTCTACTGGCTCTCTGGGAGAGGCAGTGATATTCTACTGGCTGTCTGGAAGAGGCAGTGAGATTCTACTGGCTCTCTGGGAGAGGCAGTGATATTCTACTGGCTGTCTGGGAGAGGCAGTGAGATTCTACTGGCTGTCTGGGAGAGGCAGTGAGATTCTACTGGCTGTCTGGGAGAGGCAGTGATATTCTACTGGCTGTCTGGGAGAGGCAGTGAGATTCTACTGGCTGTCTGGGAGAGGCAGTGAGATGCTACTGGCTGTCTGGGAGAGGCAGTGAGATTCTACTGGCTGTCTGGGAGAGGCTACTGGCAACCTCAAACTTCAAATCAAGACAATGACAATGGATTTGGATGGATCAATATCTTGTGCTGGTTATAATATTCTGGTGAAGACTGTTATAACAAAGCAGGGTTCAGTGCATTCAGAAAGTATTCAGACCCCTTCACTTTTCCTTTTTTTTTTACATTACAGCCTTATTCTAAAATGAATTGAATTACTTTTTCTCCCCACATCAATTTACACACAATACCTCATTATGACAAAGCAAAAACAGGTTTTAGACATTTCTGCTAATGTGTTAAATAATAAAAAACTGAAATATGATATTTACATAAGTTTTCAGACCCTTTACTCAGTACTTTGTTGAAGCACCTTTGGCAGCCTTGAGTCTTCTTGGGTATGACCCTACAAGCTTGGCACACCAGTATTTGGGGAATTTCTCCCATTCTTCTCTGCAGATCCTCTCAAGCTCTGTCAGGTTGGATGGGGAGCGTTGCTGCACAGCTATTTTCAGGTCTCTCCAGAGATGTTCGGGTTCAAGTCCGGGCTCTGGCTGGGGCACTCAAGGACATTCAGAGACTTGTCCCGAAGCCACTCCTGTGTGGTCTTGACTGTGTGCTTAGGGTCACTGTCCTGTTGGAAGGTGAACCTTCGCCCCAGTCTGAGGTCCTAAGCGGGTTTTCATCAAGGATCTCTCTGTACTTTGTTCTGTTCATCTTTGCCTTCATCCTGAGTAGTCGGTCAGTCCCTGCCGCTGAAAAACATCCCCACAGCATAATGCTGCAACCCCCATGGTTCACTGTAGGGACGGTATTGACCAGGTGATGAGCGGTGCCTGGTTTCCTCCAGACATTTGGTATTCAGGCCAAAGAGTTCATTCTTGGTTTCATCAGGCCAGAGAATTTTGTTTCTCATGGTCTGACTCCTTTAGGTGCCTTTTGGCAAACTCCAAGCGGGCTGTCATGTGCATTATACTGAGCATTGCCTTCCGTCTGGCCACTCTACCATAAAGGCCTGATTGGTGGAGTGCTGCAGAGATGGTTGTCCTTATGGAAGGTTCTCCCATCTCCACAGAGGAACTCTAGAGCTCTGTCAGAGTGACCATTGGGTTCTTGGTCACCTCCCTGACCAAGGCCCTTCTCCCCTGATTACTCAGTTTGGCTCGGCAACCAGCTCTAGTAAGAGTCTTGGTCAGGGAGGTGACCAAAAAACTCCTCTCATTTCAGAATGATGGAGACCACTGTCTTCTGGGGACCTTCAATGTGTTGGTACCCTTCTCCAGATCTGTGCTTCGACACAATCCTGTCTTGAAGCGCTACGGACAATTCCTCAGGGCTTGGTTTTTGTTAGGTACTGTCAACTGTGGGACCTTATATAGACAGGTGTGTGCCTTTTACAAATCATGTCCAATCAATTGAATTTACCACAGGTGGACTCCAATCAAGTTGTAGAAACATCTCAAGGATGATCAATGGAAACAGGATGCACCTGAGCTCAATTTCGAGTCTCATAGCAAAGGGTCTGAATACTTATGTAAACAAGTTTCCAAATATGTATGATTTTTTTTTTTGCTTTGTCATTATGGGGTATTGTGTGTAGATTGATGAGCACATTTGTTTTATTTAATTCATTTTAGAAAAGGCTGTAACCTAACAGAATGTGGAAAAAGTTAAGGGGTCTGAATACTTTCCGAATGCACTGTTTTTGGGAGGCTATTGAGTTGAATAGAGTGGGAGAACTCTATCTGACCTCGCTATCTGTAAGACATCAGGGAAGAGCATCATTACATTGCTTACATCTACAGTTTTATAATACACATGCTAACCATTGTAATCAAAGTGCTGAACTTTGAACTATATCTGTCGACAATGAAAGATACAGGGAGCGTTGGCTTCTTTCTTTAATCTAATTTATCTCTCTGTTTTCCTAGAAGAGAGGTACATTTTCACTGTTGGGGAATGTAATGTTCTCTCTGGCTCAATCATCATCAAAATATCCCTATTTCCAACAATCCACTTTCTCTCTCCATCCCCTCCTTCAGCACCTAAGGTTCCTCTGAGAACTCTTGCCCGTTAAATAACCTTTGAGTGGGGTTCTAAATGTGGCATCTAAGGTTCTTCAGAATTTTAAAAGGTTCTTGAAATGTGTTTCATAGCACACAGCAAATTTGCCAGTATTAACTAGTGTTGATTTTTCAGTGTAACATTGTCTGGTGTTTCATTCAAGAGTTAAATTAACACTGCAAAGAGTTCAGTTAAATTAACACTGTAAAGAGTTCAGTTAAATTAACACTGTAAAGAGTTCAGTTAAATTAACACTGCAAAGAGTTCAGTTAAATTAACACTGCAAAGAGTTCAGTTAAATTAACACTGCAAAGAGTTCAGTTAAATTAACACTGTAAAGAGTTCAGTTAAATTAACACTGCAAAGAGTTCAGTTAAATTAACACTGCAAAGAGTTCAGTTAAATTAACACTGTAAAGAGTTCAGTTAAATTAACACTGTAAAGAGTTCAGTTAAATTAACACTGCAAAGAGTTCAGTTAAATTAACACTGCAAAGAGTTCAGTTAAATTAACACTGCAAAGAGTTCAGTTAAATTAACACTGCAAAGAGTTCAGTTAAATTAACACTGCAAAGAGTTCAGTTAAATTAACACTCGGTGGTGTAAAATAACCCCAGTGTTGGTGTGAATAACCACAGTTAAACCAAAACCACGCCCATCATTAAAACATTTCCCAGCATGCTCTATTGGAGGTTGATCTTTAGAAATGTTTGTTTCAATATTTTTGAATTGATCTTATGCTACTCGATACAACATATATTGTTCTAAACTATTCCAGTCGGTTACTTGGACTTATTGCACTTGTTACTGAAATGGTTGTTCCAGTTTAGATGTTTAAGTTGGTCTCATTTCTTAGTCTTCCCAACCCTAGCAATGATTCTTAATGCAGGTTGAGGGTGAATAATAATTCTCGCTGGATTCCCATAAGATTACACATCACTTTGCAAGCCAGCATAATGTGACTTGGAGGCCTGATGTGACCTGTAACCCATGAGTTTCAGGCCACTGTATTAGAGTAAAACTAGGCCCTCAGAAGAAATCCTTATAAAATATAAATGATATTGTCTAAAATAATGTATTTTAATAACAACACTTTGGATCTCACTTGGCGAAGACCACAAGACTAAACATTTATTAATTCAACTGGTAAGTTTAAAATTCACTCAAAAAGGCACTGTGGGAAATATATAATACGGCTTAAAACCCTACAGCGGGGATATCTAATTCCGGTCCAGGAGTTCCGAAACATTTCTGGTTTAGGATTTTTGTATGATTCTTCAGAGAAATGGTTCAGCCTTGGCATCGCTCTTAAGAACCTCCTCTGAGTTGTTTTCCCATCCTCCTTCTCTTTGGCCTCCTCTCCCATCTCATCTCTTCTCTCTCCTATATTTCTGAACCAGAGCTTCTGTAAGCCACATCTAAGCATTCATATGCATTCAATCTTGGCTGTGGCTTCTGCAGGCAGAGGCTGCTATGCAGGCTTAAGCTAGTGGGTAATCAGTGAAAACCTTTTCCTCCTGCTTCCCGCATTCCTTAACCACTGGGTGACGTACTACATACACACACACACACGCACGCGCACACACTCACCGAGGTACTGTCCCTTGCCCTCTCGGAAGGGAGGTCCCACAGGGCCCTTCATCATGGGCTGCATGTACTTCATCTGGGGCATGGGGGGGTAGCCTCCTCCAAGGACACGGCCCCCCAGCAGCAGCAGCACACAGACAGGAGCCAACAGCATGGTCATCTGACTCCCCGGCTCTAGGTTTAGCTGCTAGCAACTGGAATGGAGAGAATGAGAAAGGGAGAGGTTGAGATATTCATGATTGTTTGGTCATTGGACTGTGTGAGAGAGAAAGAGAGGGGAGAGGAGAGAGGAGAGGTAAAGAGATACAGAGAGAGAGAGAGAGAGAGAGAGAGAGAGAGAGAGAGAGAGAGAGAGAGAGAGAGAGAGAGAGAGAGAGAGCAGTGGTAGCACAAGGGTTGGTACCTGGCTGGCTGAATATGTTTACATTTGATCATGTGTGAAGAGGCTTCGTGCCCTTGACATCACAAGAGCTTAGATTTGGGTCATTCCAGAGAACAAAACCGTATTCTCAAAATGACAAATAATACTCAATACTCAGATGATGCAGAACATATCTGGTTAGCATTAGAACTCTAGTGCCAGTGAGTCAGTCTGGTTAACATTAGTACTCTACTGCCAGTGAGTCACTCTGGTTAACATTAGAACTCTAGTGCCAGTGAGTCAGTCTGGTTAACATTAGAACTCTACTGCCAGTGAGTCAGTCTGGTTAGCATTAGAACTCTAGTGCCAGTGAGTCAGTCTGGTTAACATTAGAACTCTAGTGCCAGTGAGTCAGTCTGGTTAACATTAGAACTCTAGTGCCAGTGAGTCAGTCTGCCAGTGAGTGAGTCAGTCTGGTTAACATTAGAACTCTAGTGCCAGTGAGTCAGTCTGGTTAGCATTAGTACTCTACTGCCAGTGAGTCAGTCTGGTTAACATTAGAACTCTACTGCCAGTGAGTCAGTCTGGTTAACATTAGAACTCTACCGCCAGTGAGTCAGTCTGGTTAACATTAGAACTCTAGTGCCAGTGAGTCAGTCTGGTTAGCATTAGAACTCTAGTGCCAGTGAGTCAGTCTGGTTAACATTAGAACTCTAGTGCCAGTGAGTCAGTCTGGTTAACATTAGAACTCTACCGCCAGTGAGTCAGTCTGGTTAACATTAGAACTCTACCGCCAGTGAGTCAGTCTGGTTAACATTAGAACTCTAGTGCCAGTGAGTCAGTCTGGTTAACATTAGAACTCTAGTGCCAGTGAGTCAGTCTGGTTAACATTAGAACTCTAGTGCCAGTGAGTCAGTCTGGTTAACATTAGAAATCTAGTGCCAGTGAGTCAGTCTGGTTAACATTAGAACTCTAGTGCCAGTGAGTCAGTCTGGTTAACATTAGAACTCTAGTGCCAGTGAGTCAGTCTGGTTAACATTAGAACTCTACCGCCAGTGAGTCAGTCTGGTTAACATTAGAACTCTACCGCCAGTGTGCAAAACTAAAGAGCCCAAGTTGAGAGCCAAGAGGTCAGCCAGGGATGTTATTCGACCCTTCCAGCTGCAACATCCATGGATTAGTGTGTGTGTGTGTGTGTGTGTGTGTGTGTGTGTGTGTGTGTGTGTGTGTGTGTGTGTGTGTGTGTGTGTGTGTGTGTGTGTGTGTGTGTGTGTGTGTGTGTGTGTGTGTGTGTGTGTGTGTGTGTGTGTGTGTGTGTGTGTGTGTGTGTGTGTGTGTGTGTGTGTGCGCGCGCGTGTGTGCGTATGTGTGCTTACTATATGTGTGTTTCTGAATGTGTGTTCATGCGATTTCGTGCCTGTGTGTGTGTCTGTGTGTGTTATTGGACCCACCCAGGTGCAACAGTGGCTGTGCCAGGGCTGGGTCTGGCTTAACGTGTTTTTGGCTGGCTATTTGTTTGACCTGTCATAGCTCGTGACAGCTGGACCTGTTTGCTTTTATTTCCAGAAGGAACGAATGATCGCTTCATCCTCATGCTACCACCACCAAATATTTACACAACACGGATCAAGTCCAAGAGGGGAAACCACCACTAGAATAAGCTGTGTGTGAGTGTGTTTATGCTCTTGTCTACATGTGTGTGTACGTATGTGAACCGTAAAGTGGATACATCCAAGAGTGTGTAAATGGGACAGTTTCCTCTCTTCTCTGTCCCTCTGTATTCCTCTGCTGGTATTCAGAAGCTCTCTAATGATTAGAAAGGACGGAGGTTGAAATCCCAAACCTGTCCGTGAAATGCCTGAACATTCCCACACCTCCATAAAGCAGGAAGCAGAGAGACAGCGACTACACCTCCATAAAGTAGGAAGCAGAGAGACAGCGACTACACCTCCATAAAGTAGGAAGCAGAGAGACAGGGACTACATCTCCATAAAGCAGGAAGCAGAGAGACAGGGACTACACCTCCATAAAGCAGGAAGCAGAGAGACAGGGACTACACCTCCATGAAGCAGGAAGCAGAGAGACAGGATTAACACCTCCATAAACCAGGAAGCAGAGAGACAGGATTAACACCTCCATAAACCAGGAAGCAGAGAGACAGGGACTAAACCTCCACAACCAGGAAGCAGAGAGACAGGATTAACACCTCCATAAACCAGGAAGCAGAGAGACAGGATTAACACCTCCATAAACCAGGAAGCAAAGAGACAGGATTAACACCTCCATAAAGCAGGAAGCAGAGAGACAGGGACTACACCTCCACAAGCAGGAAGCAGAGAGACAGGATTAACACCTCCATAAACCAGGAAGCAGAGAGACAGGATTAACACCTCCATAAACCAGGAAGCAGAGAGACAGGGACTACACCTCCATAAACCAGGAAGCAGAGAGACAGGGACTACACCTCCATAAACCAGGAAGCAGAGAGACAGGCACTACACCTCCATAAACCAGGAAGCAGAGAGACAGGCACTACACCTCCATAAACCAGGAAGCAGAGAGACAGGCACTACACCTCCATAAACCAGGAAGCAGAGAGACAGGGACTACACCTCCATAAACCAGGAAGCAGAGAGACAGGCACTACACCTCCATAAACCAGGAAGCAGAGAGACAGGATTAACACCTCCATAAACCAGGAAGCAGAGAGACAGGATTAACACCTCCATAAACCAGGAAGCAGAGAGACAGGGACTAAACCTCCACAACCAGGAAGCAGAGAGACAGGATTAACACCTCCATAAACCAGGAAGCAGAGAGACAGGGACTACACCTCCATAAACCAGGAAGCAGAGAGACAGGCACTACACCTCCATAAACCAGGAAGCAGAGAGACAGGATTAACACCTCCATAAACCAGGAAGCAGAGAGACAGGATTAACACCTCCATAAACCAGGAAGCAGAGAGACAGGATTAACACCTCCATAAACCAGGAAGCAGAGAGACAGGGACTAAACCTCCACAACCAGGAAGCAGAGAGACAGGATTAACACCTCCATAAACCAGGAAGCAGAGAGACAGGATTAACACCTCCATAAACCAGGAAGCAGAGAGACAGGATTAACACCTCCATAAACCAGGAAGCAGAGAGACAGGCACTACACCTCCATAAAGCAGGAAGCAGAGAGACAGGCACTACACCTCCATAAACCAGGAAGCAGAGAGACAGGCACTACACCTCCATAAAGCAGGAAGCAGAGAGACAGGCACTACACCTCCATAAACCAGGAAGCAGAGAGACAGGCACTACACCTCCATAAAGGGGGTTTTCCCTCACTCATCATGCTCTAACGACTCCTTGTTGTGGGCCGGGTGCCTGTTATCTGACTACGGTCGTCAGTCGAACGGTGTTTCCTCCGACACATTGGTAGAACTGACGTCCGGGTTAAGCGAGCAGTGTGTTAAGAAACAGCGCGACATGGCAAGTCATGTTTCAGAGGACGCATGTCTCGACCTTCGCCCCTCCCGAGCCCTTTGGGGACTTGAGACAAGGTCATAATAACTACCAAATGGATATCACGAAAATGGGGTAGAACTACACCACAAAATTAAGAGAAAGAACTGCTAAACTCATGGAGCGAGAGAACCTGGAGAGGCCTCCGCCCAGTCAGGTTAACCCACACCGCAGGGCTCCTTTCTGAGCCACAAACTCCCCCTAGTCTCTTGTATTCCACCAGCTCGTCTTCACCCTCTCCCTCCTTCCATATCCTCCCTCTGGCTAGCCTCCACTCTTTCATGTCACGTCCTCTTCTCCATCTTTACAGTTCACTCTGGCACATTCTGAAGGATGGATGATGACCTCACGTTGGTGTGATCATCAGTAGTTGGACTTGTGTTACTGTACCCTATAGTGTTTTTATGAACATTATTTCTGGAGGACTATAGCTTTGTCTTGGATCTAGTAGGAGTAGGAACAATGCCACATACGTCAAGTTGTCCTCGTTAAGCCTTGGACGCTAAAACTGTTTTGATCGAGTTTGGCCAAAGCTGCTCATTTTTTTCAAGAAAACTGTTTACCAACTTAAAATCATATATATTTGAACAGATTTGTTGTAATTCGGTATAACTTTGTATTTTGATCATTATGGTTTCTTAGACCAAGCGTTTAGGTTCCAAACACCAGGTTCCATAAAGTGGGTTCTGAGCACTGGGTTCTAAGGAGGTGTGGGTGCTAAGTACTTCAAAAGGTGTTGGCTCCATTCTATCTGGCTCTGTGTAGTAGCTCAGCTCTTTCCCTGTGGTTGTTTTGTGCCAGTGAGCACATAGTTTGCCGATATTTTACGGTCGTGTTAGGCTGTGTTTCTGAAAGCCTTCTGCAAGCTTCTCGTAATTAGTCACGTCTGGTGTGTGTGTGTGTGTGTGTGTGTGCGTGTGTGTGTGTGTGTGTGTGTGTGTGTGTGTGTGTGTGTGTGTGTGTGTGTGTGTGTGTGTGTGTGTGTGTGTGTGTGTGTGTGTGTGTGTGTGTGTGTGTGTGTGTGTGTGTGTGTGTGTTTGTGTGTGTGTGTTTGTGTGTAATCTGTGTCAGCACTCACCGAAAAATACTGACTTCCTCTCTCTACTCATACTCTACAGAGCTGGAGCCCAATCCAGGAAAAACATGATCACGCGACTGAGAGCAAGAGAGAGAGAGTACTTTGCTGGCTGAAGGTGTGTGGTTTTGTGGTGGGGGTAATTTAGACGAGTGTTTCAGTGCCCAGAGTCCTGCAGGCGTCTGAACATTCAAACACACACGTACAGGTCTGCTTCTCCACAACTTCCTCACAATCTGTTTATCAAATGTTTTTCTTGAAAGGCTCTGCAGACACTGTTAAATAGTCCTGTCTGGCTGGCCACACCAGCCTGCTGCCCACACCAGCCTGCTGCCCACACCAGCCTGCTGGCCACACCAGCCTGCTGCCCACACCAGCCTGCTGCCCACACCAGCCCGCTGGCCACACCAGCCTGCTGGCCACACCAGCCCGCTGCCCACACCAGCCTGCTGCCCACACCAGCCTGCTGGCCACACCAGCCTGCTGCCCACACCAGCCTGCTGGCCACACCAGCCCGCTGCCCACACCAGCCTGCTGCCCACACCAGCCTGCTGGCCACACCAGCCTGCTGCCCACACCAGCCTGCTGCCCACTCCAGCCTGCTGCCCACACCAGCCTGCTACCGGCCGGGACACACACACACTTGGACATAAACACACCAAAACACACACACACGTATATCGTTAGCCCCAAAACATGTTGATGCATACATTTTGACCTTTTATCCCACAATTGGCCATTGATGAAAGAAATGTAAAATACACATTACACAGAACAAAGAGCGAAGGTATTCTTAACGCTTAAAGGTGAGTAGCATCCACAACGGTAAAACGCCTCTGGCATAGAGCAATGACATTCTGTGTAAAACAGATCTCCTAAATAAAGAAATAACACACACACACAAGACCTTACAGTAATATCTACCAAAATACAAAACAGGACAGAAAATGTTTTTTAGAAGAGAAGGAAATTAGAGAGAATTCTCTTAAAGTTCATGTGAGACCGCAAACCTTGTGGTATTCTGCTATTCTCACATGACACATGACACACACACACACACACACACACACACACACACACACACACACACACACACACACACACACACACACACACACACACACACACACACACACACACACACACACACACACACACACACACACACACACACACACACACACACACACACACACACACACACACACACACACACACAAAGCTCACCAGTTGCGTTTGACGCCGGTCTCTCGTGTTGAATGTCATTTAACATTGAAATGGAGCAGAAACAGAGAGGGAGTTAATAAGAGGAAGACTCCACACTCTCCAAACCATAGCTGACTGTAGCAGCTCAAGTGGCAAAGCAAGACACAGACCAGACACCAGGGACTCTCAGGGACAAGTAGACACGTCCCAAACCACTCCAGACCATCAGCTAATGTCATCATCAGAGAAGGGAATTGAACGCTGCTCTTTCACATGTGTTACATCGTGACTGTCTGGGTTAGAAACCCCGGTTGTCTGTCTGCGTCAGGGTCATATTAGCCCACGGAGCCAAAAGGAGAGCGCTACGAGAGCGCTACGAGAGCGCTACGAGAGCGCTACGAGAGCGCTACGAGAGCGCTACGCTGTCTGTTCTCAGGCAAGGTCACTCATCATGTACTGTCACATAACTGGACAAGAACTTTGTCCTGCATCTTTACCAACATTGACATCAAATCAAATGTTACAGGTGTAGACTAACAGTGAAATGCTGACTGACAGGTCTTTCCTGTCAACACAGACAGAAAACAAGAGAAATAATAGAAAATAATAACACAATGAGTAACGATAACTTGGAGATATACACGAGGTACCAGTACCAAGTCGATATGCAGAGGTACCAGTACTGAGTCAATGTGCAGTGATACCAGTACCAAGTCGATAAGCAGAGGTACCAGTACTGAGTCAATGTGCAGGGGAACCAGTACTGAATGTGCAGAGGTACCAGTACTGAGTCAATGTGCAGGGGAACCAGTACTGAGTCAATGTGCAGGGGTACCAGTACTGAGTCAATGTGCAGGGGAACCAGTACTGAGTCAATGTGCAGGGGTACCAGTACCGAGTCAATGTGCAGGGGAACCAGTACTGAGTCAATGTGCAGGGGAACCAGTACTGAGTCAATGTGCAGGGGTACCAGTACTGAGTCAATGTACAGGGGTACCAGTACTGAGTCAATGTGCAGGGGAACCAGTACTGAGTCAATGTGCAGGGGAAACAGTACTGAGTCATTGTGCAGGGGAACCAGTACTGAGTCAATGTGCAGGGGAAACAGTACTGAGTCATTGTGCAGGGGTAAGAGGTTATGGAGGTAGATACAGTATGTACATGTAGGCAGAGATAAAGTGACTAGGTAACAGGGTAGACAATTAACAGTAGCAGCATGTGATGAGTCAAAAGTGTTGGTGCAAAAAGGGCAAATGCAGTCCAGGTAACTGTTGGTTACTGTCTGAAGAACCAGTCTGAAGAATCATATTTACATGAATTCAAAGCAGTCACTCCCACTCTGACCATCTGACTCCAGGACTAAGAAGTTGTATTCTGATTAGTTTCTGTAGTTTTGTGATTGTACGGACATCACTTGTAAAATATGGCAATTTTCTGAAAGGTTAACATTTTTGGAGGTTTTCCTCTGACAGCAATGCCCCAACCACAACTTAATAGAATAGCTGGTGGACACTACCACTCTTCAACCAATACCACATCACAAGGCTGGAGATCATGACCAAACCTCAACCACAACCACATGGCATAACTGGAGAGCTTCACCATACCTCAACCACAACCACATATTACCGTACAACAATCCAGCACTGGAGATTCCAACCGTACTTCAACAACAACGACATTACAGCATAACTGTCCACCACTGGTAAACATCTATCAAGAGCATAACTATGTTCACTGACATACCACAACCACATGGCAAAGCAATCCTCAAGGTCTCACCTTAGCAACAATGTCCACCTTACTTCCATAAGGCCCTAGTGAATTCACTTTTGCTTACCTCACTACTATAAGAAAGCACTTTACCTAAGTACCCTGCTTCCCCATTGAAACACCTGGAGCCTGGTCTCACTTGAAATCAGAGGACGGGCTCATTGTAATGGTTGGAACTGAAATAACAGAACGTTCCGTTTTATTCCATTGTAACCATTACTATGAGCCATCCTCCCTTCACCAGCCACCACTGTTACAATCTGATCGCTGACTCTTAACCCAAGATAACAATGTGATGCGGACAGCTGAGCAGCGCTCCACTATGTCACTTTCTCAACCAATGAATGATAGTATAACCAAATATCAGTCCAGTCAAGGGAGTGGAAAAAGCAAACACACAGCTCACAAGGGACAACACTGAGTGACTGTGTTCGGGGCTTTACCAGCTGCACGTTTACAATGCAGGCCAATGGAGAAGTGTAAAGTCATGTGTCCACAGTGGGGGTAAAAGATACACTTGTAAACACCGTACAAACACACTACACACACTCAAATGAAACTAATTAAAAAACACAGTCAACCTCACACACGGTGCTTCGTGAGTCTGAGGGTGTGTGTAGGAGAGGAAAATGAACGTGTCGGTTTCATAGGTAATTCCTCTCTTAGCTTGAGTGTCAGTCAGGTCTAACCCCCTTCCGGTGTCAACAGACAACATGTTACTCAGCTTCCGGTGTCAGCAGACATGTTACTCAGCTTCTGGTGTCAACAGACATGATACTCAGCTTCTGGTGTCAACAGACATGATACTCAGCTTCTGGTGTCAACAGACATGATACTCAGCTTCCTGTGTCAACAGACATGTTACTCAGCTTCTGGTGTCAACAGACAACATGTTACTCAGCTTCCAGTGTCAGAAAACCACATGTTACTCAGCTTCCAGTGTCAGAAAACCACATGTTACTCAGCTTCCGGCGTCAACAGACAACATATTACTCAGCTTCCAGTATCAACAGACAGCATGTTACTCAGCTTCCAGTATCAACAGACAACATATTACTCAGCTTCCAGTATCAACAGACAACATGTTACTCAGCTTCCAGTATCAACAGACAACATGGTACTCAGCTTCCGGTGTCAACAGACAACATGTTACTCAGCTTCCGGCATCAACAGACAACATGTTACTCAGCTTCCAGTATCAACAGACAACATGGTACTCAGCTTCCAGCGTCAACAGACAACATGGTACTCAGCTTCCGGTGTCAACAGACAACATGTTACTCAGCTTCCGGCATCAACAGACAACATGTTACTCAGCTTCCAGTATCAACAGACAACATGGTACTCAGCTTCCAGTATCAACAGACAGCATGTTACTCAGCTTCCAGTATCAACAGACAACATATTACTCAGCTTCCAGTATCAACAGACAACATGGTACTCAGCTTCCGGTGTCAACAGACAACATGTTACTCAGCTTCCGGTGTCAACAGACAACATGGTACTTAGCTTCCAGCGTCAACAGACAACATGTTACTAAGACCACATGTGTCAGCAGGCTGGATGCTGGAGTATAGTAAAGTCTACAGGCTGGAGTACAGTAAAGTCTACAGGCTGGAGTACAGTAAAGTCTACAGGCTGGAGTACAGTAAAGTCTACAGGCTGGAGTACAGTAAAGTCCTGCAGGCTGGAGTACAGTAAAGACTACAGGCTGGAGTACAGTAAAGTCCTGCAGGCTGGAGTACAGTAAAGTCTACAGGCTGGAGTACACTAAAGTCCTGCAGGCTGGAGTACAGTAAAGTCCTGCAGGCTGGAGTACAGTAAAGTCTACAGGCTGGAGTACAGTAAAGTCTACAGGCTGGAGTACAGTGAAGTCCTGCAGGCTGGAGTACAGTAAAGTCCTGCAGGCTGTAGTACGGTAAAGTCTACAGGCTGGAGTACAGTAAAGTCTACAGGCTGGAGTACAGTAAAGTCCTGCAGGCTGGAGTACCGTAAAGTCCTGCAGGCTGGAGTACAGTAAAGTCCTGCAGGCTGGAGTACAGTAAAGTCTACAGGCTGGAGTACAGTAAAGTCTACAGGCTGGAGTACAGTAAAGTCCTGCAGGCTGGAGTACATTAAAGTCCTGCAGGCTGGAGTACAGTAAAGTCTACAGGCTGGAGTACAGTAAAGTCTACAGGCTGGAGTACAGTAAAGTCCTGCAGGCTGGAGTACATTAAAGTCCTGCAGGCTGGAGTACAGTAAAGTACTGCAGGCTGGAGTACAGTAAAGTCTACAGGCTGGAGTACAGTAAAGTCCTGCAGGCTGGAGTACAGTAAAGTCTACAGGCTGGAGTACAGTAAAGTCTACAGGCTGGAGTACAGTAAAGTCCTGCAGGCTGGAGTACAGTAAAGTCTACAGGCTGGAGTACAGTAAACTCTACAGGCTGGAGTACAGTAAAGTCTACAGGCTGGAGTACAGTAAAGTCTACAGGCTGGAGTACAGTAAAGTCCTGCAGGCTGGAGTACAGTAAAGTCTACAGGCTGGAGTACAGTAAAGTCCTGCAGGCTGGAGTACAGTAAAGTCCTGCAGGCTGGAGTACAGTAAAGTCCTGCAGGCTCGACCACATATTCGGATCAAGCATAAATTGGCTCTTGGATAGCTTATTACATCTGACTAAGAGTTAAAGTGGGGTTAACTGGCCACAGGGCCATTAACCCATATAACCTCACACATTTAAAAGTCTGTGTAGGGACCCCCACGGAGGCCACTGTATTCCCACTGGTCAATACAAAATGGGAATAACAGGGAGTGAGAGGAGAGAGTGAGAGAGAGGAACAGAAAGAGAGAAACACAGAAAGAGAGATGAATTCTCCAGACAGAGCTATACCTTATCTCCTGACACCATGAGGTAGACACGTGAGGGAGAGAAAGACAGAACGAGAAAGAAAGAGACAGAAAGAGATAGAATGAGAGAGACAGACAGACAGACCAGACCAGACCAGACCAGACCAGACCAGACCAGAACAGACCAGACCAGACAGACAGAGGGAGACAGACAGACAGACAGACAGACAGACAGACAGACAGACAGACAGACAGACAGACAGACAGACAGACAGACAGACAGACAGACAGACAGACAGACAGACAGACAGACAGACAGACAGACAGACAGACAGACAGACAGACAGACAGACAGACAGACAGACAGACAGACAGACAGACAGACAGACAGACAGACAGACAGACAGACAGACAGACAGACAGACAGACAGACAGACAGACATTGAAATAGATAGACCCTATGCAGACTCAATCTTTCCCTTGACCCGTCGCTGCACCTAAACTCAATATGACCGGCTGATTAGGTAATCGAGAATATGAAATAATAAAAAACATTCCTATAAAGGGCAACGTACTTCCAGCTTTCCTCTGCCTCTGAGTGAACTAACATCGGCCAGTATGAAGGCCATGCAAACAAGTGAATACCATCTCTCTCCTTTAGACTCTGTCTGTACTGGAAAACTGCTCCATTTTCCCCTGTCTCTCCTCTCCTCGTATCATCTCTCTCAGCCTCTCCCTCTCAGCACAGCACATTGCTGGTGTGAATAGTTTAAAGTGCTATGCCAAGACCGGAGCATTGAAATACACACACACACACAGAGACTAAATCAAATCAAATCCCTCCCAACTTTCCATTCCCCATAGATGACAAGGAGAGAACAGATGAAACAGGGTTAGAGAGAAAGAGAGAGAGAAAGAGAGAGAGAGAGAATGGCTCCCAGGGCTAGTTTGATGGATGGAAGAAATGGTGGTGTGATGGAGAGATAGAGAAAAAAGACGAGTGTAGCCATTTAGTCCATACTGGTGGCTCTGTTATAACAGCAGTGTGTGGTGTGTGAGAGGAGTACCCTGTGTTGTGTCTCCTGTCTCTGTGTTGTGTCTCCTGTCTCTGTGTTGTGTCTCCTGTCTCTGTGTTGTGCCTCCTGTCTCCTGTCTCTGTGTTGTGTCTCTTGTCTCTGTGCCATGTCTCCTGTCTCTGTGTTGTGTCTCCTGTCTCCTGTCTCTGTGTTGTGTCTCTTGTCTCTGTGCCATGTCTCCTGTCTCTGTGTTGTGCCTCCTGTCTCCTGTCTCTGTGTTGTGTCTCCTGTCTCCTGTCTCCTGTCTCTGTGTTGTGCCTGCTGTCTCCGTGTTGTGTCTCTTGTCTCTGTGTTGTGTCTCTTGTCTCTGTGTTGTGTCTCCTGTCTCTGTGTTGTGCCTGCTGTCTCCGTGTTGTGTCTCTTGTCTCTGTGTTGTGTCTCTTGTCTCTGTGTTGTGTCTCCTGTCTCTGTGTTGTGCCTGCTGTCTCCGTGTTGTGTCTCTTGTCTCTGTGTTGTGTCTCTTGTCTCTGTGTTGTGTCACCTGTCTCTGTGTTGTGTCTCTTGTCTCTGTGTTTTGTCTCCCAGCAAGATGACGAATGTGGAATTGCTGTCCCTGAATGATGGTGGAATTCATCCTTCACCAGGGGATTTGGGCTTGAGGGCTCGATAAACTCTCTACTGTACTAGTGTTGCACATTTCCGATAACTTCCCCCAAGTTCCCTGGTTTTCCAGGAATTCTGGTTGGAATTGGGATTCCTGGAAAACCTGGACATTTTGGGAAAGTTACTCAAAGTTTGCAACCTTTTACTACCTGGAATATTCATTAGATTGTTGTTCAAAGATCTATGTTACAAAGTCTAAGAGGCAGTGAGATTAATGACGAGATTAAAGTCATGATGGTACAACTAGTTTAACAACCTAGTTGAACTTCATTAGAGGACACATCCTGTGTGAACCCCCTGACCACTGGGAGGGGGACGCTGTACCTGGGTCATAGGGGAAGTGTTGTATAATACCTCCGTGAACATGAACAGCAGAAGGTACATTTCTATTACACACGAACAACCATTTCATTTCACAACATCACATCATTTCCTTAGTCATTTCAGTTACATTCATGGCTGCATCTCTCAAGACCCAAGCCCATTCTGGCTGGTTCCAGTCCATGTAGACAACTGGGGTTTACTTTGGATTCTGTGTTCTGAAGGCGTGAACTCGTTCAGAGCACCACACTAGAGGGTTAAGACCTCTGTAAAGCACAGGCAATCCATTGTTCCATTCCTTATTGCTGGATTGGAAAAATTCCCAACCTGCACGTAGCCGACAATGATTTCCAGGAGGGAAAGTCCAAAGTCCTTAAAGTCAGTTTTTCTCTAACGGAATTCCATGGAATACCACTGATCTGGGGTTGACACTTCATCAAAACACTGAGCTAATACACCCCACACTGTCATGAACCATCTGGGGATCTTTACTGGAGCGAGATAGAGACACATGGCGGAGGGAGAGAGTAAAGAGAAAGAGAGAATTAAAGAAAGAGAGAAAATGAGAGAGAAATGAAAGAGGGATGAAAGGGATGTGGAACAGGGAGAAGAAAGACATAAAGAGAGGTAGAGAGAAGTCCCTGGTCTGCGTCCTGACCCATTTCAGATGTGTGCCACGCCAATGGTCTCACCCTCTTTCTACCCACTACAACAGGCCTGGACGCACAGCAATAACCATCGTACACACACAGAGAGCCCTCTGACAAAGAGAGCAAGAGAAGAAAGGAGAGAGAGACAGCCTACGTCTCAGGATAGAGAAAACAGCCTACGTCTCAGGATGGAGAGAGACCGTGAAAGCGAATGGGGATTATCATTTAATAAGGGCCAGGAAATCTTTGTCAAATCCCCCCGAAGGAGATGAAATGCCTCCATGCTTCCATGCCCCAGGCTCAGAGGTTGTGTGTGTGTGTGTGTGTGTGTGTGTGTGTGTGTGTGTGTGTGTGTGTGTGTGTGTGTGTGTGTGTGTGTGTGTGTGTGTGTGTGTGTGTGTGTGTGTGTGTGTGTGTGTGTGTGTGTGTGTGTGTGTGTGTGTGTGTGTGTGTGTGTGTGTGTGTGTGTGTGTGCACCCTTGACTGTGCTTGGAGACAAGAGGTATAACTCAGAGATCTATAGCATTAAATTAGATCAGATAACCGTTGGAGGCAGAAGATATAGACATAAGGCCCTGTACTTGTATTAGCTCAGACCCACTACGTCCCACATTAAATGCACCCTATTCCCTATATTGTGCACTATTTTTGGTCAGATGGGCCCTGGTCAACAGTGGTGCAACTACACACGGAATAGGGTGCCATTTTGGAGTCATCCAGCCTTACAGACCCTTACAGAGATCCACCGTGCTCCAAATACAGTAGCCTAAGATATGTAGAACATGAGAAGGCATCTGATAGAGTGACTCGTGCTGTGAGGTATTACACATGGCTATTACATTACACAATCAACCAATCAAGTGTGGTCAGGTGTGTGTGCATGTGTTTCTGCATATCATGACAGATACAGAATATAGATTGTCCGTTCTGTACTCTTGGGGAAAGTGCATTCCCCATACGATTAGTTGATAAGAGAGTGTGTGTGCACTCTTAAGTCAGTGTCATGACGTTGGCCTGGTGGTAGGTTTATGACAGTCATAAATAACTATTCCAACTTTTTCCTCTCTCGACCCTACTGATGTGACATTTGAAAACCCCTCGGTTAACATAGAGATTCTGGGAACATCAGAAGGTGGGGGGAAATATTTTGGTAATCAGACCAGTTGAACATATGCGTTGGTACTTAATGAATATGATGTCAGTTCGGTTGTCATCTGAGACATTCTCATCAATGATAGGACGACATAAACTCTACAATGGAAAGTCTACACCTTGTAGTTATCGGATTCACATGGAATTGTTGTTCAATTTAAATGTTTGAATATAACATTATTGGTGAAGAGATTAAATGTAATTTTAGCTTCCAAATGAGAGATTTGGGTTTTCATAAGGTTAGGCCTCTGCTCAATCAATGGCGTAAACCTGTGAAGGGACATGGGTTATAAAACTATGAAAACATACCCTTCTCGCTCCACTATAGAAAGCCTTGACGAAAATGTAACCTCATGTTCCGATGATGTGAGGACGACGATCCATACATTAAAAGGACTCATATGTCAGCTGTTCCTGGTACATGAGGATGACGATCCATACATTAAAAGGACTCATATGTCAACTGTTCCTGGTACATGAGGATGACAGTCCATACATTAAAATGACTAATATGTCAACTGTTCTGGGTATGTGAGGATGGCAATCCGATGTCAGAACTTTGAACTCTTATTCACTACAGAAGTGATACCTCCTAGCCGTTGAGTTAGCAACAGCAGCTGCAAACGTGGGCTAGGAAAGAACAGGCAGAGTGTCCTGTCTCCCACACAACGACATTACTACAATGTATCCAATTTACCAGCAGAGACATTCTTCAAAGGACTCTGTTGGGCAACACGGCCTTCCGACCTACCGAAGCGCAGCTCAGAGTAAATTTGTATTGCATTTTCCAAATGGGCGGTAATTTAGAATGCATAAGATACTGTATTTACGATAGAGACATCGCTTCTCCCTTTGTACTCCAGTCTTCCCGCTCTTTCACTCAAACCCAGCCCTCTTTTCTTTTGTGTAACCAGCTGTCTATTCTGTCCGTCAGGGACGTTTTCCTTTATGACATAATTTGTAATCAAGGTATGATTCATTCTGTGTATATGTAATTCCGTGTGATTAGTTATGTATTTAGTAAATAAATAATTAAACCCAATTTTGTATTGCTGATTCAACTAGTTAGCCAGGGTTCATGAAGATAAGCAATAATTTATAACTTTCAGAGGAGACTGAAATAATGTGACAATTAATATTGACTGTTATTGATGTAAAATATTGCTAGGTCTTTAAGAGTTTATTCGGAAGATAACAGCTCTATAAATATTATTTCATGGTGACCCGACTTTCTAGTTAATGACATTTACATGTTTAGCTCAATCAGGTAATATAAACTACAGAGAAAGGATTTTATAGAATAGCATGTCATATCACTTAATCCGGCATACCTAAAAACAGTGTCTTTTTGTAGTCTGACACACCAGAACAGTCTGACACATCAGATCAGTCTGATACACGAGATCAGTCTGACACACCAGATCAGTCTGACACAGATCAGTCTGACACAGAGCAGTCTGACACCCCAGATCAGTCTGACACAGATCAGTCTGATACACGAGATCAGTCTGACACACCAGATCAGTCTGACACACCAGATCAGTCTGACACAGATCAGTCTGACACACCAGATCAGTCTGACACACCAGATCAGGCTGATACACCAGATCAGTCTGACACACCAGATCAGGCTGATACATCAGGTGGGAGAATGCATTTGGGGCTTGTGAAAGACTCCAATCCTGTCTTGCTATGCTTCAGGGTCCCCCGCATCCTAACTGTCTCACACACAGACTTGTGAATCCACTCACACACTAACACACACATATACACACACACACACACACACACACACACACACACACACACACACACACACACACACACACACACACACACACACACACACACACACACACACACACACACACACACACACACACACACACACACACACACACACACACACACACACACACACACACACACACACACTGCAGCATGTAAATCGTTTCCCTGTGCCACCGGGTAAGCTGTCAGCGCAGGCTGAGGCTCATGCTGTTTAACTCATGGAATATCCAGAGTTTCACCTCCTAACTTATGTCTTCACACTATAAGACACACTGAATGAAAATAAGCCCAATCATTTTCCATGGGTGACTGCCTAATATAATTATGCCGAACAACAGAGGCAATTTCCTAAAGCTTAGCTCAAAAGCTTTAAGTTTGTGAGTGACCAGACCCATTGCATGTGTCAAGACCACTGATCTGAAGTCTTAACATCAGTTAAGTGGGATATAACAAAGTCTTGATGTATCTGAGTAGTTTTCTGATAATGCTTTTGCATAATCCATTCAGACCCCTTGACCTTTTCCACATTTTGTTACGTTACAGCCGTATTCTAAAATTGATGAAATAAGAATGTTTTTGCAAAAAATGTTTTTTTTAAATGTAAAAACGTTTTTGTTTTGTCATTGAGGAGTATTGTGTCTAGACTGATGAGAGAAAAAAACAAACAATTTAATCCATTTTAGAATACGGCTGTAACGTTTACAAAATGTGGAGAAAGTCAAGGGGTCTGAATAGGATTGTATTTTATAAAAGCATTTGGTATGTATAACAGCTACAGCCATCTGTCCTATTTCCCATAACATCCTATTCTGGTAGAAACATACCGTGATTATTTGTAGTCATTAGATGAAACATATGTGATGTTAGACAGATTGCAGATTGAGTTGAGCTGTAACACTCTTCTGGTCCCAACATGTGTCTGAATTCATGTTTGATAAATATCGAGGACGGAGAGCAGTAGGCCTGTAGGCCTCAAGCCTACTGAACTGAAGCTGAGACAATAGCTCTGGTTACCTACACAAGATTGTAACACCAAATTGTGTGCCATTTTAAAAGCAAAGACCCTTATTTCTACTAAACGTCCATTTTTCTCTTAGTGTCTGGACATCCTTTTGCACAGACATTGAGTGTAACATCATCCTCCGTGTAGCCACTCCATGTACTCTCACATCTGTTATGAACTGCTTCAGCCTGTTCATCATGTCTGACCGAAGGAAAGGATGCTGGGAGAAGGGAGGAAGAGAAGGAAAGAAGGATGATCCCTCCACCCGTCAAAGTCCAGCAGATCACAGTGAGGGCTGCAGATGGAACGAGGGAACGAGAGAGAGGAGGAAGGAGAGGGGGCTGGATGGAGGGATAAATCTAGGCCAGGTCTTGAGCAGAACAGGGGAAGCGTGCCTCTACTCTGCGATACGGGGGTTAACTCGATACTTCCTCCTTGAGTTATGATGCAAACAGCAAGGGCTTCTGGATGGACTGCTCAGTCTGTCTGCAATCATTCTCTGTTTCTGTTCCCTCCCTCCCTCCCTCACTTTCTCTCTCTCAGTTCAGTTCAATTCTCTCTCTCCCTCCCTCCCCTCTCTCTCCATCCCTCCTTTACCTACCTACCTACCTACCTACCTACCTACCTACCTACCTACCTACCTACCTACCTCTCTCTCTCTATATATATATACAGTGTTGTAACAATGTACAAATGGTTAAAGTACACAAGGGAAAATAAATAAGCATAAATATGGGTTGTATTTACTCTCTCTAACTCTTATTTTACTCTCTCTCTCTTTCTCTTTTTCTCTCTATTATTTCCCTCTCTATCTTTATCTTCTTTATCTAGTCTCTCTCTAATTCAGCTTGTCCTTTATCTCTTTCTCTATCTTGTTATTCTCTCCCTCCGCTGTGACCTCACCTCTCCCAACCTCCACATGAATCCCGATCACGTCCACACTCTTTCTTTGCTTTGGTTCATCGATTTAATCTCAGGTTATTTTACATGAAAAAACCATCTCTTTATTTCTCCTCCTTCTTAACTACATCTTTCTCTCTCTTTTAGGATGATTTTCTTCCTTTCTCTCTTCACCTCTAGATTCTCAAGCATCATCGAGGTCAAGCTTGCTGTTTGACTAAAGTAATCTGCTGTATGTTTATATTAAAAACAGATCTCTTTATTCCTTCCTGTTATCTCCTTAGAAGTCACGGTTAGGGAGCAGGGGAGGGAGATGAGGGACTGTTCCTGTTGCTATGAGACAAGACAGAAGTAAGGACTTAGATGAAAAAGGAACATGTCTCGTTAAGCGGCTAAATCCTCTGTAATATGTAATACTGACTGCATGGTCCCACTGGTCACGCTGTCGTAGGCCCGTTATGAGAATGAATGAGGTGCTTTCAGCCAAAGAACGAGTGGCATGTTGAACAAGATCATCTTCTCTTCCAGCACCCCGCAACAACTCTCCCACCCACACACTCATTCAAATGATCTCAGAAATACACCTTTCATTTAGCGAAATGCAGACGCGGAATCCTTTTCACATCTGTTGCTGTCGTAAACACAACGGAATCATAGAGAATTGATGGGTAATGGCCTGTTAAAGCGTCTGGGCCGCTCCCCAAAAACCTAGCTGTCGTCTAACCTTTGTGTACAAGCCTAAAAAATGAGAAAAAAAAATCTACAAAATTCACCAGAAAAACATTTAACGACATGGAACATTGGGGGATAATTATGCTGAC
>NC_060181.1:14214100-14216600 GCF_021184085.1 Oncorhynchus gorbuscha | reverse complement strand
GAGGGAGGGAGGTGTGGTAAGGGGAGAGGGAGGGTAGAGAGGGAGGGAGGTGTGGTAAGGGGAGAGGGAGGGTAGAGAGGGAGGGAGGGTGGTAAGGGGAGAGGGAGGGTAGAGAGGGAGGGAGGTGTGGTAAGGGGAGAGGGAGGGAGAGGGAGGGAGGTGTGGTAAGGGGAGAGGGAGGGGGAGAGGGAGGGAGGTGTGGTAAGGGGAAAGGGAGGGAGGTGTGGTAAGGAGAGAGGGAGGGTAGAGAGGGAGGGAGGGTTGGAAAGGGGAGAGGGAGGGTAGAGAGGGAGGGAGGGTTGGAAAGGGGAGAGGGAGGGTAGAGAGGGAGGGAGGGGTGGTAAGGGGAGGGTAGAGAGGGAGGGAGGTGTGGT
Source organism: Oncorhynchus gorbuscha (assembly GCF_021184085.1). Taxonomy (NCBI): domain Eukaryota; kingdom Metazoa; phylum Chordata; class Actinopteri; order Salmoniformes; family Salmonidae; genus Oncorhynchus; species Oncorhynchus gorbuscha. The sequence goes on along the minus strand of NC_060181.1, from coordinate 14,216,226 downwards.
AAGGGGAGAGGGAGGATAGAGAGGGAGGGAGGGTTGGAAAGGGGAGAGGAAGGGTAGAGAGGGAGGGAGGGGTGGTAAGGGGAGAGGGAGGGGGGAGAGAGGGAGGGAGGTGTGGTAAGGGGAAAGGGAGGGAGGTGTGGTAAGGAGAGAGGGAGGGTAGAGAGGGAGGGAGGGTTGGAAAGGGAGAGGGAGGGTAGAGAGGGAGGGAGGGTTGGAAAGGGGAGAGGGAGGGTAGAGAGGGAGGGAGGGGTGGTAAGGGGAGGGTAGAGAGGGAGGGAGGTGTGGTAAGGGGAGAGGGAGGATAGAGAGGGAGGGAGGGTTGGAAAGGGGAGAGGAAGGGTAGAGAGGGAGGGAGGGGTGGTAAGGGGAGAGGGAGGGTAGAGAGGGAGGGAGGTGTGGTAAGGGGAGAGGGAGGGTAGAGAGGGAGGGAGGTGTGGTAAGGGGAGAGGGAGGGTAGAGAGGGAGGGAGGTGTGGTAAGGGGAGAGGGAGGGTAGAGAGGGAGGGAGGTGTGGTAAGGGTAGAGGGATGGGAGAGAGGGAGGGAGGTGTGGTAAGGGGAAAGGGAGGGAGGTGTGGTAAGGAGAGGGAGGGTAGAGAGGGAGGGAGGGTTGGAAAGGGGAGAGGGAGGGTAGAGAGGGAGGGAGGGTTGGAAAGGGGAGAGGAAGGGTAGAGAGGGAGGGAGGGGTGGTAAGGGGAGGGTAGAGAGGGAGGGAGGTGTGGTAAGGGGAGAGGAGGATAGAGAGGGAGGGAGGGTTGGAAAGGGGAGAGGAAGGGTAGAGAGGGAGGGAGGGGTGGTAAGGGGAGGGTAGAGAGGGAGGGAGGTGTGGTAAGGGGAGAGGGAGGGTAGAGAGGGAGGGAGGGGTGGTAAGGGGAGGGTAGAGAGGGAGGGAGGTGTGGTAAGGGGAAAGGGAAGGAGGTGTGGTAAGGGGAGAGGGAGGATAGAGAGGGAGGGAGGTGTGGTAAGGGGAGAGGGAGGGTAGAGAGGGAGGGAGGGGTGGTAAGGGGAGAGGGAGGGTAGAGAGGGAGGGAGGTGTGGTAAGGGGAGAGGGAGGATAGAGAGGGAGGGAGGTGTGGTAAGGGGAGTGGGAGGATAGAGAGGGAGGGAGGTGTGGTAAGGGGAGAGGGAGGGTAGAGAGGGAGGGAGGTGTGGTAAGGGGAGAGGGAGGATAGAGATGTAGGGAGGTGTGGTAAGGGGAGAGGGAGGGTAGAGAGGGAGGGAGGTGTGGTACGGGGAGAGGGAGGATAGAGAGGGAGGGAGGGGTGGTAAGGGGAAAGGGAGGGAGGTGTGGTAAGGGGAGAGGGAGGGTAGAGAGGGGGGAGGTGTGGTAAGGGGAGACGGAGGGTAGAGAGGGAGGGAGGGGTGGAAAGGGGAGAGGGAGGGTAGAGAGGGAGGGAGGGGTGGTAAGGGGAGAGGGAGGGAGGTGTGGTAAGGGGAGAGGGAGGGTAGAGAGGGGGGGTAAGGGGAGAGGGAGGGAGGTGTGGTAAGGGGAGACAGAGGGTAGAGAGGGAGGGAGGGGTGGAAAGGGGAGAGGGAGGGTAGAGAGGGAGGGAGGGGTGGTAAGGGGAGAGGGAGGGTAGAGAGGGAGGTGTGGTAATCGGAGAGGGAGGGTAGAGAGGGAGGGAGGGTTGTTATTAAGGAAAGAGGGAGTGTAGAGAGGGAGGAAGGGGTGGTAAGAGAAGAGGGAAGGTAGAGAGTGAGGGATGGGTGGAAAGAGGAGAGGGAGGGTAGAGAGTGAGGTAGGGGTGGACAGAGGAGAGGGAGGGAGGAAGGGGTGGAAAGAGGAGAGGGAGGGTAGAGAGGGAGGGAGGGGTGTTATTAAGGAAAGAGGGAGGGTAGAGAGGGAGGGAGGGGTGGTAAGGGAAGAGGGAAGGGAGGGAGGGAGGGGTGGTAAGGGTAGAGAGGGAGGGAGGGGTGGAAAGAGGAGAGGGGGGGTAGAGAGGGAGGGAGGGGTGGAAAGAGGAGAGGGGGGTAGAGAGTGAGGGAGGGAGGGGTGGAAAGAGGAGAGGGAGGGTAGAGAGTGAGGGATGGGTGGAAAGAGGAGAGGGAGGGTAGAGAGGGAGAGAGGTATGGTAAGGGGAGATGGAGGGTAGAGAGGGAGGGAGGTGTGGTAAGGGGAGAGGGAGGA
>NC_060181.1:14184100-14201600 GCF_021184085.1 Oncorhynchus gorbuscha | reverse complement strand
ACTCCTGGCCTTAGATAAGGGAAAACCCTTTGCCTGACCTTGGGTTAGTAACCCTTTGCCTGACCTTGGGTTAGTAACCTTTGCCTGACCTTGGGTTAGTAACCCTTTGCCTGACCTTGGGTTAGTAACCCTTTGCCTGACCTTGGGTTAGTAACCTTTGCCTGACCTTGGGTTAGTAACCTTTGCCTGACCTTGGGTTAGTAACCTTTGCCTGACCTTGGGTTAGTAACCTTTGCCTGACCTTGGGTTAGTAACCTTTGTGCCTGACCTTGAGTTAGTAACCCTTTGCCTGACCTTGGGTTAGTAACCTTTGCCTGACCTTGGGTTAGTAACCCTTTGCCTGACCTTGGGTTAGTAACCCTTTGCCTGACATTGGGTTAGTAACCCTTTGCCTGACCTTGGGTTAGTAACCCTTTGCCTGACCTTGGGTTAGTAACCCTTTGCCTGACTTTGGGTTAGTAACCCTTTGCCTGACCTTGGGTTAGTAACCCTTTGTCTGACCTTGGGTTAGTAACCTTTGCCTGACCTTGGGTTAGTAACCCTTTGCCTGACCTTGGGTTAGTAACCCTTTGCCTGACCTTGGGTTAGTAACCCTTTGCCTGACCTTGGGTTAGTAACCCTTTGCCTGACCTTGGGTTAGTAACCCTTTGCCTGACCTTGGGTTAGTAACCCTTTGCCTGACCTTGGGTTAGTAACCTTTGCCTGACCTTGGGTTAGTAACCTTTGCCTGACCTTGGGTTAGTAACCTTTGCCTGACCTTTGTCTGACCTTGGGTTAGTAACCTTTGCCTGACCTTGGGTTAGTAACATTGGGTTAGTTTGCCTGACCTTGGGTTAGTAACCCTTTGTCTGACCTTGGGTTAGTAACCCTTTGTCTGACCTTGGGTTAGTAACCTTTGCCTGACCTTGGGTTAGTAACCTTTGCCTGACCTTGGGTTAGTAACCCTTTGTCTGACCTTGGGTTAGTAACCCTTTGCCTGACCTTGGGTTAGTAACCCTTTGTCTGACCTTGGGTTAGTAACCCTTTGCCTGACCTTGGGTTAGTAACCCTTTGCCTGACCTTGGGTTAGTATTGCTGAATAATATCTCTCTTTGAGATGACCTGCAGAGGGGAAGGGACTGAGCAACGAACAGGCGTCTCCAAGCTTACAGACAGTCTGTGTGGTGTTATCCAAGTCTCTCGTTTCCTGCGTATTCACTCAGCCACCAAAAATGCATTGTGTGATGTGCTGTCCTCCTCTGCTCTCTGCAGCAGACTGAGACTAATTACTGACACATACCAGACACATAATGGAGGAGAGAGAGAAATGGACATATGGTGCATGCACCACATGCATACAATGTATTTGTGTGTGTGTGTGCGTGTGTGTGTGTTGGCATGAGTATGTATTTGCGTCTGGGTGAGTGCGTCTGTGTGTGTTTGTATGTGTCACTGCGCCTGAGTGTGTGTGTGTATTTGTGTGCGCCTGTATGTTTGTGTGTTCCTCTGTGTGTGTGTGTGTGTGTGTGTGTGTGTGTGTGTGTGTGTGTGTGTGTGTGTGTGTGTGTGTGTGTGTGTGTGTGTGTGTGTGTGTGTGTGTGTGTGTGTGTGTGTGTGTGTGTGTGTGTGTGTGTGTGTGTGTGTGTGTGCGTGTGCGTGCGTGCGTGCGTGTGTGTGTGTGTGTGTGCGTGCGTGCGTGTTTGTGTGTGCCTGAGTTTTTACTTGGGTGTTTCTTGCCAGCAGTCTAAACAACTTCATCCAAGTGTGTTTTCTGACCAGAAAACAGAAGTAAAGACCCTGACAAGAACTCTCTGCTTAACCTTGTCTGGATAATAGACAGATATCGTCCACAGACAGACACAGACTCATTATCTACCCATTAAAAATATATGCAGAAAGAGAAAAGAAAAAAAAACAAGCCAAACTGAATTGAATTCACAGACAGACAGAAACTGCAAATGGACTGTTGTGTCTGGCAGGACTGAGAACTATTTGGACAATTCAGAGATAGAGAGAGAGAGAGAGAGAGAGAGAGAGAGAGAGAGAGAGAGAGAGAGAGAGAGAGAGAGAGAGAGAGAGAGAGAGAGAGAGAGATAGAGAGAGAGAAGAGAGAGAGAGAGAGAGAGAGAGAGAGAGAGAGAGAGAGAGAGAGAAAGAGAGAGAGAGAGAGAGAGAGAGAGCGAGAGAGAGAGAGAGAGAGAGAGAGAGAGAGAGAGAGAGAGAGAGAGAGAGAGAGAGAGAGAGAGAGAGAGAGAGAGAAAGAGAGAGAGAGAGAGAGAGAGAGAGAGAGAGAGAGAGAGAGAGAGAGAGAGAGGCAATGTTTTTTCCTCTTTCTCTGAATAATCTAATAAAGACATAGGGATTGAGGAATGGGGAGACGGAGGGAGCGTCACATGGACTAGATTAGCAGATTAATCCACATGTGCTGCACATTCCTCGACGGTACTACGTTTCCTCTACATTACTAGTTTCCCTCTAGATTACTTTCTCTCGTTTTGTTTCTGCTCCTCTTTTCTCTGATTGGAAAAGCAGTGGTAGGAAACCCATCCAGATCACCCGTTATAGAAGTCAGCGTTGACGTTGGGAGATTAAGTAGAAATCGGCCACTAGGGGCAACAGTGAGCATTGTTACCTTCAAGTAGGTTTTGGTTTCGCTAGGGTGTTGTGGATGGGCGTAAAGATCTGCCTCTAATTGCTGTTCCTAGAGCTGACTCTAATTGCTGTTCCTAGAGCTGCCTCTAATTGATGTTCCTAGATCTGCCTCTAATTGCTGTTCCTAGAGCTGCCTCTAATTGCTGTTCCTAGACCTGCTTCTAATTGCTGTTCCTAGAGCTGCCTCTAATTGCTGTTCCTAGATCTGCCTCTAATTGCTGTTCCTAGAGCTGCCTCTAATTGCTGTTCCTAGATCTGCCTCTAATTGCTGTTCCTAGAGATGCCTCTAATTGCTGTTCCTAGATCTGCCTCTAATTGCTGTTCCTAGATCTGTCTCTAATTGCTGTTCCAAGGGCTGCCTCTAATAGCTGTTCCTAGATATGCCTCTAATTTATGTTCCTAGAGCTGCCTCTAATTGCTGTTCCTAGAGCTGCCTCTAATTGCTGTTACTAGATTGGTCTCTTATTCCAAAGGTTGCCAGGACAGAATCCAGCAAACGTTTTTTAAAGACTATCCCAAACCTTAACCCTTACCGTAACAATTCAGAGTTCATACCTAAACTTAACCTTAAACACTTTGTTATTTGACTTTTGCAACAACTTCTGAATTTGACATTTGAGAAACATGGATAAACGTGTAATTCTTGATGTGACGCTGTGAGAGCTAGTTTGAGGAAGTCTTGTTACTGTGTGTGTGCATGTGTACGGTATGTGTGTGTTAGACATTGCACTTAATCACATATCTAGGATCAGATTACCATTATACATTAGGTGAATGGGAAAAGACATTACATGAGCGATAGTATGTGGACACCTGCTCGTCAAACATCTCATTCCAAAACCATGGGCTTTAATATGGCGTTGGTCCCCCTTTGCTGCTATAACAGCCTCCACTCTTCTGGGAAGGCTTTAATATGGAGTTGGTCCCCCTTTGCTGCTATAACAGCCTCCACTCTTCTGGGAAGGCTTTCTATTAGATGTTGGAACATTGCTGCAGGGACTTGCTTCCATTCAGCCACAAGATCATTAGTGAGGTCGTGCGCTGATGTTAGGTGATTAGGCCTGGCTCGCAGTCAGCGTTCCAATTCATCCCAAAGGCGTTTGATGGGGTCAACGCTCTGTGCAGGCCAGTCAAGTTCTTCCACACCAATCTCAACAAACCACTTCTGTATGGACCTCACTTTGTGCACAGGGGCAGTGTCATGCTAAAACAGGAAAAGGGCCTCCCCCACACAGTTGCCACAAAGTTGGAAGCACAAAATCATCTAGAATGTCATTGTATGCTGTAGCGTTGACTTCCCTTCACCAGAACTACGGGGCTTAGCCCGAACCATGAAAAACAGCCCCAGACCATTATTCCTCCTCCACCAAACTTCATAGTTTGCACTATGCATTCGGGCAGGTAGCATTCTCCTGGCATCCGCCAACCCCTGCTTGGTCCCTCAGACTGCCAGATGGTGTAGCGTTATTCATTACTCCCGAGAACATGATTTTTACACTCCTGTCAACGCTTGGTATTGCGCATGCTGCTCTTAGGCTTGTGTGCAACTGCTCAGCCATGGAAACTAACAGTTGTCATGGTGACGTGGCTTCCAGAGGAAGTTTGGAACTCGGTAGTGAGTGTTGCAACCAAGGACAAATGGTGTTTATGAGCTTCAGCACTCTGCGGTCCTTTTCTGTGAACTTGTGAGGCCTACCCCTTCTTGACTGAGCCGTTGTTGCTCCTAGATGTTTCCACTTCACAATAACAGCACTTACAGTGGACCGGAGCAGCTCTAGCAGGGCAGAAATTTGACAAGCTGACCTGTTGCAAAGATGGCATCCTATCACATTGCCACATTGAAATTCACTGAGCTCTTCAGTAAGGCCATTCTACTGCCGGTGTTTGTCTATGGAGATTGCATGGCTGTGTGCTCCATGTTATATACCTGTCAGCAATGGGTGTGGCTGAAATAACCGAATCCACTCATTTGAAGGGGCGTCCACACACGTTTATACATTTAGTGCGTTTGACCCATGTCAGTGTAGTTAGGTTCAACTTCTACCTAATCCGCGGAGATAGCTCTGAATACTACCGTATGAAGGCAGCCTTATTGTCACGACTTCCGCCGAAGTTGTTTCCGCTCCTTGTTCAGACGGTGTTCGGCGGTCGACGTCAACGATCTTCGAGCCATCGCTGATCCGTTTTTCATTTTCCATTGGTTTTGTCTTGTCTTACTTCACACCTGGTTTCAATCCCATCAATTACATGTTGTGTATTTAACCCTCTGTTTCCCCTCATGTCTTTGTCGGTGATTGTTTGTTGTATGTTATTGTGCGAGTCATGTTCTGGTGTGCGACGGGTTTAATATTATTTTTGTATATATTGTTTATCAGAGTTTTTTTTAGCATTTATTAAACTGCTCCGTTTACACCAAGTTCACACTCCTGACTTCCCTGCCACCAGCACGCACCCATTACACTTATGGTCTATAGGGAGTGAAGAGGAAAAACACTGAGGTATCTCTCTGTGAGATACAGTGGGGCAAAAAAGTATTTAGTCAGCCACCAATTGTGCAAGTTCTCCCACTTAAAAAGATGAGAGAGGCCTGTAATTTTCATCATAGGTACACTTCAACTATGACAGACAAAATGAGAAAAAAAATGCAGAAAATCAAATTGTAGTATCTTTAATTAATTTATTTGCAAATTATGGTGGACAATAAGTATTTGGTCAATAACAAAAGTTTATCTGAATACTTTGTTATATACCCTTTGTTGGCAATGACAGAGGTCAAACGTTTTCACAAGGTTTTCACACTGTGGCTGGTATTTTGACCCATTCCTCCATGCCGATCTCCTCTAGAGCAGTGATGTTTTGGGGCTGTTGCTGGGCAACACAGACTTTTAACTCCATCCAAGATTTTCTATGGGGTTGAGATCTGCAGACTGGCTTGGCCACTCCAGGACCTTGAAATGCTTCTTACGAAGCCACTCCTTTGTTGCCCGGGCAGTGTGTTTGGGATCAGTGTCATGCTGAAAGACCCAGCCACGTTTCATCTTCAATGCCCTTGCTGATGGTAGGCTTTGTTACTTTGGTTCCAGCTCTCTGCAGGTCATTCACTAGGTCCCCCCGTGTGGTTCTGGGATTTTTGCTCACCGTTCTTGTGATCATCCTTTTTACCCCACGGGGTGAGATCTTGCGTGGAGCCCCAGATCGAGGGAGATTATCAGTGGTCTTGTATGTCTTCCATTTCCTAATAATTGCTCCCACAGTTAATTTCTTCAAACCAAGCTGCTTACCTATCACAGATTCAGTCTTCCCAGCCTGGTGCAGGTCTACAATTTTGTTTCTGGTGTCCTTTCACAGCTCTTTGGTCTTGGCCATAGTGGAGTTTGGAGAGTGACTGTTTGAGGTCGTGGACAGGTGTCTTTTATGCTGATAACAAGTTAAAACAGGTGCCATTAATACAGGTAACGAGTGGAGGACAGAGGAGCCACTTAAAGAAGAAGTTACAGGTCTGTGAGAGCCAGAAATCTTGCTTGTTTGTAGGTGACCAAATACTTATTTTCCACCATAATTTGCAAATAAATTCATAAAAAATCCTACAATGTGATTATCTGGATTTTTTGTCTCATTTTGTCTGTCATAGTTGAAGTCTACCTATGATGAAAATGACAGGCCTCTCTCATCTTTTTAAGTGGGAGAACTTGCACAATTGGTGGCTGATTAAATACTGTTTTGCCCCACTGTACCTGTGCTTGCATGTGTGTGTGCGTGTGTCAACGCGTAGGTGTGCATGAGTCAATGCGTAAGTGTGTGTGTGTGTTGCGGAGAGTGAAATAGAAACATGGAAGAGTTGGAGAAGTACTTTGGGAGAATGAATGAATAACGTGAATTCAGACATCAGGGTGGGTGGTGTGTGTGTGTGTGTGTGTGTGTGTGTGTGTGTGTGTGTGTGTGTGTGTGTGTGTGTGTGTGTGTGTGTGTGTGTGTGTGTGTGTGTGTGTGTGTGTGTGTGTGTGTGTGTGTGTGTGTGTGTGTGTGTGTAGTTGTGGAGAATGAATAATGTGTGTGTGTGTGTGTGTGTGTGTGTGTGTGTGTGTGTGTGTGTGTGTGTGTGTGTGTGTGTGTGTGTGTGTGTGTGTGTGTGTGTGTGTGTGTGTGTGTGTGTGTGTGTGTGTGTGTGTGTGTGTGTGTCCCGATTGCAAACATGAGGTTTGAATCATGTCATATGGCCAAAAGAGAGAGTTCAAGACACATCCTATCTCTGTAATGATCTGGCACGCCCTCCCCCTCTCCCCTCTCTCCCTCTCTTTTTCAGCCTCTCTTTCTACAACACAAAGGACCATTGAGATTCATCCTTCTTTGGAGTGAGACAGAGGGATTGGAGTGAGACAGAGGGATTGGATTGAGAGGGAGAGATTGGAATGAGAAAGACGAATTGGAGTGAGCCAGAGGAATTGGTGTGAGACAGAGGAATTGGAGTGAGACAGAGGGATTGGAGTGAGACAGAGGGTTTGAAGTGAGAGGGAGAGATTGGAATGAGAAAGATGAATTGGAGTGAGCCAGAGGAATTGGTGTGAGAGGGAGAGATTGGAGTGAGACATAGGAATTGGAGTGAGAGGGAGAGATTGGAGTGAGACAGAGGAATTGGAGTGAGACAGAGGGATTGGAGTGAGAGGGAGAGATTGTAATGAGAAAGACGAATTGGAGTGAGCCAGAGGAATTGGTGTGAGACAGAGGGATTGGAGTGAGACAGAGGGATTGGAGTGAGACAGGGGGATTGAAGTGAGAGGGAGAGATTGGAATGAGAAAGATGAATTGGAGTGAGCCAGAGGAATTGGTGTGAGAGGGAGAGATTGGAGTGAGACAGAGGGATTGGAGTGAGCCAGAGAGGGAGAGATTGGAGTGAGACAGAGGAATTGGAGTGAGAGGGAGAGATTGGAGTGAGGCAGAGGAATTGGAGTGAGACAGAGGGATTGGAGTGAGAGGGAGAGATTGGAGTGAGACAGAGGAATTGGAGTGAGACAGATGAATTGGAGTGAGACAGAGGGATTGAAGTGAGAGGGAGAGATTGGAATGAGAAAGACGAATTGGAGTGAGCCAGAGGAATTGGTGTGAGACAGAGGGATTGGAGTGAGACAGAGGGATTGGAGTGAGAGGGAGAGATTGGAGTGAGACAGAGGGATTGGAGTGAGAGGGAGAGATTGGAGTGAGACAGAGGAATTGGAGTGAGACAGAGGAGGGATTGGAGTGAGACAGAGGAATTGGAGTGAGACAGAGGGATTGGAGTGAGAGGGAGAGATTGGAGTGAGACAGAGGGATTGGAGTGAGAGGGAGAGATTGGAGTGAGACAGAGGAATTGGAGTGAGACAGAGGGATTGGAGTGAGACAGAGGAATTGGAGTGAGACAGAGGGATTGGAGTGAGAGGGAGAGATTGAAGTGAGACAGAGGAATTGGAGTGAGAGGGAGGGATTGTCTCCTTTCTCCTCCTCATCTTCATCCCTTTCTTCTTCTCAAACAACCTGAGAGACTATTGGTTAAGATCGTTGGGCCAGTAACCGAAAAGTTGCTGGTTTGAATCCCCGAGCCGACTAGGTGAAAAATCTGTCGATGTGCCCTTGAGCAAGGCATTTGACTCTAATTGCGCCTGTGAGTCGCTCTGGATAAGAGTGTCTGGTAAATAACTAAAATATAAATGAGTGAAATTGATTCTGATCAGAGGATTAGGTCTAGAAATGGAAGGACTACCTTGAAAAGTGTTCTTCTGCTTCAACAAGCAAGATCTAATATGAAATGTTAGATAGATATAGCCCAGTGGTTCAGTGTAAAAAAAACTCTATTTTATTTGATACCTGTACTAATCACAGGTTTTATTTTGAGAGTGCAACCTGAGAATTGCGGCTATGTATTCCCAACAAGACAACAGTGGGAGGCCAGAGGTTGTAGTGGACCGGCGGTGGCAGTGGCCCGGTGATGGGCCTTTGTAACTGTGAAACGATCTCCGTCTCGGAGCAAACAGACGGCCTCTGCATGTTTCTGTTGACACCGTTTCAAATCCTCGGTCGGATCAAAGCAGCCACATGGCTTATACAAACTCCGACCAAGCCCGACTCCTTTCTTTCTCGCTCTTTCTGTCTGTTTTTACTCACTACCTCACTTTTTTCTCTCTCTGTGTCTCTCTACTCTCTCTTGTTCCTCAAACCATACTTGAGGTTTCCTGCATCTCTATCACCCACTAGAAGACTTCCTCTCTGTGGTTTTACCCAGCTCTCTGGCTCCTGGCTCCTGGCTCCTGGCTCTCTGGCTCCAGGTCAGGACTCAGAGGGGTTCTTGTTGGTTCTACTCTTTGGACCGGCAGTTTGCAAAGTAGCACGTTGTAGAGGGAACAAAGGATAGAGAGAGGGAACGAAGGACAGAGAGAGAGAGAATGGAGGACAGAGAGAGAGAGAACGGAGGACAGAGAGAGAGAGAACGAAGGACAGAGAGAGAGGGAACGAAGGACAGAGAGAGAGAGAACGGAGGACAGAGAGAGAGAACGGAGGACAGAGAGAGAGAGAACGAAGGACAGAGAGAGAGGGAACGAAGGACAGAGAGAGGGAACGAAGGACAGAGAGAGAGAGAGAGAGAGAGAGAGAGAGAGAGAAGGAGAGAGAGAGAGAAGAGAGAGAGAGAGAGAGAGAGAGAGAACGAAGGACAGAGAGGGAACGAAAGACAGAGAGAGAGAGAGAACGAAGGACAGAGAGAGGGAACGAAGGACAGAGGGAGAGAGAGAGAGAACGAAGGACAGAGAGAGGGAACGAAGGACAGAGAGAGAGAGAGAGAACGAAGGACAGAGAGAGGGAACGAAAGACAGAGAGAGAGAGAGAGAACGAAGGACAGAGAGAGGGAACGAAGGACAGAGGGAGAGAGAGAGAGAGAGAACGAAGGACAGAGAGAGGGAACGAAGGACAGAGAAAGGGAGAGAGTCAGAGAGAGAGAGAGAAGAGGAGAGAGAGAGAGGGAGAGAGAGAGAGAGAGAGAGAACGAAGGACAGAGAGAGGGAACGAACTACAGAGAAAGGGAAAGGTCAGAGAGAGAGAGAGAATGAAGGACAGAGAGAGGGAATGAAGGACAGAGAGAGAGAGAGAGAACGAAGGACAGAGAGAGGGAACGAAGGACAGAGAGAGAGAGAGAGAGAGAGAGAGAGAGAGAGAGAGAGAGAGAGAGAGAGAGAGAGAGAGAGAGAGAGAACGAAGGACAGAGAGAGGGAAAGAAGGACAGAGAGAGAGAACGAAGGACTGAAAGAGGGAAAGAAGTACAGAGAAAGGGAATGAAGGACAGAGAAAGGGAATGAAGGACAGAGAGAGAGAACGAAGGACTGAAAGAGGGAAAGAAGTACAGAGAAAGGGAATGAAGGACAGAGAGAGGGAACGAAAACAGAGGGAAAGAAGGAGAGAGAGCGGGAATGAGAGGATAAGAAGAGGATAGTGTGTAACCATCTGCGAACCACATGAAACGCAGCTGTAATTGACTTGGTAATTGACTCGAAGCGCAGAGTAATTAAGTGCTGTTTTTATTGGCCAACCAACATCCTTCCCCGAAGAGATTTCCTTTCACAGACCTGGGCGTATGGATAATGTAAAGTGGAAGACATGTTGAAATGGTCCCCTTTCAACTCTAAATCTATCATCAGAGGAGCGCTAAACGTTTTGCCAAGGTCATGTAAGTCTTTCCCTGCATCCCAAATCACACCCTCTTCTTATATAGTGCACTGCTTTTGGGGAGCCAGGGGCTTGGGGATGAAGACGTTGACTTACAATTACAGCCTGTGTAGGTGGGTTCTTATGCCACCCTGGGATAAGACTGGTAGTGGTCGTCTCTAAGTTTCATTCCTGGTGCCATTTTACATGCATCACACTGGAAGTTCAAGGAGGAACAGACCACCTCTGGTCTACCCCTAACCATAACCTATAACTACAGGAACACATCATCTCTAGTCTGAGTCAGAGAGGAGAGAGGAGAGAGGAGAGAGGAGAGGAGAGGAGAGGAGAGGAGAGGAGAGGAGAGGAGAGGAGAGGAGAGGAGAGAGAGGAGAGGAGAGAGAGAGAGGAGAGAGAGAGAGAGAGAGAGAGAGAGAGAGGAGAGGAGAGAGAGAGAGAGAGAGAGAGAGAGAGAGAGAGAGAGAGAGAGAGAGAGAGAGAGAGAGAGAGAGAGAGAGAGAGAGAGAGAGAGAGAGAGAGAGAGAGAGAGAGAGAGAGAGAGAGAGAGGAGAGAGAGACAGAGAGAGAGAGAGGGAGAGAGAGAGAAACAGAGAGAGAGAGAGACAGAGAGAGAGAGAGAGAGAGAGAGAGAGAGAGAGAGAGAGAGAGAGAGAGAGAGAGAGAGAGAGAGAGAGAGAGAGACAGAGACAGAGACAGAGACAGAGAGAGAGAGAACAAACAGAACAAACAGAACATTGTACTGGTGAGGGTTTGGTGCTACATGGGACCGTTCATTTAGAATACACAACCTCCGCCAAAACCATGAGCAATTTCCTCTCCTGTACTGAGAGAGAGCAATGGTTAAAGCTCATAAAGAAATGCAATATTCGCTGTGAAATCATACTCCACTCTATCTACAAGATTTATAAACGATGCAATAATCCTTCCTGTCTTTTAAGTACAGAGAAAAGCAGTGCCAACACATTTCTACCGCTACTTTAAGTAGTCGTTCTGCTTGTTAGGATCACTGCCAAACGTCATTGCCTCTCCTGTCTGACTCCAGTGGGCAACGCATACGTTATGGGGATAAACAGAAACAAGAAACCTTATGTTATGGCTACACACGCATGTGCATGAGCACGAGCACGGGCACACACACTCACACAGAAATACTCACTCACACACATGCAAACACACATACTAGTTTAGATCTGCTCTCTCTCTCTCTCTCTCTCTCTCTCTCTCTCTCTCTCTCTCTCTCTCTCTCTCTCTCTCTCTCTCTCTCTCTCTTCTTCTAGTCTTTCTTTCTAGTCCCTGATTACAGGAAATAATTAGAGTTGAACGAACGACTGGCTGGACAGCTCGGTGCCTAAAACCTCTGAAAAGAGCAGACCTGGGTTCAAATACGATTCAAAATCGTTGTAAATACTTTATCTGTGAATGATTGAGCTTGCCTGGCTGAATAGACCAATAGAACAGTCTCAAAACTGCAAATCCTGCCAACCTGGGACCCCAGGCAGGCTAAAGCAAACGGTCAAAGCATTTGAAAGATTTCAAATAGTATTTGAACCCAGGTGTGAAATGGAGGGAGCGTTACGAAACACATGTTGCTGAAAGTGCTGACATTCTGTACAGAGAGGATTAATTACGAACTAACGCCAGGACTTTCTGGAACCTCAGATGAGAGCGAGAGAGAGACTGCCCTGCCTGGTACAAATTCTCAAAAAAGACCTAGACCTCAGGTGCTCTCAGTACACCAACTACAGAACCATATGTGCCCAGCCTTTAGTGACCCTTATTGGTGTAGCAGATTTGGTTTAAGGGTCTTAGTCATATCATGGTCAATGTTATGGCTAAAGATGTCAATACACCAACCACAGGAGGCTGCTGATGGGAGGACGGCTCAAAATAATAGCCGGAACAGAGCAAATGGAATGTTTTTGATGTATTGGAAACCATTCCACTCATTCCGCTCCAGCCATTACCATGGGCCCGTCCTCCCCAATTAAGGTGCCACCAACCTCCTGTGACACCAATCATAGAGGCCGTATGACACTCAACTGTTTCAATTGTATGAGCTCTGTGTCAAGTCTATAGTAACCCTCATTGATATAGGAGAGTTGGTTTGGTCTATAGTAACCCTCATTGATATAGGAGAGTTGGTTTGGTCTATAGTAACCCTCATTGATATAGGAGAGTTGGTTTGGTCTATAGTAACCCTCATTGATATAGGAGAGTTGGTTTGGTCTTTAGTAACCCTCATTGATATAGGAGAGTTGGTTTGGTCTTTAGTAACCCTCATTGATATAGGAGAGTTGGTTTGGTCTATAGTAACCCTCATTGATATAGGAGAGTTGGTTTGGTCTTTAGTAACCCTCATTGATATAGGAGAGTTGGTTTGGTCTATAGTAACCCTCATTGATATAGGAGAGTTGGTTTGGTCTATAGTAACCCTCATGATATAGGAGAGTTGGTTTGGTCTATAGTAACCCTCATGATATAGGAGAGTTGGTTTGGTCTATAGTAACCCTCATTGATATAGGAGAGTTGGTTTGGTCTATAGTAACCCTCATTGATATAGGAGAGTTGGTTTGGTCTATAGTAACCCTCATTGATATAGGAGAGTTGGTTTGGAGTATAGTAACCCTCATTGATATAGGAGAGTTGGTTTGGTCTATAGTAACCCTCATTGATATAGGAGAGTTGGTTTGGTCTATAGTAACCCTCATTGATATAGGAGAAGTATAGTAACCCTCATTGATATAGGAGAGTTGGTTTGGTCTATAGTAACCCTCATTGACATAGGAGAGTTGGTTTGGTCTATAGTAACCCTCATTGATATAGAAGAGTTGGTTTGGTCTATAGTAATCCTCATGATATAGGAGAGTTGGTTTGGTCTATAGTAACCCTCATGATATAGGAGGGTTGGTTTGGTTTATAGTAACCCTCATTGATATAGGAGAGTTGGTTTGGTCTTAGTATATTGTAGTTGGTTTGGTCTATAGTAACCCTCATTGATATAGGAGAGTTGGTTTGGTAACCCTCATTGATATAGGAGAGTTGGTTTGGTCTATACCCCTATGTAAGTTGGTTTGGTCCCTCATTGATATAGGAGAGTTGGTTTGGTCTATAGTAACCCTCAGTTGGTTTGATATAGTTGGTTTGGTCTTTAGTAACCCTCATTGAGTTGAGTTTGGTTTGGTCTATAGTAACCCTCATTGATATAGGAGAGTTGGTTTGGTCTATAGTAACCCTCATTGATATAGGAGAGTTGGTTTGGTCTATAGTAACCCTCATTGATATAGGAGAGTTGGTTTGGTCTATAGTAACCCTCATTGATATAGGAGAGTTGGTTTGGTCTATAGTAATCCTCAGTTGGTTTGATATATTGGAGAGTTGGTTTGGTCTATAGTAACCCTCATTGATATAGGAGAGTTGGTTTGGTCTATAGTAACCCTCATTGATATAGGAGAGTTGGTTTGGTCTATAGTAACCCTCATTGATATAGGAGAGTTGGTTTGGTCTATAGTAACCCTCATTGATATAGGAGAGTTGGTTTGGTCTATAGTAACCCTCATTGATATAGCAGAGTTGGTTTAGCCCACTGAAATTAATTCCATTCATCACCTACTTGCCACAATTATGGGCAACACAACCAAATTCACATAGATATGTGAGTTATAGATCCTTCTTAATATGCTTCCTGTGCTTCAGTTTCATTTTTGCATCTTTTACTTTAGGTTTTGTTTACCGGCTTCAAACAGCTGAAAATACAATATTTTGGGTTTTGGAAAGTATATTTCACAGCGGTTTATATGATGATGTACAATGATTCTCGGCATCATACTATTTTATTTAGTCAAAAAGTGAAATTTAGGCACACTATTAGTTTTGTCAACCAGGGAATGGCAGAGTGAATTCTGCATAGTGCAACTTTAAGGATGTCTAGGACTGTGATGCTGCCTATCATCTGGACTGGTGCAGAGAAGCCTTGTTGAGGTGGAGGTTCTGGTCTTGAACCATCAATCAATCAAATGTATTTATAAAGCCCATTTTACATCAGCCGATGTCACAAGGTGCTATACAGAAATCCAGTCTAAAACCCCAAACAGCAAGCAATGCAGGTGTAGAACCACGGTGGCTAGGAAAAACTCCCTAGAAAGGCAGGAAGAAACCTAGAGAGGAACCAGGTTATGTGGGGTGGCCAGTCCTCTTCTGGCTGTGCCGGGTGGAGATTATAGCAGAACATGGCCAAGATGTTCAAACGTTCATAGATTACCAGCAGGGTCAAATAATAATAATCACAGTAGTTGTAGATGGTGCAACAGGTCAGCACCTCAGGTGTAAATGTCAGCTGGCTTTTTGTAGCTGATCATTCAGAGTTCGAGGCAACAGGTGCGGTGGAGAACCACCATACCCTTCCATAAATTCCCACACAACAGGTAATTCCACTCCTAATCGCTCCTTGTTAGGCCAAGTCAAACCACATGTTGACTCTGGCAAGCCCAGGGATGTCCATGTTTGTGTGCAGACCAATTCGTTCACAGCGTTCTGTGGGCTCCAGGGACCCTCTGTGTAAGAGAAGGCTGATGCCAGGAGTGCATCTCAAATGCCACCCTATTCCCTTTAGAATGCACTACTTTTGATCAGAGCCCTATTCCCTTTAGAATGCACTACTTTTTATCAGAGCCCTATTCCCTTTAGAATGCACTACTTTTGATCAGAGCCCTATTCCCTTTAGAATGCACTACTTTTGATCAGAGCCCTATTCCCTTTAGAGTGCACTACTTTTGATCAGAGCCCTATTCCCTTTAGAATGCACTACTTTTTATCAGAGCCCAATTCCCTCTCCAAACCTATCAGTAAAAGCAACCCTATTCTCTCAGGACATATTAGAACAAACCTAACCCTAGTCTCTCCAGGACAGATTAGAACAGACCTAACCCTAGTCTCTCCAGGACAGATTAGAACAGACCTAACCCTAGTCTCTCCAGGACAGATTAGAACAGACCTAACCCTAGTCTCTCCAGGACAGATTAGAACAGACCTAACCCTAGTCTCTCTATGACAGATTAGAACAAACCTAACCCAAGTCTCTCCAGGACAGATTAGAACAGACCTAACCCTAGTCTCTCTATGACAGATTAGAACAAACCTAACCCAAGTCTCTCCAGGACAGATTAGAACAGACCTAAACCTAGTCTCTCCAGGACAGATTAGAACAGACCTAAACCTAGTCTCTCCAGGACAGATTAGAACAGACCTAACCCAAGTCTCTCCAGGACAGATTAGAACAGACCTAAACCTAGTCTCTCCAGGACAGATTAGAACAGACCTAACCCTAGTCTCTACAGGACAGATTAGAACAGACCTAACCCTAGTCTCTCAGGAAAGATTAGAACAAACCTAACCCTAGTCTCTCCAGGACAGATTAGAACAGACCTAACCCTAGTCTCTCAGGAAAGATTAGAACAAACCTAACCCTAGTCTCTACAGGACAGATTAGAACAGACCTAACCCTAGTCTCTCCAGGAAAGATTAGAACAGACCTAACCCTAGTCTCTCCAGGACAGATTAGAACAGACCTAACCCTAGTAAAAGGCTTTTAAATACATCCCTCCAAGGGAACCCATAACACCACAATGACCTCAGTCTCCCTCCAGTCTCCCTCCAAGGGAACCCATAACACCACAATGACCTCAGTCTCCCTCCAGTCTCCCTCCAAGGGAACCCATAACACCACAATGACCTCAGTCTCCCTCCAGTCTCCCTCCAAGGGAACCCATAACACCACAATGACCCCAGTCTCCCTCCAGTCTCCCTCCAAGGGAACCCATAACACCACAATGACCTCAGTCTCCCTCCAGTCTCCCTCCAAGGGAACCCATAACACCACAATGACCCCAGTCTCCCTCCAAGGGAACCCATAACACCACAATGACCTCAGTCTCCCTCCAGTCTCCCTCCCAGGGAACCCATAACACCACAATGACCTCAGTCTCCCTCCAGTCTCCCTCCCTGTAAACCCATAACACCACAATGACCTCAGTCTCCCTCCAGTCTCCCCCCCTGTAAACCCATAACACCACAATGACCTCAGTCTCCCTCCAGTCTCCCTCCAAGGGAACCCATAACACCACAATGACCTCAGTCTCCCTCCAGTCTCCCTCCAAGGAAACCCATAACACCACAATGACCTCAGTCTCCCTCCAGTCTCCCTCCAAGGAAACCCATAACACCACAATGACCTCAGTCTCCCTCCAGTCTCCCTCCCTGTAAACCCATAACACCACAATGACCTCAGTCTCCCTCCAGTCTCCCTCCAAGGGAACCCATAACACCACAATGACTCCAGTCTCCCTCCAAGGGAACCCATAACACCACAATGATCCTAGTCTCCCTCCAGTCTCCCTCCAAGGGAACCCATAAGACCACAATGACCCCAGTCTCCCTCCAGTCTCCCTCCAAGGGAACCCATAACACCACAATGACCCCAATCTCCCTCCAGTCTCCCTCCAAGGGAATCCATAACACCACAATGACCCCAGTCTCCCTCCAGTCTCCCTCCAGTCTCCCTCCAAGGGAACCCATAACACCACAATGACCCCAATCTCCCTCCAGTCTCCCTCCAAGGGAATCCATAACACCACAATGACCCCAGTCTCCCTCCAGTCTCCCTCCAGTCTCCCTCCAAGGGAACCCATAACACCACAATGACCCCAGTCTCCCTCCAGTCTCCCTCCAAGGGAACCCATAACACCACAATGACCTCAGTCTCCCTCCAAGGGAACCCATAACACCACAATGACCCCAGTCTCCCTCCAGTCTCCCTCCAAGGGAACCCATAACACCACAATGACCCCAATCTCCCTCCAGTCTCCCTCCAAGGGAACCCATAACACCACAATGACCCCAGTCTCCCTCCAGTCTCCCTCCAAGGGAACCCATAACACCACAATGACCTCAGTCTCCCTCCAGTCTCCCTCCAAGAGAACCCATAACACCACAATGACCTCAGTCTCCCTCCAAGGGAACCCATAACACCACAATGACCTCAGTCTCCCTCTAGTCTCCCTCCAAGGGAACCCATAACACCACAATGACCTCAGTCTCCCTCTAGTCTCCCTCCAAGGGAACCCATAACACCACAATGACCTCAGTCTCCCTCCAGTCTCCCTCCCTGTGAACCCATAACACCACAATG
>NC_060181.1:14094100-14179100 GCF_021184085.1 Oncorhynchus gorbuscha | reverse complement strand
GACCCCCCTTCCTCTGGAGTGTGCTGTTCCATGACCCCCCCTTCCTCTGGAGTGTGCTGTTCCATGACCTCTCCTCCCTCTGGAGTGTGCTGTTCCATGACCTCTCCTCCCTCTGGAGTGTGCTGTTCCATGACCCCCCCTTCCTCTGGAGTGTGCTGTTCCATGACCCCCCCTTCCTCTGGAGTGTGCTGTTCCATGATCTCTCCTCCCTCTGCAGTGTGCTGTTCCATGACCCCCCCTTCCTCTGGAGTGTGCTGTTCCATGATCTCTCCTCTCTCTGGAGTGTGCTGTTCCATGACCTCTCCTCCCTCTGGAGTGTGCTGTTCCATGACCTCTCCTCCCTCTGGAGTGTGCTGTTCCATGACCTCTCTTCCCTCTGGAGTGTGCTGTTCCATGACCTCTCCTCCCTCTGGAGTGTGCTGTTCCATGATCTCTCCTCCCTCTGGAGTGTGCTGTTCCATGACCTCTCCTCCCTCTGGAATGTGCTGTTCCATGACCTCAGCTTTGTGTCAACACTGATTGATGCTGCTCTCTTCTACACTCATGGGGATCTATTAAGTCTTTATTACTGTTATTTACTCTGCTTACGTATTTGTTTATTTTATTTAACCTTTATTTAACTAGGCAAGTCAGTGAAGAACAAATTCTTATTTACAATGGCGACCTACCCCGGCCAAACCCTGCCCTAACCCGGACGACGCTGGGCCAACTGTGCGCCACCCTATGGGACTCCCGATCACGTCCGGTTGTGATACAGCCCAGGATCAAAGCTGTAGTGACGCCTCAATCCCTGAGATGTAGTGTCTTAGACCGCTGCACCACTCAGTCCCCCTCATGTATCTACAGTCTATATTCAGGGATGCTATTGTGTGTGTGTGTGTGTGTGTGTGTGTGTGTGTGTGTGTGTGTGTGTGTGTGTGTGTGTGTGTGTGTGTGTGTGTGTGTGTGTGTGTGTGTGTGTGTGTGTGTGTGTGTGTGTGTGTGTGTGTGTGTGTGTGTGTGTGCCCTACTTCAGCAAACAGAGGATAAGGAAAAACTGTCTGATAAATGCTCTCTCTCTCCCTGTCAGGAATAGCCTGCTTTTTCTCCATTTCCGTTTTAATGAAAAAAAACAGAAGACGAACTGGTTCTGATGAGGGAAATGTGTCCTTTGTGATGAGAGAAGGGGAGGGAAGAGAAGAGAAGGGAAGAGGGAGGGTGGGGGGAGAAGGGAAAAGAGGGGGAGGGAAAGGGAGCAAAAAAAGTGAAGAGGGGGAGGGAAGGGAAAGGGGGAGGGAAAGAGAGGGGGAGAGAGGGGGGAGTGGGAAGGAAAGGAAAGTAAAGGGAAGGAAAGGAAGGGAAGGGAAGAGGAGAGGAAAGAAGAGAGGGGGAGGGAAGGGAAGAGGGAAGGGAACGGAAGTGGGGGGAAGATAGGGGGAAGGGAATGGAAGGGGGAAGGGAAGGGAAGAGAAGGGAAGAGAAGGGGGGGGAAGGAAAGGGAAGAGAGGGGGAAGGAAAGGGAAGAGAATGGAAGAGGGAATGGAAGGGGGAAGGGAAGGGGAGAGGAAGGGGAGTCAAGGGGAAGGGAAGGGGGAAGGGAGAAGGGGGGAAGAGGGGGGAGGGAAGAGAAGGGAAGAGGGAATGGAAGGGGGAAGGGAAGGGGAAAGGAAGGGAAGTCAAGGGGAAAGGAAGGGAAGGGATTGGAAGAGAGTGGGAAGGGAAAGGAAAAGAAAGGAAAGGAAATGAAGAGGAGAGGAAAGAAGAGAGGGGGAGGGAAGGGAAGAGGGAAGGGAACGGAAGTGGGGGGGGAAGGGAAGAGGGAAGGGAAGGGAAGGGGAAGGGAAGGGGAAGAGAAGAGAAGGGAAGGGAAGGGAAGGGGAAGGAAAGGGAAGGAAATGAAGAGGAGAGGAAAGAAGAGAGGGGGAGGGAAGGGAAGAGTGGGGAAGGGAAGGAAGGGAAAGGAAAAGGAAGGGGAAGGGAAGGGAAGGGAAGGGAAGGGAAGGAAAGAAAGAGAGTGGGGGAAGGGAAGGGAAGGGAAGGGGGAAGGGAAGAGAAGGGAAGAGGGAATGGAAGGGAAGGGAAGGAAAGGAAGGGAAGGAAATGAAGGGAAGGGAAGAGGGAAGGGAATGGAAGGGAAGGGAAGGGGGAAGGGAAGGGATGGGAAGAGGGAAGGGAAGGGAAGGGGAAGGGGAAGGGGGAAGGGAAGGGAAGTGGGGGGGAAGGGAAGGGAAGGGGGAAGGGAAGGGAAGGGAAGGGAAGAGGGAAGGGAAGGGAAGGGAAAGGAAAGGAAGAGAGGGGGAAGAGAGGGGTGAAGGAAAGGGAAGAAGGGAAGGGAAGAGGGAATGGAAGGGGGAAGGGAAGGGAAAGGAAGGGAAGTCAAGGGGAAAGGAAGGGAAGGGGGAAGGAAATGGAAGGGAAGGGAAGAGAGGGGGAGGGAAGGGAAGAGGGAAGAGGGAAGGGAATGGAAGAGAGTGGGAAGGAAAGGGAAGGAAGAGAGTGGGGGAAGGGGTGGGAAGGGAAGGGAAGAATGGAAGTGAAGGAAGTGAAGGAAGGGAAGTCAAGGGGGGGAAAGGAAGGGAAGGGAAGGGAAGGGAAGGGAAGGGAAGAGGGAAGGGAAGAGAAGGTAAGAGGGAATGGAAGGGAAGGGAAGAGGGAAGGGAAGGTAAGGGAAGGGAAGAGGGTAGGGAAGGGAAGGGAAGGGATGGGAAGGGAAGGGAAGGGAAGGGAAGGGAAGGGAAGGGAAGGGAAGGGAAGGGAAGGGAAGGGAAGGGAAGGGGAAGGGAAGGGAAGGGAAGAGGGGGAGGGAAGAAATTGGGGGAGAGAAGGGAAGGGAAGAGAAGGGATGGGCCTGTGTTCTGGGAAGGTAAGATAGCAGATGAAAGTGAGAGTGGCATTTGCCTTAATTTCCTTCTACAGCGGCACAAATCTGAGACAGATGCACACACACACACACACACACACACACACACACACACACACACACACACACACACACACACACACACACACACACACACACACACACACACACACACACACACACACACACACACACACACACACACACCCTCTGCACAAGAGGGTTGTACACACACAACCTCATATGCATATACACATATACACATCTGACCAAGAGGGTTGTACACACACACATGTACAAATTAAATGCAGCATCTAATCAATAGCTATTAAAATACCATTTTAAAAAAGTCTTCATGATTTATGTAGCATGAGATTGTGGTTGATTTTCTACTTGAGAACAGATTTGGCATGTTTCAGGTTATCAAGGGAGATAAGCTGGGAACCTGGATCAACAATGAATTCTGAAGTTTGGTTTGATTCAGACATCAGGGTGGGTGGTGTGTGTGTGTGTGTGTGTGTGTGTGTGTGTGTGTGTGTGTGTGTGTGTGTGTGTGTGTGTGTGTGTGTGTGTGTGTGTGTGTGTGTGTGTGTGTGTGTGTGTGTGTGTGTGTGTGTGTGTGTGTGTGTGTGTGTGTGTTACGGTCTTCCTCTATGCCAACTCTTGAAATGAGTGTAGTGTTTGTTTGCCAGCAGTATATAAATCATCATGGAATATCTTCATGAACCCCAGTTGGATTAGAACTATGATTTGACCAGAAGAGTATCAATTCCAATCAGTAAGAATGAGGCTTGACTTGATTGAACCAAATGTTGGTAAATATTTATCTGAAACATTGGCACTGTACTCACACACACAAACATACACACAGCCCTGTATGTGTTTGGTGGGTGTGTTTGTGTGTGTTTTCGTGTGTGCGTGTGTGTACTGTGCCAGTGTACTCTATACGTTCCTTACTCGCAGTAGGAGCGTTGGGCCAGTAACTGAAAGGTTACTAGATCGAATCCCCGAGCTGACCATGTAAAAATCTGTCGTTCTGCCCCTGAGCAAGGCAGTAAACCCACTGTTCCCCCGGGCGCCGAAGACGTGGATGTCGATTCTGGCAGCTCTCCGCACCTTTCCGATTCAGAAGGGTTGGGTTGAATGCGGAAGACACATTTCAGTTGGATGCATTCCGTTGTACAACTGACTAGGTATCCCTGTTTCCCATTCTCTTTCCCTTACTCTAACATTTCTGAACAGTTTAACGTTAAAAAGCCCACCATCTTGTGGTGAATATGTGTTCCTACTGCAGTACTGTAGACGGCCAAACCTCAATGGGTACCCGACAGACTTGATGTCTGAGCTGTGTGAATGTGAAAGAAAATCAGAGAGAAACAGAGATGGTGGAACGAGAGAAGAGGGAGGAATAATGTTATGAGCATTTCCTCCCATTATCTCTGTCTGTCTGTCTGTCTGTCTGTCTGTCTGTCTGTCTGTCTGTCTGTCTGTCTGTCTGTCTGTCTGTCTGTCTGTCTGTCTGTCTGTCTGTCTGTCTGTCTGTCTGTCTGTCTGTCTGTCTATCTGTTTCTCTCTTTCACTGTCTCACAACACTGTTCAGCTCTCTGTCTGTCTCTACCTCTGGAGAGAGGTTATGGATCATGATTTTGAATCTGGTGAAGTTAAAACCGCCTGTGGATGTATCCAACCTTTCCCATATGCTCTCAGATCCCCTCTGAGACACACGCCAGTCCTCCCCCTGTCTCTCCATGCTCACTGATTGAGCGTGTGTGTCTGTATGTGTGTGTTCATCCTCCCCCTATCTCTCCCTGCTCACTGATGAAGCGTGTGTGTCTGTATGTGTGTGTTCACCCTCCCCCTGTCTCTCCGTGCTCACTGATGGAGCGTGTGTGTCTGTATGTGTGTGTTCATCCTCCCCCTGTCTCTCCGTGCTCACTGATGGAGCGTCTGTGTCTGTATGTGTGTGTTCATCCTCCCCTGTCTCTCCGTGCTCACTGATGAAGCGTGTGTCTGTATGTGTGTGTTCATCCTCCCCTGTCTCTCCGTGCTCACTGATGAAGCGTGTGTGTCTGTGTGTGTGTGTTCATCCTCCCCCTGTCTCTCCGTGCTCACTGATGAAGCGTGTGTGTCTGTATGTGTGTGTTCATCCTCCCCTGTCTCTCCGTGCTCACTGATGAAGCGTGTGTCTGTATGTGTGTGTTCATCCTCTCCCTGTCTCTCCGTGCTCACTGATGAAGCGTGTGTGTCTGTATGTGTGTGTTCATCCTCCCCCCTGTCTCTCCGTACTCACTGATTGAGCGTGTGTAATGGATTTCAACTCATTCAGAATGAAAATAGACATCAGTAGAATGTTGGATTGCAGGCCCAAGTGACTTTCTCTGTTTCTTTCTCTGTCTTTGTCTCGTTCTGTCTATCCCTGGTGTAGTAAACGAGGCCAAAGTGCCTTCAGAACTAGCTTGGTTCCATATTTATGGGGTTGGGAGGTTGAAAAGAGAGCTTCAGTTATCCAAATAGAACAGAAACAGTGTTTTGAAAGTCTCCCAGAACAGACGCCTCTTCAGTGGGGCACGAATCACCTAGAACCGGGAAAGTTGGCAGTATGGAAAAGGAAAGTGTGTGTGTATGTGTTTAATATGGTAGGGAATGTAGTGTGTGTATGTGTTTAATATGGTAGGGAATGTAGTGTGTGTGTTTAATATGGTAGGGAATGTAGTGTGTGTGTATGTGTTTAATATGGTAGGGAATGTAGTGTGTGTGTTTAATATGGTAGGGAATGTAGTGTGTGTGTGTGTGTATGTGTTTAATATGGTAGGGAATGTAGTGTGTGTGTGTGTGTGTGTGTGTGTTTAATATGGTAGGGAATGTAGTGTGTGTGTGTGTGTGTGTGTGTGTTTAATATGGTAGGGAATGTAGTGTGTGTGTTTAATATGGTAGGGAATGTAGTGTGTGTGTGTGTGTGTGTGTGTGTTTAATATAGTAGGGAATGTAGTGTGTGTGTTTAATATGGTAGGGAATGTAGTGTGTGTGTGTGTGTGTGTGTTTAATATGGTAGGGAATGTAGTGTGTGTGTGTGTGTTTAATATGGTAGGGAATGTAGTGTGTGTGTTTAATATGGTAGGGAATGTAGCGTGTGTGTGTGTGTGTGTGTGTTTAATATGGTAGGGAATGTAGTGTGTGTTTATGTTTAATATGGTAGGGAATGTAGTGTGTGTGTTTAATATGGTAGGGAATGTAGTGTGTGTATGTGTTTAATATGGTAGGGAATGTAGTGTGTGTGTGTGTGTGTGTGTGTGTGTGTGTGTGTGTGTGTGTGTGTGTGTGTGTGTGTGTGTGTGTGTGTGTGTGTGTGTGTGTGTGTGTGTGTGTGTGTGTGTGTGTGTGTGTGTGTGTGTGTGTGTGTGTGTGTGTTTAATATGGTAGGGAATGTAGTGTGTGTGTTTAATAGGGTAGGGAATGTAGTGTGTGTGTTTAATATGGTAGGGAATGTAGTGTGTGTGTGTTTGTGTTTAATA
The DNA here is from genome assembly GCF_021184085.1 of Oncorhynchus gorbuscha. Taxonomy (NCBI): domain Eukaryota; kingdom Metazoa; phylum Chordata; class Actinopteri; order Salmoniformes; family Salmonidae; genus Oncorhynchus; species Oncorhynchus gorbuscha. The sequence goes on along the minus strand of NC_060181.1, from coordinate 14,172,749 downwards.
TGGTAGGGAATGTAGTGTGTGTGTGTTTGTGTTTAATATGGTAGGGAATGCAGTGTGTGTTTAATATGGTAGGGAATGTAGTGTGTGTATGTGTTTAATATGGTAGAGAATGTAGTGTGTGTGTGTTTGTGTTTAATATGGTAGGGAATGTAGTGTGTGTATGTGTTTAATATGGTAGGGAATGTAGTGTGTGTGTGTGTTTAATATGGTAGGGAATGTAGTGTGTGTATGTGTTTAATATGGTAGGGAATGTAGTGTGTGTGTATGTGTTTAATATGGTAGGGAATGTAGTGTGTGTGTTTAATATGGTAGGGAATGTAGTGTGTGTGTTTAATATGGTAGGGAATGTAGTGTGTGTGTACGCAAGGATGGTGAATGTTGAATCCATTATGTTTGTGTTTATGTGGCTTGGATGACTTGGAACAGTGTTCATGTCTGTGAGTGTGTGTGTGTGTGTGTGTGTGTGTGTGTGTGTGTGTGTGTGTGTGTGTGTGTGTGTGTGTGTGTGTGTGTGTGTGTGTGTGTGTGTGTGTGTGTGTGTGTGTGTGTGTGTGTGTGTGTGTGTGTGTGTGTGTGTGTGTGTGTGTGTGTGTGTGTGTGCGTGCGTGTGTGTGTGTGCGTGCGTGTGTGCGTGTGTGTGCATGTGTGTGTGTGTGCGTATTTTCTCTGCATTCAATACGTCCGTTGTGTGAGTGCTGTTGGTCACAGTTGGGTCTTTAGATCAAAGGCGAGAAACGGCAGTTAGTGTATAGAGATATTGGAGTCTATCAGTCTCAGTAAAGTATACACATTCAAATGGAACCGAAAACTGCCAGACGCCCAGTCCAGAGACCAGAGCATACATGGCAATAGAATGGGGTTGCCATGGACACGGCACAGTGTTGCTATTACTACTCGAGGGCTGTAGTTTGGCACCACATAACACAGAGCCCAAAAGAGCGGAGTGGTAGTGGTAATGGTAATGGAGTGGTAGTGGTAGTGGTAATAGTAGTTGTAATGGAGTGGTAGTGGTAGTGGTAGTGGTAGTGGTAGTGGTAGTGGTAGTGGTAGTGGTAGTGGTAGTGGTAGTGGTAGTGGTAGTGGTAGTTGTAATGGAGTGGTATTGGTAGTGGTAGTGGTAGTGGTAGTGGTAGTGGTAGTGGTAGTGGTAGTGGTAGTGGTAGTGGTAGTGGTAATAGTAGTTGTAATGGAGTGGTAGTGGTAATGGTAGTGGTAGTGGTAGTGGTAGTGGTAGTGGTAGTGGTAGTGGTAGTGGTAGTGGTAGTGGAGTGGTAATGGAGTAGTAGTAATGGAGTGGTAGTGGAGTGTTAGTGGTAATGGTAATGGTAATGGAGTGGTAGTGGTAGTGGTAGTGGTAGTGGTAGTGGTAGTGGTAGTGGTAGTGGTAGTGGTAGTGGTAATAGTAGTTGTAATGGAGTGGTAGTGGTAATGGTAGTGGTAGTGGTAGTGGTAGTGGTAGTGGTAGTGGTAGTGGAGTGGTAATGGAGTGGTAGTGGTAGTAGTAATGGAGTGGTAGTGGAGTGTTAGTGGTAGTGGTAGTGGTAGTGGTAGTGGTAGTGGTAGTGGTAGTGGTAGTAGTAATGGAGTGGTAGTGGTAGTAGTAATGGAGTGGTAGTGGTAATGGTAGTGGTAGTAGTAGTGGTAGTGGTAGTGGTAGTGGTCGTGGTAGTAGTAGTGGTAGTGGTAGTGGTAGTGGTAGTAGTAATGGAGTGGTAGTGGTAATGGTAGTGGTAGTGGTAGTGGTAGTGGTAGTGGTAGTGGTCGTGGTAGTAGTAGTGGTAGTGGTAGTGGTAGTGGTAGTGGTCGTGGTAGTAGTAGTGGTAGTGGTAGTGGAGGTGGTAGTGGTAGTGGTAGTGGTAGTGGTAGTGGTAATGGAGTGGTAGTGGTAGTGGTAGTGGTAATGGTAGTGGTAGTGGAGGTGGTAGTGGTAGTGGTAGTGGTAGTGGTAGTGGTAATGGAGTGGTAGTGGTAGTGGTAGTAGTAGTGGTAGTGGTAGTGGTAGTGGAGTGGTAGTGGTAGTGGTAGTGGTAATGGAGTGGTAGTGGTAGTGGTAGTGGTAATGGTGTGGTAGTGGTAGTGGTAGTGGTAGTGGTAGTGGTAGTGGTAGTGGTAGTGGTAATGGAGTGGTAGTGGTAGTGGTAATAGTAGTTGTAATGGAGTGGTAGTGGTAATGGTAGTGGTAGTGGTAGTGGTAATGGAGTGGTAGTGGTTGTAGTAATGGAGTGGTAGTGTTAGTGGTAGTAGTAATTGGAGTGGTAATGGTAGTTGTAATGGAGTGGTAGTGGTAGTGGAGTGGTAGTGGTAGTGGAGTGGTAGTGGTAGTGGTAATGGAGTGATAGTGGTAGAAGTAATGGAGTGATAGTGGTAGTGGTAGTGGTAGTGGTAGTAGTAATGGTAGTTGTAATGGAGTGGTAGTGGTAGTGCTAATGGAGTGGTAGTGGTAGTGGTAGTGGTAGTAGTAATGGAGTGGTAGTGGTAGTGGTAGTGGTAGTGGTAGTGGTAGTGGTAGTGGTAGTGGTAATGGAGTGGTAGTGGTAGTGGTAGTAGTAATGGAGTGGTAGTAGTAATGGAGTGGTAGTGGTAGTAGTAATGGAGTGGTAGTGGTAGTGGTAGTGGTAGTGGTAGTGGTAGTGGTAGTGGTAGTGGTAGTGGTAGTGGTAGTGGTAGTGGTAGTGGTAGTGGTAGTGGTAATGGAGTGGTAGTGGTAGTGGTAATGGAGTGGTAGTGGAGGTGGTAGTGGTAGTGGTAGTGGTAGTGGAGTGGTAGTGGTAGTGGTAGTGGTAGTGGTAGTAGTAATGGAGTGGTAGTGGTAGTGAAGGTGGTCATAGTAGTAGTGGTAGTGGTAGTGGTAATGGTAGTGGTAATGGAGTGGTAGTGGTAGTGGTAGTGGTAATGTAGTGGTAGTAGTAGTGGTAGTGGAGTGGTAGTGATAATGTCGTGGTAGTGGTGGTGGTAGTGGTAGTGGTAGTGGTAGTGGTAGTGGTAGTGGTAGTGGTAGTGGAGTGGTAGTGGTAGTGGTAGTATTCGTGGTAGTGGTGGTGGTAGTGGTAGTGGTAATGGTAGTGGTAATGGAGTGGTAGTGGTAATGGTAGTGGTAGTGGTAGTGGTAATGGTAGTGGTAGTGGTAGTGGTAGTGGTAGTGGTAGTGGTAGTGGTAATGGAGTGGTAGTGGTAGTGGTAGTAGTAGTGGTAGTGGTAGTGGTAATGGAGTGGTAGTGGTAGTGGTAGTGGTAGTGGTAGTGGTAGTGGTAGTGGTAGTGGTAGTGGTAGTGGTAATGGTAGTGGTAATGGAGTGGTAGTGGTAGTGGTAGTGGTAGTGGTAGTGGTAGTGGTAGTGGTAGTGGAAGAGGTAGTGGAGTGGTAATGGGGTGGTAGTGGTAGTGGTAGTGGTAGTGGTAGTGGTAGTGGTAGTGGTGGTAGTGGTAGTGGTCGTGGTAGTGGTAGTGGTAGTGGTAATGTAGTGGTAGTGGTCGTGGTAGTGGTAGTGGTCGTGGTCGTGGTAGTGGTAGTAGTAGTGGTAGTGGTAGTGGTAATGGTAGTGGTAGTGGTAATGGAGTGGTAGTGGTAATGGTAGTGGTAGTGGTAGTGGTAGTGGTAATGGTAATGGTAGTGGTAGTGGTAGTGGTAGTGGTAGTGGTAGTGGTAGTGGTAATGGAGTGGTAGTGGTAGTGGTAGTAGTAGTGGTAGTGGTAGTGGTAATGGAGTGGTAGTGGTAATGGTGTGGTAGTGGTAGTGGTAGTGGTAGTGGTAGTGGTAATGGAGTGGTAGTGGTAGTGGTAATAGTAGTTGTAATGGAGTGGTAGTGGTAATGGAGTGGTAGTGGTTGTAGTAATGGAGTGGTAGTGTTAGTGGTAGTAGTAATTGGAGTGGTAATGGTAGTGGTAATAGTAGTTGTAATGGAGTGGTAGTGGTAGTGGTAGTAGTAATTGGAGTGGTAATGGTAGTGGTAATAGTAGTTGTAATGGAGTGGTAGTGGTAGTGGAGTGGTAGTGGTAGTGGAGTGTTAGTGGTAGTGGTAATGGAGTGATAGTGGTAGAAGTAATGGAGTGATAGTGGTAGTGCTAATGGAGTGGTAGTGGTAGTGGTAGTGGTAGTAGTAATGGAGTGGTAGTGGTAGTGGTAGTGGTAGTGGTAGTGGTAGTGGTAGTGGTAGTGGTAGTGGTAGTGGTAGTGGTAGTGGTAATGGAGTGGTAGTGGTAGTGGTAGTAGTAATGGAGTGGTAGTAGTAATGGAGTGGTAGTGGTAGTAGTAATGGAGTGGTAGTGGTAGTGGTAGTGGTAGTGGTAGTGGTAGTGGTAATGGAGTGGTAGTGGTAGTGGTAATGGAGTGGTAGTGGAGGTGGTAGTGGTAGTGGTAGTGGTAATGGAGTGGTAGTGGTAGTGGTAGTGGTAGTAGTAATGGAGTGGTAGTGGTAGTGAAGGTGGTCATAGTAGTAGTGGTAGTGGTAGTGGTAATGGTAGTGGTAATGGAGTGGTAGTGGTAGTGGTAGTGGTAATGTAGTGGTAGTAGTAGTGGTAGTGGAGTGGTAGTGGTGGTGGTAGTGGTGGATGTCATAAGGTGAATGCACCAATTTGTAAGTCGCTCTGGATAAGAGCGTCTGCTAAATGACTTAAATGTAAATGTAAATGGTAATGGGATGGTAGTGGTAGTGGTAGTGGTATTGGTGGTGGTAGTGGAGTGGAGCGGTAGTGGTAGTGGTAGTGGAGTGGAGCGGTAGTGGAGTGGAGCGGTAGTGGAGTGGAGCGGTAGTGGTAGTGGAGTGGAGCGATTGTGGTAGTGGTAGTGGTAGTGGAGTGGAGCGATAGTGGAGTGGAGCGGTAGTGGTAGTGGAGTGGAGCGATTGTGGTAGTGGAGTGGAGCGGTAGTGGTAGTGGAGTGGAGCGGTAGTGGAGTGGAGCGGTAGTGGTAGTGGAGTGGAGCGATAGTGGTAGTGGAGTGGAGCGATAGTGGTAGTGGAGTGGAGCGATAGTGGAGTGGAGCGGTAGTGGAGTGGAGCAGTAGTGGAGTGGAGTGGTAATGGAGTAGAGCGGTAGTAGTAGTGGAGCGATAGTGGTAGTGGAGCGATATTGGTAGTGGAGCGATAGTGGTAGTGGAGTGGAGTGATAGTGGTAGTTGTTGGGAATTGTGGAGTGGAAATGTAGTGGAGTGGAAATGTAGTGGAGTGGAGCGGTAGTGGTAGTTGTTGGGAATTGTGGAGTGGAAATGTAGTGGAGTGGAGCGGTAGTGGAGTGGAGATGTAGTGGAGTGGAGCGGTAGTGGAGTGGAGCGGTTGGGAGTAGTGGAGTGGAGATACAGTGGAGTGGAGTGGAGCGGTACTGGAGTGGAGCGGTAGTGGAGTGGAGCGGTAGTGGGAGTTTTGCGATATTGGTAGCGGGAGCGGAAAGGATGGTTGTAGAGGGTGGGGGAGGGGAAGGATGGTTGTAGAGGGTGGGGGAGGGGGGAAGGATGGTTGTAGAGGGTGGGGGAGGGGGAAGACCTCTGTCTAAACTACTATTTCATGGACATCTGAATAGACTTTAACCTTTTTTAACCTTTATTTAACTAGGCAAGTCAGTTAAGAACCAATTCTTATTTTCAATGATGGCCTAGGAACAGTGGGTTAACTGCCTGTTCAGGGGCAGAACGACAGATTTGAACCTTGTCAGCTCAGGGATTTGAACTTGCAACCTTTCGCACTAAACACTAGGCTACCCTGTCGCCCCACTACCCTTTTAGGGACATGGGGCAGCATTTTCACTTTGGATGAATTGCGTGCCCATAGTGAACTGCCTCCTACTCTGTCCCAGATGCTAATACAGTGCCTTGCGAAAGTATTCGGCCCCCTTGAACTTGCGACCTTTTGCCACATTTCAGGCTTCAAACATAAAGATATAAAACTGTAATTTATTTGTGAAGAATCAACAACAAGTGGGACACAATCATGAAGTGGAACGACATTTGATGGATATTTCTAACTTTTTTAACAAATCAAAAACTGAAAAATTGGGCGTGCAAAATTATTCAGCCCCCTTAAGTTAATACTTTGTAGCGTCACCTTTTGCTGCGATTACAGCTGTAAGTCGCTTGGGGTATGTCTCTATCAGTTTTGCACATCGAGAGACTGAAATGTTTTCCCATTCCTCCTTGCAAAACAGCTCGAGCTCAGTGAGGTTGGATGGAGAGCATTTGTGAACAGCAGTTTTCAGTTCTTTCCACAGATTCTCGATTGGATTCAGGTCTGGACTTTGACTTGGCCATTCTAACACCTGGATATGTTTATTTTTAACCATTCCATTGTAGATTTTGCTTTATGTTTTGGATCATTGTCTTGTTGGAAGACAAATCTCCATCCCAGTCTCAGGTCTTTTGCAGACTCCATCAGGTTTTCTTCCAGAATGGTCCTGTATTTGGCTCCATCAATCTTCCCATCAATTTTAACCATCTTCCCTGTCCCTGCTGAAGAAAAGCAGGCCCAAACCATGATGCTGCCACCACCATGTTTGACAGTGGGGATGGTGTGTTCAGGGTGATGAGCTGTGTTGCTTTTACGCCAAACATAACGTTTTGCATTGTTGCCAAAAAGTTCAAATTTGGTTTCATCTGACCTGAGCACCTTCTTCCACATGTTTGGTGTGTCTCCCAGGTGGCTTGTGGCAAACTTTAAACGACACTTTTTATGGATATCTTTAAGAAATGGCTTTCTTCTTGCCACTCTTCCATAAAGGCCAGATTTGTGCAATATATGACTGATTGTTGTCCTATGGACAGAGTCTCCCACCTCAGCTGTAGATCTCTGCAGTTCATCCAGAGTGATCATGGGTCTTCTCCTTGTATGAGCTGAAAGTTTAGAGGGAAGGCCAGGTCTTGGTAGATTTGCAGTGGTCTGATACTCCTTCCATTTCAATATTATCGCTTGCACAGTGCTCCTTGGGATGTTTAAAGCTTGGGAAATCTTTTTGTATCCAAATCTGGCTTTAAACTTCTTCACAACAGTATCTCGGACCTGCCTGGTGTGTTCCTTGTTCTTCATGATGCTCTCTGCGCTTTTAACGGACCTCTGAGACTATCACAGTGCAGGTGCATTTATACAGAGACTTGATTACACACAGGTGGATTGTATTTATCATCATTAGTCATTTAGGTCAACATTGGATCATTCAGAGATCCTCACTGAACTTCTGGAGAGAGTTTGCTGCACTGAAAGTAAAGGGTCTGAATAATTTTGCACGCCCAATTTTTCAGTTTTTGATTTGTTAAAAAAGTTTGAAATATCCAATAAATGTTGTCCCACTTCATGATTGTGTCCCACTTGTTGTTGATTCTTCACAAAAAAATACAGTTTTATATCTTTATGTTTGAAGCCTGAAATGTGGCAAAAGGTCGCAAAGTTGAAGGGGGCCGAATACTTTCGCAAGGCACTGTATATGCATATTTTTATTACTATTGGATAGAAAACACTCTGAAGTTTCTAAAACTGTTTGAATTATGTCTGTGAGTATAACATAACTCATAGGGCAGGCAAACTTCCAAACAGGAAGTTGGAAATTCTGGGGCTGGTTGGTTTTCAAGTCATCGCCTATTCACATCCAAATAAGATATGGATCTGTTCGCACCTCCTACGCCTTCCACTAGATGTCAACAGTCAGTAGAACGTGGAATGAAGCCTCTCGTGTGATGTGGGACCAGATGGCAGCTATTTGAGTCACTGGTCTGGCAGAATGCCAGTTCCTGGTTACGCGCAGTAGTCATTATATCGCCTTGCGTTCCATTACTCTGTAGACAAAAATTAATTCTCTGGTTGGAACGTTATTGCATATATATGATAATAACATCCTGAAGATTGATTCTCTACTTAGTTTGACCAGTTTATTCAACCTGGAATATAACTTTTTGAAGTTTTCATCCGAGTTCGCCTGGAACAGCGCCAGCTTTTGGACATGTGAACTAAAAGTGTTAGCAAAAGTAGCTAATTGGACACTAGTAATGGACATTATGAAACAAAACGATTTATTGCGGAACTAGGATTCCTTGCACTGCATTCTGATGAAAGATCTTCAAAGGTAAGGGAATATTTATGATGTAATTTCGTATTTATGTTGACTCCAACATGGCGGAGAAATATACTGTATTTACTCCTGAGCGCCGTCTCAGATTATTGCATGGTATGCTTTTTTCGTAACGTTTAAAAAAAATCTGACACAGCGGTTGCATTAAGAACCAGTGTCCTAGACAGGTTAAGATCTCCAACCAATTGTGCTAATGTGTTTGTTTTTTCACATTATTTGTACCTTATTTCGTACTTAATGTTTCTGCCACGTCTTATGACTGAAAAGATCTTCTTGATTTCAGGGCAGCGATTACTCCATGCTGGAGGAATACTCTTTCTTCAACGAGTCGGACGCCCGACAAGGCCCTCATCCCTATCATTTGCAGCAGAAAGAGAAGGCGAATCGGCGACGAAGGTTCTGGTGCCTTGTAAGGATCCGATGCCGAAAGGGTAATCTATCTTTACCATCGGTCCTATTAGCCAACGTACAATCAATCAATAATAAAATACGTATATATCCTACCAACGGGATATTAAAATCTATTGGTGTCACCCCACACGCTGGCGTCCCACCTAGCCAACAGAAAATGCAAATGCGCCACGCCATATGCTAATAGCACTCGTTAAAACTCAAACTTTCATTAAAACACACATGCAAGGTACTCAATTAAAGCTACACTCGTTGTGAATCTAGCCACCAAGTCAGATTTTTAAAATGCTTTTCGGCGAAAGCATGAGAACCTATTATCTGATAGTATGCAACACCCCGAAATACCTCAAGGGGACGTAAACAAAATAATTAGCGTAGCCGGCGCTACACAAAACGCAGAAATAAAATATAAAATATTAATTACAAGCTTCTTTGTTGGCACTCCTATATGTCCCATAAACATCACTATTGGGTCTTTTTTTCTCTCGATTAAATCGGTCCATATATACCCAAAATGTCCATTAATGAAGATGTATGTGATCCAGGAAAATACACCATTTCAAAACGCAACGTCATTTTTTTTATTAAAAAAGTTGCCTATAAACTTTGACAAAACACTTCAAACTACTTTTGTAATCCATCTTTAGGTATTAGTAAACGTTAATAATCTATCAAATTGATCACAGGGCGATGTGTATTCAATAGCTCCACGTCTTCAAATGATGGTCGAAAATGTCTCTTCCAAAACATCCTGTCGAGGACCGGATGACATGGGGTGTCTCTTCTTCATTTGACCAAGGAACAACCTCAAGGCAATTGCCAAGACTGGCGACATCGTGTGGAAGCTGTAGGACTTGTAAACTGGGCCCTATCTATTTTGCCTTGCCATAGACAATACAGGGAACTGGCGCATTGATATTTTTTTCCTTTTTGGTGATCAGTTTTCCTTGGGCTTTTTCACGAAACACACGTTCTGTTAGTCACAGCCGTGATTTAACCAGTTTTAGAAACTTCAGAGTGTTTTCTATCCACACATACTAATCATATGCATATACTATATTCCTGGCATGAGTAGCAGGACGTTGACATGTTGCACGATTTTTAAAAGAATGTTAGAAAAAGTAGGCCTATGCTTATTAAGAGGATTTATTAAAAACTATAATATCTTATGTTTCACCGAATCGTGGCTGAACGACGACATGAATAACACACAGCTGGCTGGTTTTAAGCTTTTTCGGGAGGATAGAACAGCGGCCTCTCGTAAAACAAGGGGTGGCGGTCTATGAATATTTGAAAAACAACAGCTGGTGCACAAAATCTTGATGTTTTGCTCACCTGAGGTAGTGTATCTCATGATAAGCTATAGACCACACTATTTACCAAGGGAGTTTTCATCTGTATGTTTTGTAGCTGTCTATATACTACCACAAATTGATGCTGGCACTAAGACCTCACTCAAAGAGCTGTATAGGGCCATAAGCAAACAGGAAACGCTCATCCAGAGGCGACGCTCCTGGTGGCCGTGGACTTTAATGCAGGGAAACTCAAATTCGTTTTACCTCATTTCTACCAGCATGTTAAATGTGCAAACAGAGGAAAACAACTCTAGACCACCTTTACTCCACACAGAGACATGTACAAAGCTCTCCCTCAGCCTCCATTTGGCAAATTTGACCATAATTCTATCCTCCTGATTCCTGCTTACAAGCAAAAACTAAAGCAGGAACTATTACAGACTACAAAGAGAAGCACAGACGCAAGGTGCCCAGTGACACGAGCCTACCAGACGAGCTAAATTACTTCTATGTTCGCTTCGAGGCAAGTAACACTGAAGCTTGCATGAGAGCATCAGCTGTTCCAGATGACTGTGTGATCACACTCTCTGTAGCCGATGTGAGTAAGACCTTTAAACAGGTCAACATTCACAAGGCCGCATGGGCAGACTGATTTCCAGAACGTATACTCGGCATGCGCTGATCAACTGGCAAGTGTCTTCACTGACATTTTCAACCTGGCCCTGACTGAGTCTGCAATATCAACATGATTCAAGCAGACCACCATAGTCCCTGTGCTCAAGAATACTTAGGTAACCTGCCTAAATGACTACCGACCCATAGCAATCACGTCTGTAGCCATGAAGTGCTTTGAAAGTGCTGGTCATAGTTCAAGTCAACACCATTGTCCCAGAAACCCTAGACCCACTCCAATTTGCATACCGCCCCAAGAGATCCACAGATGATGCAATATCTATTGCACTAAACACTGCCCTTTCCCACCTGGACAAAAGGAACACTTATGTGAGAATGCTATTCATTGACTACAGCTCAGGGTTAAACACCATAGAGCACTCAAAGCTCATCACTAAGCTAAGGACCCGGGGACTAAACACCTCCCTCTGCAACTGGATCCCGGACTTCTTGACGGGCCGCCCCCAGGTGGTAAGAGTAGGTAACAACACATCCGCCACACTGATCCTAAACACAGGGACACCTCAGGGGTGCGTGCTCAGTCCCCTCCTGTACTCCCTGTTCACTCACGACTGCATGGCCAGGCACGACTCCAACACCATCATTAAGTTTGCCGATGACACAACAGTTGTAGGCCTGATCACCAACAATGATGACACAGCCTATAGGGAGGAGGTCAGAGACCTGGCCGTGTGGTGCCAGGACAACAACCCTAGTCATAGACTATTCTCTCTGCTACCGCACGGAAAGTGGTACCGGAGCGCCAAGACTAGGCCCAAAAGGCCAGCTTCTACCCTCAAGACATTAGACTCCTGAACAGCTAATCAAAGGGCTACCCAGACTAATTACATTGCTCCCCCTTTTAAGCAGCTGCTATTCTCAATTTATTATCCATGCATAGTCACTTTAACTCTACCTACATGTACGTATTACCTCAATTATTGTTCTTTTACTGCTGCTGTTTAGTTGTTTGTAACTTTTACTTTCTATTTGTTACTTATCTATTTTCTTCTTAAAACTTCTTAAAACATTGTTGGTTAAGGGCTTGTAAATAAGCATTTCACTGTTGTATTTGGGGCGTGTGACCAATACAATTTAATTTCAGATTTCTAGCCTTTCGTCTCTATCTATCTCTCTCTCTCTCTGTGTGAGGGATGTGTCTCTCTCCATCCCTCTCTCCATCCCTCTCTCCATCCCTCTCTCCATCCCTCTCTCTCTTTTTCTCTCTCCATCCCTCTCTCCATCTCTTTCTATGTGTCTCTCTCTCACATTGCCCGCTGGAGTCATGAATATTCCTCCTTCTCAGTGATGGAGGGATGTCATTTCAGAGGAATGTAACCCTGCATGCCAGGGGCGACGCAGCGCACTAAAAGAGAAAGAGAAGGGAGAAAGTGAGAGAGAGAGAGAGAGAGAGAGAGAGAGAGAGAGAGAGAGAGAGAGAGAGAGAGAGAGAGAGAGAGAGAGAGAGAGAGAGAGAGTGACAGACAGACAGGGATAGACAGAGAGAGAGAGAGAGAGAGAGAGACAGAGAGAGACAGAGACAGAGACAGAGACAGAGACAGAGACAGAGACAGAGACAGAGACAGAGACAGAGAGAGACAGAGACAGAGAGAGAGAGAGAGAGAGAGAGAGAGACAGACAGACAGACAGACAGACAGACAGAGGATAGAGAGAGAGAGAGAGAGAGAGAGAGAGAGCGAGTGACAGACAGACAGGGATAGACAGAGACAGAGACAGAGACAGAGACAGAGAGACAGAGACAGAGACAGAGACAGACAGGTGACAGACAGGCGGACAGACAGAGAGAGAGAGAGAGAGAGAGAGAGAGAGAGAGAGAGAGAGAGAGAGAGAGAGAGAGAGAGAGAGAGAGAGAGAGAGAGAGAGCGAGACAGACAGACAGACAGACAGACAGACATACAGACAGACAGACAGACAGACAGACAGACAGACAGACAGACAGACAGACAGACAGACAGACAGGGATAGACAGAGAGAGAGAGAGAGAGAGAGAGAGATACAGAGACAGAGACAGAGACAGAGACAGAGACAGAGACAGAGACAGAGCGAGTGACAGACAGGCGGACAGACAGGGAGAGAGAGAGAGAGAGAGAGAGAGAGAGAGAGAGAGAGAGAGAGAGAGAGAGAGAGAGAGAGAGAGAGAGAGAGAGAGAGAGAGAGAGAGAGAGAGAGCGAGTGACAGACAGACAGACAGGGATAGACAGAGAGAGACAGAGACAGAGACAGAGACAGAGACAGAGACAGAGACAGAGACAGAGACAGAGACAGAGACAGAGACAGAGACAGAGACAGAGACAGAGACAGAGACAGAGACAGAGACAGAGACTGGGACCGAGAGACTGAAAAACAGCTTCTATCTCAAGGCCATCAGACTGTTAAACAGCCACCACTAACATTGAGTGGCTGCTGCCAACACACTGTCATTGACACTGACCCAACTCCAGCCATTTTAATAATGGGAATTGATGGGAAATGATGTAAATATATCACTAGCCACTTTAAACAATGCTATCTTATATAATGTTACTTACCCTACATTATTCATCTCATATGCATATGTATATACTGTACTCTACATCATCGACTGCATCCTTATGTAACACATGTATCACTAGCCACTTTAACTATGCCACTTTGTTTACTTTGTCTACACACTCATCTCATATGTATATACTGTACTCGATACCATCTACTGTATGCTGCTCTGTACCATCACTCATTCATATATCCTTATGTACATGTTCCTTATCCCCTTACACTGTGTATAAGACAGTAGTTTTGGAATTGTTAGTTAGATTACTTGTTGGTTATCACTGCATTGTCGGAACTAGAAGCACAAGCATTTCGCTACACTCGCATTAACATCTGCTAACCATGTGTATGTGACAAATAAAATTTGATTTGATTTGATTTTGATTTAGACAGAGACAGAGACAGAGACAGAGACAGAGACAGAGACAGAGACAGAGCGAGTGACAGACAGGCGGACAGACAGGGAGAGAGAGAGAGAGAGAGAGAGAGAGAGAGAGAGAGAGAGAGAGAGAGAGAGAGAGAGAGAGAGAGAGAGAGAGAGAGAAAATGGGGAACAGAAGGATAGCAGACAAAATGTGGACGAGGGGGCCTAAAATAGAGAGCCAGCCAGGAGGGGAGAGTGGAGGACAGGAGGGGAGAGTGGAGGACAGGAGGGGAGAGTGGAGGACAGGAGGGGAGAGTGGAGGACAGGAGGGGAGAGTGGAGGACAGGGAAAATGAGAGAGTAGACAAAACGAACAAAGTTGCATCTCCCTCTGCAGCAATCACACTTATCTTAACCCCATAGCAGTGAACTAAGAAATCACAAAAAAACACAACACGCGTTACATATAGACCATAGTGGAAAAAAACAGGTGTAGACACACTTAGTCTTCAACAAAGCGGTCTGTACACACAGATGTGAGATATTCCACCAATGAGATGGCAGAGAGACAGCGATCTACTCTACCCGACCCATATGAATGGAACCTGTGTCGGTGTGTGACAGAGACTGACTGGGCATCCTTATAGGTTCAGAGAACTGACACGCACACATACTCACACATTACATAGTCACTGATACCTACATGCACAGACACACGGACACACAGACACACAGACATGCCAAGAAACAAGGCGCTGAATGATACTCCGGTTATCTTATCTCCTCCCATCATAGACACTCCCATCTCCCATACACCCCCCAACATCAACCATAGGTTGTACATCTGTCACCGTTTCATCAGTACATCTCACTCAAACAAAACTTTATTCAGAGGAGCGCAGCGGACAAATAACACTCGGCAGGAGTATGTGAACGCTCCATTTACTCATAATCAGTACCATCTCCTGGAGAGAGAGAGAGAGAGAGAGAGAGAGAGAGAGAGAGAGAGAGAGAGAGAGAGAGAGAGAGAGAGAGTAGGATGCCTCTATCATACCAGAGGCAGTGTATCTCGGCATTCCTGCTGAAAGTCACATTCCACTCTGAGGAATCATAATAACACATAGTAATAATAATATGGCTGTTATTATAAGTGTAACAGTATATATGATATAAATTGACAGACAGGGAAAAAACTGGGTATAAGAGTTGCATTGGTGTCCCTGCCTTGGGCTAGGTTTCCTTCAGCACCGCAGAGTACGACGCAGGTCCCATGACTTATTGCTCTGTCTGTTTTTTCTTTCTTTCTCCCTTTTTTGTTGCCTTTGGCTCTCGGCTCTCGTTACCGCGGCGACACAATGTGAGGAAAACAATGAGGGACGACAGGATGGAGGGATGAGAGGTAAATGGAGAGACACTTAAGGGAGAGGAGGGAAGAGGACAGGGGGCTTACCTTTTTTTCTCTCCTCCAAGCGTTGAATGGTAGATGGAGGAACGGGATGTGAGAGGGTGTCAACGAGGTGTTAATATCAGGTTGGTCTCTGGCTCCTCTTCTCCTTCAGCCACGCATGTCTCCCAGAGAAATTAGGATGGTATCAGATCAGTCAATTTCAAAGGAACGAAAGAGAATAAAAATATATGAAAATAAACGTTGCAATGCCGCTGGTTTGAAAGCTGGTCCGAGTTTGTCCAAAAACAGAACAATTTTAATATTTTCACCAATGGCAGGTGGAACAAATGTTATTTTTGTTTTGCTTCTTTCTCTGTCTCTCTGGAGAAAATGTAGTCCATGTGCTTCTGCAGTGAGAGAGGGAGCAAGTGAGAGAGTGACTGAGAGTTGGATCGAAGGGAAGAGAGAGGAGTGGAAAACCGTCTCTGTACAGTCTTTAGGCTGACCAAAAGTGGGTCTGAGGCGCACTTTCCAAATCTCAGCGCTCCAACTCTAGGAGGGAAGGAGAGAGAGAGAGAGAGAGAGAGAGAGAGAGAGAGAGAGAGAGAGAGAGAGAGAGAGAGCGACAGTACAGGCAGGCAGGGTATTCTAGTCAGCTTGGCTGAGAGGTAAGTGCAGTGACTTCAGCTTGTACAGTTCCACATCCACAGCTTATAACCAGGGCCTGTGCACCTCGCAAGTCCAATCTCCTCACTGTGGCTTTATTCTGCGCTCCCTCCCCTTCTCCCCTCCCTCTCCCTCCCCTCCCTCTCCCTCCCCCTTAACCCCTCCCTCCCTCTCCCCTCCCCTCCCTCTCCCTCCCCCTTAACCCCTCTCCCTCCCCCTCCCCCTCCCTCTCCCTCCCCTCCCTCTCCCTCCCCCTTAACCGCTCTCCCTCCCCCTCCCTCTCTCCTCCCCTCCCTCTCCCTCCCCTTAACCCCTCTCCCTCCCCCTCCCTCCCCTTCCCCCTCCCTCTCCCCCTCCCTCTCCCTCCCCCTCCCTCTCCCTCCCTCCCCCTTCCTCCCCTTCCCCCTCCCCTTCCGTCTCCCCTCCCTCTCCCTTCCCCTTCCCCCTTCCCCCTCCCTCCCTCTCCCCGCTCCCCCTCCCTCCCCGCCCTCCCTCTCCTTCCCCTTCCCCCCTCTCCTTCCCCTTCCCCCCTCCCTCTCCCTCCCCCTATAGGCTTATTTTGGGAAAAGAGAGTGAGGATTGTTCTTTGGGTTCACTGCCACACAAAACACAAGTGAGTGAGTCTGGACACAGTGAGGTAGGACGGAGTAGGGGAGTGGCAGGATTGGGTGGGGTAAAGCACAGAGAGGGGTCGGGTAGGTGGAGGGAAGGAGGGAGGGGGATTTGGAAACTTCTATTGCCTCCATTCTTCACCCTCCTTCCCTCCTTCCCTCCTCCCTTCACAGAAGCCTCCCTTTCTCCCACATTGAAGCTGTTGTTTTTCTACCTTGGATACAAATACTTGCAGGAAAACATGACACTACACACACACACTTACAAACAAACATAATGTGAGTACACCTACTGAAGTACATCTACTGAAGTACACCTATTGAAGTACACCTATTGAAGGACATCTAATGAAGTACACCTACGGAAGTACACCTACTGAAGTACATCTACTGAAGTACACCTATTGAAGGACATCTAATGAAGGACATCTAATGAAGTACACCTACGGAAGTACAACTATTGAAGGACATCTAATGAAGTACACCTACGGAAGTACACCTACTGAAGTACATCTACTGAAGTACACCTATTGAAGGACATCTAATGAAGTACACCTACTGAAGTACACCTACGGAAGTACACCTACTGAAGTACATCTACTGAAGTACACCTACGGAAGTACACCTACTGAAGTACATCTACTGAAGTACACCTACTGAAGTACACCTACTGAAGTACACCTACTGAAGTACATCTACTGAAGTACACCTACGGAAGTACACCTACTGAAGTACATCTACTGAAGTACACCTACTGAAGTACACCTACTGAAGCACATCTACTGAAGTACACCTACTGAAGTACATCTACTGAAGTACACCTACTGAAGGACACCTACTGAAGAACATCTACTGAAGTACACCTACTGAAGTACACCTACTGAAGTACACCTACTGAAGTATACCTACTGAAGTACACCTACGGAAGTACACCTACTGAAGTACATCTACTGAAGTATACCTACTGAAGTATACCTACTGAAGTACACCTACTGAAGTACATCTACTGAAGTACACCTACGGAAGTACACCTACTGAAGTACATCTACTGAAGTACACCTACTGAAGGACACCTACTGAAGAACATCTACTGAAGGACACCTACTGAAGTACACCTACTGAAGTACACCTACTGAAGGACACCTACTGAAGTACACCCACGCTAGTACACCTACTGAAGGACACCTACTGAAGGACACCTACTGAAGAACATCTACTGAAGGACACCTACTGAAGTACACCTACTGAAGTACACCTACTGAAGTACACCTACTGAAGTACACCCACGCTAGTACACCTACTGAAGGACACCTACTGAAGTACACCTACTGAAGTACACCTACTGAAGGACACCTACTGAAGTACGCCTACTGAAGTACACCTACTGAAGTACACCTACTGAAGTACACCTACTGAAGTACACCCACGCTAGTACACCTACTGAAGGACACCTACTGAAGAACATCTACTGAAGTACACCTACTGAAGTACACCTACTGAAGAACATCTACTGAAGTACACCTACTGAAGTACATCTACTGAATTACACCTACTGAAGGACATCTACTGAAGAACATCTACTGAGGTACACCTACTGAAGTACACCTACTGAAGTACACCTACTGAAGTATACCTACTGAAGTACACCTACGGAAGTACACCTACTGAAGTACATCTACTGAAGTATACCTACTGAAGTATACCTACTGAAGTACACCTACTGAAGTACATCTACTGAAGTACACCTACGGAAGTACACCTACTGAAGTACATCTACTGAAGTACACCTACTGAAGTACACCTACTGAAGCACATCGACTGAAGTACACCTACTGAAGTACATCTACTGCAGTACACCTACTGAAGGACACCTACTGAAGAACATCTACTGAAGGACACCTACTGAAGTACACCTACTGAAGTACACCTACTGAAGGACACCTACTGAAGAACATCTACTGAAGGACACCTACTGAAGTACACCTACTGAAGTACACCTACTGAAGTACACCTACTGAAGGACACCTACTGAAGTACACCCACGCTAGTACACCTACTGAAGGACACCTACTGAAGGACACCTACTGAAGAACATCTACTGAAGGACACCTACTGAAGTACACCTACTGAAGTACACCTACTGAAGTACACCCACGCTAGTACACCTACTGAAGGACACCTACTGAAGTACACCTACTGAAGTACACCTACTGAAGTACACCTACTGAAGGACACCTACTGAAGTACGCCTACTGAAGTACACCTACTGAAGTACACCTACTGAAGTACACCTACTGAAGTACACCCACGCTAGTACACCTACTGAAGGACACCTACTGAAGAACATCTACTGAAGAACACCTACTGAAGTACACCTACTGAAGTACACCTACTGAAGTACACCCACGCTAGTACACCTACTGAAGTACACCTACTGAAGTACACCTACTGAAGTACACCTACTGAAGGACACCTACTGAAGGACACCTACTGAAGTACACCTACTGAAGTATACCTACTGAAGTATACTTACTGAAGTATACCTACTGAAGTACACCTACTGAAGTACACCTACTGAAGAACATCTACTGAAGGACACCTACTGAAGTACACCTACTGAAGTACACCTACTGAAGTACACCCACGCTAGTACACCTACTGAAGGACACCTACTGAAGTACACCTACTGAAGTACACCTACTGAAGTACACCTACTGAAGGACACCTACTGAAGTACGCCTACTGAAGTACACCTACTGAAGTACACCTACTGAAGTACACCTACTGAAGTACACCCACGCTAGTACACCTACTGAAGGACACCTACTGAAGAACATCTACTGAAGAACACCTACTGAAGTACACCTACTGAAGTACACCTACTGAAGTACACCCACGCTAGTACACCTACTGAAGTACACCTACTGAAGTACACCTACTGAAGTACACCTACTGAAGGACACCTACTGAAGGACACCTACTGAAGTACACCTACTGAAGTATACCTACTGAAGTATACTTACTGAAGTATACCTACTGAAGTACACCTACTGAAGTACACCTACTGAAGTACACCTACTGAAGTAACCTACTGAAATACACCTACTGAAGTGTGCGGAGAGTGTTGGCTCAACAGTTGCCATAGAGATTTACCTCTCCACGGCTATCCACTCACCTCAAACAATCTCTCTCCTCTTTTTTGAACTGCCCATATCTCTCTTATTTCTTTTGGTGTAGATTGGCCATTGTCGAAGCCAAGATTACTAGAGTAGTCGTATCAGGAGTAGGGCAGCACAATGCAGGTCATTTAAAAAAAAATGTCAGGTTTTCTAGAAATACTGGTTGATGATTCCATAAATCTTCCAGCCAGGATTTCTGAAAAACCTTGTCATTTTGGGAAAGTTACCAGAACAATCAGAGCTAGTCATTTAGCAGACTCTCCAGAGAGACTGACAGGAGCAATTAGGGTTAAACGCCTGATCAGTGGCACATCGACAGGTTTTTCACCTAGTCGGCTCTGGGATTTGAATTAGTGACCTTTCAGTTACTGGTCCAATGCCTTTAATCGTTAGGCTACCTACTGTCCCAGCGCTTTTCCCTGCAACACACACACACACGCACATGCACACGCACACGCGCATGAAATACTTTACTTGAATCCACCATCATATTTACATGATCTTGTATCTTTATTGACATTTTTTATTTCAGTATTTGCAGTCTCTATACATACTCACAGGGCCCTACACACTCACACACACACTGTCAATCCAACACTCACACAAACACTCACTCCATAATTTTCTCACTCATATGCACGTACATTTATACTGACTCTACACACCCGCACACCCTCTCACAATCAAGCTGCTGCTACTCTGTTTATCTTATATCCTGTTGCCAAGTCCCCTTACCGCTATACATATCTACCTCCCTCACAACAGTATCCCTGTCCCCTATACATATCTACCTCCCTCACTACAGTATCCCTGTCCCCTTACCCCTATACATATCTACCTCCCTCACTACAGTATCCCTGTCCCCTTACCCCTATACATATCTACCTCCATCACTCCAGTATCCCTGTCCCCTTACCGCTATACATATCTACCTCCCTCACAACAGTATCCCTGTCCCCTATACATATCTACCTCCCTCACTACAGTATCCCTGTCCCCTTACCCCTATACCTATCTACCTCCATCACTCCAGTATCCCTGTCACCTTACCCCTATACATATCTACCTCCATCACTCCAGTATCCCTGTCACCTTACCCCTATACATATCTACCTCCATCACTCCAGTATCCCTGTCCCCTTACCCCTCTACATATCTACCTCCATCACTCCAGTATCCCTGTCCCCTATACATATCTACCTCCATCACTCCAGTATCCTTGTCCCCTATATATATCTACCTCCATCACTCCAGTATCCCTGTCCCCTATACATATCTACCTCCATCACTCCAGTATCCCTGTCCCCTATATATATCTACCTCCATCACTCCAGTATCCCTGTCCCCTATACACATCTACCTCCATCACTCCAGTATCCCTGTCCCCTATATATATCTACCTCCATCACTCCAGTATCCCTGTCCCCTATACACATCTACATCCATCACTCCAGTATCCCTGTCACCTTACTCCTATACATATCTACCTCCATCACTCCAGCATCCCTGTCACCTTACCCCTATACATATCTACCTCCATCACTCCAGTATTCCTGTCACCTTACCCCTATACATATCTACCTCCATCACTCCAGTATCCCTGTCACCTTACTCCTATACATATCTACCTCCATCACTCCAATATCCCTGTCACCTTACTCCTATACATATCTACCTCCATCACTACAGTATCCCTGTCCCCTTACCCCTATACATATCTACCTCCATCACTCCAGTATCCCTGTCACCTTACTCCTATACACATCTACCTCCATCACTCCAGTATCCCTGTCACCTTACCCCTATACATATCTACCTCCATCACTCCAGTATCCCTGTCACCTTCCCCTATACATATCTACCTCCATCACTCCAGTATCCCTGTCCCCTATACATATCTACCTCCATCACTCCAGTATCCCTGTCCCCTATACACATCTACATCCATCACTCCAGTATCCCTGTCCCCTATATATATCTACCTCCATCACTCCAGTATCCCTGTCCCCTATACACATCTACATCCATCACTCCAGTATCCCTGTCACCTTCCCCTATACATATCTAACTCCATCACTCCAGTATCCCTGTCACCTTACCCCTATACACATCTACCTCCATCACTCAAGTATCCCTGTCACCTTACCCCTATACATATCTACCTCCATCACTCCAGTGTCCCTGTCTCCTATACATATCTACCTCCATCACTCCAGTATCCCTGTCACCTTACCCCTATACATATCTACCTCCATCACTCCAGTATCCCTGTCCCGTATATATATCTACCTCCATCACTCCAGTATCCCTGTCCCCTATACATATCTACCTCCATCACTCCAGTATCCCTGTCCCCTATATATATCTACCTCCATCACTCCAGTATCCCTGTCCCCTATACACATCTACCTCCATCACTCCAGTATCCCTGTCCCCTATATATATCTACCTCCATCACTCCAGTATCCCTGTCCCCTATACACATCTACATCCATCACTCCAGTATCCCTGTCACCTTACTCCTATACATATCTACCTCCATCACTCCAGCATCCCTGTCACCTTACCCCTATACATATCTACCTCCATCACTCCAGTATCCCTGTCACCTTACCCCTATACATATCTACCTCCATCACTCCAGTATCCCTGTCACCTTACTCCTATACATATCTACCTCCATCACTCCAATATCCCTGTCACCTTACTCCTATACATATCTACCTCCATCACTACAGTATCCCTGTCCCCTTACCCCTATACATATCTACCTCCATCACTCCAGTATCCCTGTCACCTTACTCCTATACACATCTACCTCCATCACTCCAGTATCCCTGTCACCTTACCCCTATACATATCTACCTCCATCACTCCAGTATCCCTGTCACCTTCCCCTATACATATCTACCTCCATCACTCCAGTATCCCTGTCACCTTACCCCTATACATATCTACCTCCATCACTCCAGTATCCCTGTCACCTTACCCCTATACATATCTACCTCCATCACTCCAGTATCCCTGTCCCCTATACACATCTACCTCCATCACTCCAGTATCCCTGTCCCCTATACACATCTACATCCATCACTCCAGTATCCCTGTCACCTTCACCTATACATATCTACCTCCATCACTCCAGTGTCCCTGTCTCCTATACATATCTACCTCCATCACTCCAGTATCCCTGTCACCTTCACCTATACATATCTACCTCCATCACTCCAGTGTCCCTGTCTCCTATACATATCTACCTCCATCACTCCAGTATCCCTGTCCCCTATATATATCTACCTCCATCACTCCAGTATCCCTGTCCTCTTACCCCTATACATATCTACCTCCATCACTCCAGTATCCCTGTCCCCTATATATATCTACCTCCATCACTCCAATATCCCTGTCCCCTATACACATCTACATCCATCACTCCAGTATCCCTGTCCTCTTACCCCTCTACATATCTACCACCATCACTCCAGTATCCCTGTCCGCTTACCCCTATACATATCTACCTCCATCACTCCAGCATCCCTGTCACCTTACTCCTATACATATCTACCTCCATCACTCCAGTATCCCTGTCACCTTACACCTATACATATCTACCTCCATCACTCCAGTATCCCTGTCACCTTACTCTTA
The DNA here is from genome assembly GCF_021184085.1 of Oncorhynchus gorbuscha. NCBI lineage: Eukaryota > Metazoa > Chordata > Actinopteri > Salmoniformes > Salmonidae > Oncorhynchus > Oncorhynchus gorbuscha. Next base: position 14,149,922 of record NC_060181.1, on the reverse strand, counting down.
TACATATCTACCTCCATCACTCCAGTATCCCTGTCACCTTCCCCTATACATATCTACCTCCATCACTCCAGTATCCCTGTCTCCTATACATATCTACCTCCATCACTCCAGTATCCCTGTCCCCTATACACATCTACCTCCATCACTCCAGTATCCCCGTCACCTTACCCCTATACATATCTACCTCCATCACACCAGTATCCCTGTCACCTTACTCCAATACATATCTACCTCCATCACTCCAGCATCCCTGTCACCTTACCCCTATACATATCTACCTCCATCACTCCAGCATCCCTGTCACCTTACCCCTATACATATCTACCTCCATCACTCCAGCATCCCTGTCACCTTCCCCTATACATATCTACCTCCATCACTCCAGTATCCCTGTCTCCTATACATATCTACCTCCATCACTCCAGTATCCCTGTCCCCTATACACATCTACCTCCATCACTCCAGTATCCCTGTCACCTTACCCCTATACATATCTACCTCCATCACTCCAGTATCCCTGTCCCCTATAAATATCTACCTCCATCACTCCAGTATCCCTGTCCCCTATATATATCTACCTCCATCACTCCAGTATCCCTGTCCCCTATACATATCTACCTCCATCACTCCAGTATCCCTGTCACCTTACCCCTATACATATCTACCTCCATCACTCCAGTATCCCTGTCCCCTATACATATCTACCTCCATCACTCCAGTATCCCTGTCACCTTACCCCTATACATATCTACCTCCATCACTCCAGTATCCCTGTCCCCTATACATATCTACCTCCATCACTCCAGTATCCCTGTCCCCTATACATATCTACCTCCATCACTCCAGTATCCCTGTCCCCTATACATATCTACCTCCATCACTCCAGTATCCCTGTCACCTTACCCCTATACATATCTACCTCCATCACTCCAGTATCCCTGTCCCCTATACATATCTACCTCCATCACTCCAGTATCCCTGTCACCTTACCCCTATACATATCTACCTCCATCACTCCAGTATCCCTGTCCCCTATACATATCTACCTCCATCACTCCAGTATCCATGTCCCCTATATATATCTACCTCCATCACTCCAGTATCCCTGTCCCCTATATATATCTACCTCCATCACTCCAGTATCCCTGTCAACTTACCCCTATACATATCTACCTCCATCACTCCAGTATCCCTGTCACCTTACTCCTGTACATATCTACCTCCATCACTCCAATATCCCTGTCACCTTACTCCTATACATATCTACCTCCATCACTACAGTATCCCTGTCCCCTTACCCCTATACATATCTACCTCCATCACTCCAGTATCCCTGTCACCTTACTCCTATACACATCTACCTCCATCACTCCAGTATCCCTGTCACCTTACCCCTATACATATCTACCTCCATCACTCCAGCATCCCTGTCACCTTCCCCTATACATATCTACCTCCATCACTCCAGTATCCCTGTCTCCTATACATATCTACCTCCATCACTCCAGTATCCCTGTCCCCTATACACATCTACCTCCATCACTCCAGTATCCCTGTCACCTTACCCCTATACATATCTACCTCCATCACTCCAGTATCCCTGTCCCCTATAAATATCTACCTCCATCACTCCAGTATTCCTTTCCCCTATATATATCTACCTCCATCACTCCAGTATCCCTGTCCCCTATACATATCTACCTCCATCACTCCAGTATCCCTGTCACCTTACCCCTATACATATCTACCTCCATCACTCCAGTATCCCTGTCCCCTATACATATCTACCTCCATCACTCCAGTATCCCTGTCACCTTACCCCTATACATATCTACCTCCATCACTCCAGTATCCCTGTCCCCTATACATATCTACCTCCATCACTCCAGTATCCCTGTCCCCTATACATATCTACCTCCATCACTCCAGTATCCCTGTCCCCTATACATATCTACCTCCATCACTCCAGTATCCCTGTCACCTTACCCCTATACATATCTACCTCCATCACTCCAGTATCCCTGTCCCCTATACATATCTACCTCCATCACTCCAGTATCCCTGTCACCTTACCCCTATACATATCTACCTCCATCACTCCAGTATCCCTGTCCCCTATACATATCTACCTCCATCACTCCAGTATCCATGTCCCCTATATATATCTACCTCCATCACTCCAGTATCCCTGTCCCCTATATATATCTACCTCCATCACTCCAGTATCCCTGTCAACTTACCCCTATACATATCTACCTCCATCACTCCAGTATCCCTGTCACCTTACTCCTGTACACATCTACCTCCATCACTCCAGTATCCCTGTCACCTTACCCCTATACATATCTACATCCATCACTCCAGTATCCCTGTCACCTTACCCCTATACATATCTACCTCCATCACTCCAGTATCCCTGTCACCTTACCCCTATACATATCTACCTCCATCACTCCAGTATTCCTGTCACCTTACCCCTATACATATCTACCTCCATCACTCCAGTATCCCTGTCACCTTACTCCTATACATATCTACCTCCATCACTCCAATATCCCTGTCACCTTACTCCTATACATATCTACCTCCATCACTACAGTATCCCTGTCCCCTTACCCCTATACATATCTACCTCCATCACTCCAGTATCCCTGTCACCTTACTCCTATACACATCTACCTCCATCACTCCAGTATCCCTGTCACCTTACCCCTATACATATCTACCTCCATCACTCCAGTATCCCTGTCACCTTCCCTATACATATCTACCTCCATCACTCCAGTATCCCTGTCCCCTATACATATCTACCTCCATCACTCCAGTATCCCTGTCCCCTATACACATCTACATCCATCACTCCAGTATCCCTGTCCCCTATATATATCTACCTCCATCACTCCAGTATCCCTGTCCCCTATACACATCTACATCCATCACTCCAGTATCCCTGTCACCTTCCCCTATACATATCTAACTCCATCACTCCAGTATCCCTGTCACCTTACCCCTATACACATCTACCTCCATCACTCAAGTATCCCTGTCACCTTACCCCTATACATATCTACCTCCATCACTCCAGTGTCCCTGTCTCCTATACATATCTACCTCCATCACTCCAGTATCCCTGTCACCTTACCCCTATACATATCTACCTCCATCACTCCAGTATCCCTGTCCCCTATACATATCTACCTCCATCACTCCAGTATCCCTGTCCCCTATATATATCTACCTCCATCACTCCAGTATCCCTGTCCCCTATACACATCTACCTCCATCACTCCAGTATCCCTGTCCCCTATATATATCTACCTCCATCACTCCAGTATCCCTGTCCCCTATACACATCTACATCCATCACTCCAGTATCCCTGTCACCTTACTCCTATACATATCTACCTCCATCACTCCAGCATCCCTGTCACCTTACCCCTATACATATCTACCTCCATCACTCCAGTATCCCTGTCACCTTACCCCTATACATATCTACCTCCATCACTCCAGTATCCCTGTCACCTTACTCCTATACATATCTACCTCCATCACTCCAATATCCCTGTCACCTTACTCCTATACATATCTACCTCCATCACTACAGTATCCCTGTCCCCTTACCCCTATACATATCTACCTCCATCACTCCAGTATCCCTGTCACCTTACTCCTATACACATCTACCTCCATCACTCCAGTATCCCTGTCACCTTACCCCTATACATATCTACCTCCATCACTCCAGTATCCCTGTCACCTTCCCCTATACATATCTACCTCCATCACTCCAGTATCCCTGTCACCTTACCCCTATACATATCTACCTCCATCACTCCAGTATCCCTGTCACCTTACCCCTATACATATCTACCTCCATCACTCCAGTATCCCTGTCCCCTATACACATCTACCTCCATCACTCCAGTATCCCTGTCCCCTATACACATCTACATCCATCATTCCAGTATCCCTGTCACCTTCACCTATACATATCTACCTCCATCACTCCAGTGTCCCTGTCTCCTATACATATCTACCTCCATCACTCCAGTATCCCTGTCACCTTCACCTATACATATCTACCTCCATCACTCCAGTGTCCCTGTCTCCTATACATATCTACCTCCATCACTCCAGTATCCCTGTCCCCTATATATATCTACCTCCATCACTCCAGTATCCCTGTCCTCTTACCCCTATACATATCTACCTCCATCACTCCAGTATCCCTGTCCCCTATATATATCTACCTCCATCACTCCAATATCCCTGTCCCCTATACACATCTACATCCATCACTCCAGTATCCCTGTCCTCTTACCCCTCTACATATCTACCACCATCACTCCAGTATCCCTGTCCGCTTACCCCTATACATATCTACCTCCATCACTCCAGCATCCCTGTCACCTTACTCCTATACATATCTACCTCCATCACTCCAGTATCCCTGTCACCTTACACCTATACATATCTACCTCCATCACTCCAGTATCCCTGTCACCTTACTCTTATACATATCTACCTCCATCACTCCAGTATCCCTGTCACCTTCCCCTATACATATCTACCTCCATCACTCCAGTATCCCTGTCTCCTATACATATCTACCTCCATCACTCCAGTATCCCTGTCCCCTATACACATCTACCTCCATCACTCCAGTATCCCCGTCACCTTACCCCTATACATATCTACCTCCATCACACCAGTATCCCTGTAACCTTACTCCAATACATATCTACCTCCATCACTCCAGCATCCCTGTCACCTTACCCCTATACATATCTACCTCCATCACTCCAGCATCCCTGTCACCTTACCCCTATACATATCTACCTCCATCACTCCAGCATCCCTGTCACCTTCCCCTATACATATCTACCTCCATCACTCCAGTATCCCTGTCTCCTATACATATCTACCTCCATCACTCCAGTATCCCTGTCCCCTATACACATCTACCTCCATCACTCCAGTATCCCTGTCACCTTACCCCTATACATATCTACCTCCATCACTCCAGTATCCCTGTCCCCTATAAATATCTACCTCCATCACTCCAGTATCCCTGTCCCCTATATATATCTACCTCCATCACTCCAGTATCCCTGTCCCCTATACATATCTACCTCCATCACTCCAGTATCCCTGTCACCTTACCCCTATACATATCTACCTCCATCACTCCAGTATCCCTGTCCCCTATACATATCTACCTCCATCACTCCAGTATCCCTGTCACCTTACCCCTATACATATCTACCTCCATCACTCCAGTATCCCTGTCCCCTATACATATCTACCTCCATCACTCCAGTATCCCTGTCCCCTATACATATCTACCTCCATCACTCCAGTATCCCTGTCCCCTATACATATCTACCTCCATCACTCCAGTATCCCTGTCCCCTATACATATCTACCTCCATCACTCCAGTATCCCTGTCACCTTACCCCTATACATATCTACCTCCATCACTCCAGTATCCCTGTCCCCTATACATATCTACCTCCATCACTCCAGTATCCATGTCCCCTATATATATCTACCTCCATCACTCCAGTATCCCTGTCCCCTATATATATCTACCTCCATCACTCCAGTATCCCTGTCAACTTACCCCTATACATATCTACCTCCATCACTCCAGTATCCCTGTCACCTTACTCCTGTACACATCTACCTCCATCACTCCAGTATCCCTGTCACCTTACCCCTATACATATCTACATCCATCACTCCAGTATCCCTGTCACCTTACCCCTATACATATCTACCTCCATCACTCCAGTATCCCTGTCACCTTACCCCTATACATATCTACCTCCATCACTCCAGTATCCCTGTCCCCTTACCCCTATACATATCTACCTCCATCACTCCAGTATCCCTGTCTCCTATACATATCTACCTCCATCACTCCAGTATCCCTGTCCCCTATACACATCTACCTCCATCACTCCAGTATCCCTGTCTCCTATACATATCTACCTCCATCACTCCAGTATCCCTGTCCCCTATACAGATCTACCTCCATCACTCCAGTATCCCTGTCACCTTCCCCTATACATATCTACCTCCATCACTCCCACTATACATATCTACCTCCATCACTCCAGTATCCCTGTCTCCTATACATATCTACCTCCATCACTCCAGTATCCCTGTCTCCTATACATATCTACCTCCATCACTCCAGTATCCCCGTCACCTTACCCCTATACATATCTACCTCCATCACTCCAGTATCCCTGTCCCCTATATATATCTACCTCCATCACTCCAGTGTCCCTGTCTCCTATACATATCTACCTCCATCACTCCAGTGTCCCTGTCCCCTATATATATCTACCTCCATCACTCCAGTATCCCTGTCCCCTATACACATCTACATCCATCACTCCAGTATCCCTGTCCCCTATATATATCTACCTCCATCACTCCAGTATCCCTGTCCCCTATACACATCTACATCCATCACTCCAGTATCCCTGTCACCTTACTCCTATACACATCTACCTCCATCACTCCAGTATCCCTGTCACCTTACCCCTATACATATCTACCTCCATCACTCCAGTATCCCTGTCACCTTACCCCTATACATATCTACCTTCATCACTCCAGTATCCCTGTCCCCTTACCCCTATACATATCTACCTCCATCACTCCAGTATCCCTGTCACCTTACCCCTATACATATCTACCTCCATCACTCCAGTATCCCTGTCCCCTATACATATCTACCTCCATCACTCCAGTATCCCTGTCCCCTTACCCCTATACCTATCTACCTCCATCACTCCAGTATCCCTGTCTCCTATACATATCTACCTCCATCACTACAGTATCCCTGTTCCCTATACATATCTACCTCCATCACTCCAGTATCCCTGTCTCCTATACATATCTACCTCCATCACTCCATTATCCCTGTAAATATGGTATTGGAACTGACTTTTTCAATATTTCCTGTATACAGTATGCTTAATTACTTTATTATGTATTTCATATCTCTTGTTCTTATTGTGTGTTTTTTTCGAGTAATACATTGCTGTTGATTATTGCATTGTTGGGTTTTTGAGTTGGCAAGAAAGGCATTTCACTGTACTTGTGCATGTGACATTAAAACTTGCAACTTGAAATATCAGTGCCGCCTGATTGTACCTACAGCCAAGGCTGTCCAAGCTGGCCATGAGAGGCTGTCCAAGCTGGCCATGAGAGGCTTTCCAAGCTGGCCATGAGAGGCTGTCCAAGCTGGCCAAGAGAGGCTGTCCAAGCTGGCCATGAGAGGCTGTCCAAGCGGCCATGAGAGGCTGTCCAAGCTGGCCATGAGAGGCTGTCCAAGCGGCCATGAGAGGCTGTCCAAGCTGGCCATGAGAGGCTGTCCAAGCTGGCCAAGAGAGGCTGTCCAAGCTGGCCAAGAGAGGCTGTCCAAGCTGGCCATGAGAGGCTGTCCAAGCTGGCCATGAGAGGCTGTCCAAGCTGGCCATGAGAGGCTGTCCAAGCTGGCCAAGAGAGGCTGTCCAAGCTGGCCAAGAGAGGTTGTCCAAGCTGGCCATGAGAGGTTGTCCAAGCTGGCCATGAGAGGCTGTCCAAGCTGGCCATGAGAGGCTGTCCAAGCTGACCAAGAGAGGCTGTCCAAGCTGGCCATGAGAGGCTGTCCAAGCTGGCCATGAGAGGCTGTCCAAGCTGGCCAAGAGAGGCTGTCCAAGCTGGCCAAGAGAGGTTGTCCAAGCTGGCCATGAGAGGTTGTCCAAGCTGGCCATGAGAGGCTGTCCAAGCTGGCCATGAGAGGCTGTCCAAGCTGACCAAGAGAGGCTGTCCAAGCTGGCCATGAGAGGCTGTCCAAGCTGGCCATGAGAGGCTGTCCAAGCTGGCCAAGAGAGGCTGTCCAAGCTGGCCAAGAGAGGCTGTCCAAGCTGGCCATGAGAGGTTGTCCAAGCTGGCCATGAGAGGCTGTCCAAGCTGGCCATGAGAGGCTGTCCAAGCTGACCAAGAGAGGCTGTCCAAGCTGGCCATGAGAGGCTGTCCAAGCTGGTCACAAGAGGCTGTCCAAGCTGGCCATGAGAGGCTGTCCAAGCTGGCCATGAGAGGCTGTCCAAGCTGGAATTTAAGAAGCTGGTCGGCTGCTCCAGTCAAATGAGAAAGTAGCAGTCAAATGAGAAAGTAGCAGTCAAATGAGAAAGTAGCAGTCAAATGAGAAAGTAGCAGTCAAATGAGAAAGTCACTCTGGCCTCCTGACACAACAACAACATCTGTTGTATTTGGCACATAGGAAAACACAGCATCATCAACAACATCACAGCAGCTCCCCTTAAACAACTTCACACCAGCTTCCCCTTACACAACATCACACCAGCTTCCCCTTACACAACATCACACCAGCTTCCCCTTACACAACATCACACCAGCTCCCCCTTACACAGCATCACAGCAGCTCCCTCTTACACAACATCACACCAGCTCCCCCTTACACAACATCACAGCAGCTCCCCTTAAACAACTTCACACCAGCTTCCCCTTACACAACATCACACCAGCTTCCCCTTACACAACATCACACCAGCTTCCCCTTACACAACATCACACCAGCTTCCCATTACACAACATCACACCAGCCTCCCCTTAAACAACATCACACCAGCTTCCCATTACACAACATCACACCAGCTCCCCTTAAACAACATCACACCAGCTTCCCCTTAAACAACATCACACCAGCTTCCCCTTACACAACATCACACCAGCTTCCCATTACACAACATCACACCAGCTTCCCCTTAAACAACATCACACCAGCTTCCCATTACACAACATCACGCCAGCTCCCCTTAAACAACATCACACCAGCTTCTCCTTAAAGAACATCACACCAGCTTCCCATTACACAACATCACACCAGCTTCCCTTTAAACAACATCACACCAGCTTCCCATTACACAACATCACACCAGCTCCCCTTAAACAACATCACACCAGCTTCCCCTTAAACAACATCACACCAGCTTCCCCTTACACAACATCACACCAGCTTCCCCTTAAACAACATCACACCAGCTTCCCCTTAAACAACATCACACCAGCTTCCCATTACACAACATCACACCAGCTTCCCATTACACAACATCACACCAGCTCCCCTTAAACAACATCACACCAGCTTCCCCTTAAACAACATCACACCAGCTTCCCCTTACACAACATCACACCAGCTTCCCCTTAAACAACATCACACCAGCTTCCCCTTAAACAACATCACACCAGGTTCCCCTTACACAACATCACACCAGCTTCCCATTACACAACATCACACCAGCTTCCCATTACACAACATCACACCAGCTTTCCTTTAAACAACATCACACCAGCTTCCCCTTAAACAACATCACACCAGCTTCCCATTACACAACATCACACCAGCTTTCCTTTAAACAACATCACACCAGCTTCCCCTTAAACAACATCACACCAGCTTCCCCTTAAATAACATCACACCAGCTTCGCCCTTACACAACATCACACCAGCTTCCCCTTAAACAACATCACACCAGCTTCCCCTTAAACAACATCACACCAGCTTCCCCTTACACAACATCACACCAGCTTCCCATTACACAACATCACACCAGCTTTCCTTTAAACAACATCACACCAGCTTCCCCTTAAACAACATCACACCAGCTTCCCCTTAAACAACATCACACCAGCTTCCCATTACACAACATCACACCAGCTTCCCCTTACACAACATCACACCAGCTTCCCCTTAAACAACATCACACCAGCTTCCCATTACACAACATCACACCAGCTTCCCCTTACACAACATCACACCAGCTTCCCATTACACAACATCACACCAGCTTCCCCTTACACAACATCACACCTGCTTCCCATTACACAACATCACACCAGCTTCCCCTTAAACAACATCACACCAGCTTCCCCTTACACAACATCACACCAGCTTCCCATTACACAACATCACACCAGCTTCCCCTTAAACAACATCACACCAGCTTCCCCTTAAACAACATCACACCAGCTTCCCCCTTTTTTTTACCTTTATTTAACCAGGCAAGTCAGTTAAGATCATATTCTTATTTTCAATGACGGCCTGGGAACAGTGGGTTAACTGCCTGTTCAGGGGCAGAACGACATATTTGTACCTTGTCAGCTCGGGGGTTTGAATTCGCAACCTTCCGGTTACTAGTCCAACGCTTCCCCTTAAACAACATCACACCAGCTTCCCCTTAAACAACATCACACCAGCTTCCCCTTAAACAACATCACACCAGCTTCCCCTTAAACAACATCACACCAGCTTCCCCTTACACAACATCACACCAGCTTCCCCTTAAACAACAATGTGTGCAGTTGGTGAGACTACCTGTCTCACCTCGCTGGCTATCAGGCTGACAATTTGGTAATGTCTAGGAATGTACAAATGTTTGTATGAACAGCAACCATTCACAACATGGGCAACAAACTCCCATTACATCTGACTCGTGTAGAATAGAAAATGGGTCATGGTTGCAGGGTACCAGAGTGCTAGGTTCTATTTTGTTGGTAGAACTGGCAGCCTCGCCTTAACAGTAAAGGTGAGAATGTCCTGGCCAATGGCAGAATTCTGTCACATAGAATGAGAGACAGAGTGATCAGCACATTGCAGAGCAGGGAGTTTCCCCTACAGCCTCACGCCAGTCTAGTGCTGCAGTACTTGCATCCGTCTGATAACGAAGAGTGTTGTCCTGGATGTAGGATGATGTTCCTTCTTTGGTGACAGAAGTCTCCAAGACAACACATGGGTCTTGTCACAACTTCATCAGAGTCACTGTCTTAGTCTGCGTGTCCGTGTCCATCTGAGCTCCAGTCCGGCCAGTTTGACCAAACTCCAAAGCCTGCAGCACGAGTGTCCAATTTTCCATTGGCTTTCCAGGAAGTTGTCCTCAGTGTCCGTGGCCAGCGGGACCTTCTGCCTCTGTAGGTCTAGAAGGAGGCTCTGGCTAACCCCCTAACTGTCACATCATCACTGTTGAGCATGTTCAGCTGGTGAGTCAGTCTGGCACAAGTGTAAATCCACTGAAATTTCGGTACACCTAAACCACAAATCTCTTCGGCTAAGGAAGATAATGTCACCTGTGGTGTGTGTGTTGAAGCATTGCCACTTCCTCACCACTTGAACAGTTCAGTTCAATTACTTTTCACCCCAGAACCTTCTGTGGGAGAGGCACACATGCAGGCAGATGTTCCATCTTTGCTAAGGCCACCTCTCTCACAGCTTCTAGCTTCATGACCCCAGGCAGAAGAGAAAGGCCACCTCTCCCACAGCTTCTAGCTTCATGACCCCAGGCAGAAGGGAAAGGCCACCTCTCCCACAGCTTCTAGCTTCATGACCCCAGGCAGAAGGGAAAGGCCACCTCTCCCACAGCTTCTAGCTCATGACCCCAGGCAGAAGAGAAAGGCCACCTCTCCCACAGCTTCTAGCTTCATGACCCCAGGCAGAAGGGAAAGGCCACCTCTCCCACAGCTTCTAGCTTCATGACCCCAGGCAGAAGGGAAAGGCCACCTCTCCCACAGCTTCTAGCTTCATGACCCCAGGCAGAAGAGAAAGGCCACCTCTCCCACAGCTTCTAGCTTCATGACCCCAGGCAGAAGGGAAAGGCCACCTCTCCCACAGCTTCTAGCTTCATGACCCCAGGCAGAAGAGAAAGGCCAATCATTTCCCTCCTGGTTGGAGACTCATGGACGAGCTCCTCTACTTGTTTCCCCCCACTCGCCAGCAACATTAAACTTATGTCCAAGATAGCTGTATGTTTTGTGACAAGAGTACACTCTGATTGGTTTATTCATTAGTGTAAATGTTGGGGCTTATCAGTTTTAGATTTGTCTCCAGTGTGCTGTGTCTTTTACTTTCAGCACAGAACATTTCAAAAAGTTATCTTGTCTTTAATAACATGTTCCTCTCTGGAGGAGATCTGAGTGTCATCAACATACCTCTCCCTGTACTGGCTTCAGTGACCACACACACACACACACACACACACACACACACACACACACACACACACACACACACACACACACACACACACACACACACACACACACACACACACACACACACACACACACACACACACACACACACACACACACACACACACACACACACACACACACACACACACACACACACACAAAGTCAGGAACAAATACCTGCACACTGCAGACCCTGTTCCCCAACCCCATGTTAGGAACATTAGGTACATTCATTTCCAAGTATTAATGGCATATCCATTAGTAATAAGGGGGTAATCATACAGCAAATGTAGGCTAATTGCTAAGCATTCAATAATAATAGCTCTCAGGCTAGGCTAAACATTGGTATACCGGCATAGTTGCTTATCACACTGTAGCTAATTAGCCTTATCACGCTGACATTAGCCATTCAAGGCTAATTTAACCGAAGCCAACCGTGAATCTGCATATCACAGAGTAGCTAATTGCTAATGGAAGAGGGGATAACCATTCAGGGCAAATTGTGCATTGACTTAGCAACAGAGAAGCTAATTGTGAATCAAACAGAAACTCAGAAACCATTCAGAGTGAATTCTACATGGGGTTAGCATTCAACGCCAATTGACCATCTGTGTGTTGGCTGTATGTTCTGTTAGTAGACCTTGAAGCCTGAGCAAGAACGCATTCCAAATGGCGCCCTATTTCCTACCTGGTTCACTATGTTAGACCAGGGCTCTGTGCACTATGCAGGGAATAGGGCCCAGCTGGACAAAGGTAGTACACTATAATGGGAAGGGGATGCCATTTGGAACACAGGCCAGAGCCCGTGTCCACAAAGCATCTCAGAATGGGTCTAGGAATCCTGTTAAAACCAGTTTTAAGACAACAACAAAAAACTCCACAAGGGTTTTAGTCAGAGTAGGTTTTTTTGTACTTTTACCTCTTTTTCTCCTCAATTGGTACTTTACAATCTTGTCCCGTTGCTGCAACTCCCCTACAGACTCGGGAGAGGCGAAGGTCGAGAGACATGCCGTCTCCAGAAACACGACCCCGCCAAGCCACACAGCTCGCTTAACCCGGAAGCCAGTCACACAGCTCGCTTAACCCGGAAGCCAGCCACACAGCTCGCTTAACCCGGAAGCCAGTCACACAGCTCGCTTAACCCGGAAGCCAGTCACACAGCTCGCTTAACCCGGAAGCCAGTCACACAGCTCGCTTAACCCGGAAGCCAGCCACACAGCTCGCTTAACCCGGAAGCCAGCCACACAGCTCACTTAACCCGGAAGCCAGCCACACAGCTCGCTTAACCCGGAAGCCAGCCACACAGCTCACTTAACCCGGAAGCCAGCCACACAGCTCACTTAACCCGGAAGCCAGCCACACAGCTCGCTTAACCCGGAAGCCAGCCACACAGCTCGCTTAACCCGGAAGCCAGCCACACAGCTCACTTAACCTAGAAGGCGACCAACGTCAGCTTGCAGGAAATCCCAGCTGGCCAATCCCTCCCCTAACCCAGGCAATGCTGGGCCAATCCCTCCCCTAACCCAGGCAATGCTGGGCCAATCCCTCCCCTAACCCAGGCAATGCTGGGCCAATCCCTCCCCTAACCCAGGCAATGCTGGGCCAATCCCTCCCCTAACCCAGGCAATGCTGGGCCAATCCCTCCCCTAACCCAGGCAATGCTGGGCCAATCCCTCCCCTAACCCAGGCAATGCTGGGCCAATCCCTCCCCTAACCCAGGCAATGCTGGGCCAATTGTTTGCCGCATCATGGGTCTCGCGGTCACGGCCGGCTTTGACACAGCCTGCGATTGAACCCGGGGCTGTAGTGACGTCTCAAGCACTGAGATGGCTGTCAGAATAGGTTTTAAGTCACTGCCCAAACTCTGAACCGGGAGTAAATTCAACTCATAAAAGTTTATCTCAGCTGCTAATCACGACAGTTTGAGGTACTACAAAGGAAAGATAGTAATGACGCTCATTGACATTGTTGCAAATGATGGGGAATTACCAATTGCAATGAGGCATCACCAGCTGTGAATTCTATAGCATGCTTCAGACAACCAATGTGAATGTGACTGTACATCAAATGTTGCATTGGCAAAATGTTTGGTATAATTTTCGCCTGACACGATCACTTTGCCGTCTCTTAATTATCACCTAATATGTTGGCTGAAATTTGACAATATTACCGTTATATCAACACACTCGTCACTCCTGTTTAACAACTCTAAATATCTTTGGCACAGTAGGCATCAAGTCACTTGCCGATAATGTTGCATACAACGTTTGTAACATAAGATTCCTTCAATTGCCGAATTTATGCACAATTTAGGTATATTTTTAAACAATGTGATATTACGCTCCAAATGGATACCTTGTAATAAAATAACGTAGGAAATTAAATCATCATAAGAAAAACATGTTTATTTATTAGCCTCGTGGTATTTAGGGAAATCATGTGAAACAAGCCTCAAGCCTCAAGTCTTTGTCAAATGCAAGAGATGCTTCTACATGTAGGTCAAGATTATTTATGGATTGATCATATAGAAATATCAAAACATTATTTGAACAACTCCAAACCAATTTTTTGCTGCTCAGCAACGACATCACATTAGTCATCTAACAGACTCCCATCCAGAGACACACAGAAGCAACCAGGGTCAACGGCCTGTTCAGATCTCCCACAAGGTCAAAAACAGGGACCTGAACCAGTGATCCATCAGCCACCGGCCCAAGCTCCCAACCGTCAGCCCTTCCAACAGCCAGCCCTGCCAACCGTCCGCCCTCCCAACCGTCAGCCCTCCCAACCACCAGCCCTCCCAACCATCAGCCCTCCCAACTGTCAGCCCTCCCAACCATCAGCCCTCCCAACCACCAGCCCTCCCAACCGTCAGCCCTCCCAACCGCCAGTCCTCCCAACCGTCAGCCCTCCCAACCGTCAGCCCTCCCAACCGCCAGCCCTCCCAACCGTCAGCCCTCCCAACCGCCAGCCCTCCCAAAAATCAGCCTTCCCAACCACCAGCCCTACCAAACGTCAGTCCTCCCAACCATCAGCCCTCCCAACCGTCAGCCCTCCCAACCGTCAGCCCTCCCAACCGTCAGCTCTCCCAACCGTCAGCCCTCCCAACCGTCAGCCCTCCCAACCGCCAAATCCAAAGCAATTGCATGTGGTGCTGGATCCACTCAATCTCTGCATGTCTCTATTATTAAGACACCTGCAGGTAACTAACTGTTCACTGGTTAGGAAAACTCACGAGGAGTCCTTAATATCTTCATGCAATTCATTTATTTTTACCCATAAGAGTAGGAGAAAAATGTTTATATTCTCAGCACATACAACCAATTTTGTACTCTGAGACACATTGTGGATGCAGGTCTTGGTCTGCATTTGGGAAAGTCGGCTTAAACTCTTCCTGAGAAATCTACTGAAACTTTGGCTCAGTCTGATCCCAGATAGGGAAGGGAATGTTGGTGAGAGAGAGAGAGAGAGAGAGAGAGAGAGAGAGAGAGAGAGAGAGAGAGAGAGAGAGAGAGAGAGAGAGAGAGAGAGAGAGAGAGAGAGAGAGAGAGAGAGAAAGAGAGAGAGAGAGAGAGAGAGAGAGAGAGAGAGAGAGAGAGAGAGAGAGAGAGAGAGAGAGAGAGAGATTGAGACAGAGAGAGAGAGATTGAGAGAGAGAGAGAGAGAGAGAGAGAGAGAGAGAGAGAGAGAGAGAGAGAGAGAGAGAGAGACACGGAGCAAGACAGAGAGAGACAGAGAGAGAGACAGAAAGCGAGACATCCAAGACCTGCGTAACCCCCCCCCCCCCCACACATAGAGGACCCACGCCAAGAGGACCTACAAACCAACCATGCCCACACGCAATATAGGCCCGCTTTAGATCAGACCTATGCCCCTCCAGCCCACCCCATGCCCCCCACTCCCACAAGTAGGGTCTCAACATGAAAGTCACACATACACCCAGGCTGTGAGCAGGCAAACAGGCCCAACCCCCACTCTTACACTTGCCCAAGCCAATGGCATGTACCAGATGCTCAGCAGGCTCTGCTCACACTTACTGGTTCGAGGCCAAGCCACAAGACTAACAACATTCGACACTTTATGGAACACAAAGCCTTCACTAATCTCATCCTGGAATATCCAAGGCCTGAGGTCATCTGCCTTTGGCCTAAAGAGCAGGAACCTGGACTTTACCAAAGAAAACCTGGTATAGAGGAGACGGACCTACTGGTTGCCCTCTAGGTTACTGAGAGCTGGTAGTCCCATCCGCTAAATTTCCAGAAGTAAAACTGGGAAGAGACTCAGGGGATATGCTAATTAGGTACAGAGGAGGCCTAATTCAATCTATAACATTTATCAAAACAGGAACATTTTACATTTGGCTTGAAATTCAAAAGGAAATGATCTTAACAGAGAAATATGTCCTCCTGTGTGCTACCTATATCCCCCTACTAGAATCTCCATACTTTAATGAAAACAGCTTCTCTATACTGGAGTGGAAAATCAATCATTTCCAGGCCCCGGGAAGTGTACTAGTCTGTGGCGGCCTAAACAACAGAACTGGACAAGAACCTGGTCAATAACCTCAGCACCCAGGGGGACAAACACCTACCTGAACCTGGTCAATAACCTCAGCACCCAGGGGGACAAACACCTACCTGAACCTGGTCAATAACCTCAGCACCCAGGGGGACAAACACCTACCTGAACCTGGTCAATAACCTCAGCACCCAGGGGGACAAACACCTACCTGAACCTGGTCAATAACCTCAGCACCCAGGGGGACAAACACCTACCTGAACCTGGTCAATAACCTCAGCACCCAGGGGGACAAACACCTACCTGAACCTGGTCAATAACCTCAGCACCCAGGGGGACAAACACCTACCTGAACCTGGTCAATAACCTCAGCACCCAGGGGGACAAACACCTACCTGAACCTGGTCAATAACCTCAGCACCCAGGGGGACAAACACCTACCTGAACCTGGTCAATAACCTCAGCACCCAGGGGGACAAACACCTACCTGAACCTGGTCAATAACCTCAGCACCCAGGGGGACAAACACCTACCTGAACCTGGTCAATAACCTCAGCACCCAGGGGGACAAACACCTACCTGAACCTGGTCAATAACCTCAGCACCCAGGGGGACAAACACCTACCTGAACCTGGTCAATAACCTCAGCACCCAGGGGGACAAACACCTACCTGAACCTGGTCAATAACCTCAGCACCCAGGGGGACAAACACCTACCTGAACCTGGTCAATAACCTCAGCACCCAGGGGGACAAACACCTACCTGAACCTGGTCAATAACCTCAGCACCCAGGGGGACAAACACCTACCTGAACCTGGTCAATAACCTCAGCACCCAGGGGGACAAACACCTACCTGAACCTGGTCAATAACCTCAGCACCCAGGGGGACAAACACCTACCTGAAGGTGACAGCATTCCCTCCATCATATGACCCCGTTGACACAACTACGATAACACGGGTCACAACTCCTGCAGCTCAGTCGCACGCTGGGTATGTACATAGTCAATGGTAGGCTTCGAGGGGACTCCTATGGTAGGTCAACCTATAGCTCTGTTACATCCTGGGTATGTACATAGTCAATGGTAGGCTTCGAGAGGACTCCTATGGTAGGTAAACCTATAGTTCTGTTACATCCTGGGTATGTACATAGTCAAGGGTAGGCTTCGAGAGGACTCCTATGGTAGGTCAACCTATAGCTCTGTTACATCCTGGGTATGTACATAGTCAAGGGTAGGCTTCGAGAGGACTCCTATGGTAGGTAAACCTATAGTTCTGTTACATCCTGGGTATGTACATAGTCAAGGGTAGGCTTTGACGGGACTCCTATGGTAGGTAAACCTATAGCTCTGTTACATCCTGGGTATGTACATAGTCAAGGGTAGGTAAAACTATAGCTCTGTTACATCCTGGGTATGTACATAGTCAAGGGTAGGTAAACCTATAGCTCTGTTACATCCTGGGTATGTACATAGTCAAGGGTAGGCTTCGAGGGGACTCCTATGGTAGGTAAACCTATAGCTCTGTTACATCCTGGGTATGTACATAGTCAATGGTAGGCTTTGAGGGGACTCCTATGGTAGGTAAACCTATAGCTCTGTTACATCCTGGGTATGTACATAGTCAATGGTAGGCTTCGAGGGGACTCCTATGGTAGGTAAACCTATAGCTCTGTTACATCCTGGGTATGTACATAGTCAATGGTAGGCTTTGAGGGGACTCCTATGGTAGGTATAAACCTATAGCTCTGTTACATCCTGGGTATGTACATAGTCAAGGGTAGGCTTCGAGGGGACTCCTATGGTAGGTAAACCTATAGCTCTGTTACATCCTGGGTATGTACATAGTCAATGGTAGGCTTTGAGGGGACTCCTATGGTAGGTAAACCTATAGCTCTGTTACATCCTGGGTATGTACATAGTCAATGGTAGGCTTTGAGGGGACTCCTATGGTAGGTATAAACCTATAGCTCTGTTACATCCTGGGTATGTACATAGTCAATGGTAGGCTTCGAGGGGACTCCTATGGTAGGTCAACCTATAGCTCATCTCTTGACAGTAGTACTGTAGACTACTTAATTACTGAGCTCACCCCAGACTCTCTCAGAGCGTTAACAGTCAGCCCACTGACACCCCAATCAGGTCACAACAAATTCAGTCTACCTGAACAGAGCAATACTCAAACACAAGGCATCAAAGCCAAAGGAACTGAGTAATATTAAGAAATGCTATAGATGGAAGGAAAGTAGGTTAGAAGCAAAATACTACCAACCCAAAACTGCCTGTGGGGTTGATGGTATCCTCAACGAAATGATCAAATATACAGACCACAAATTCCAATTGGTTATTCTTAAACGTTTTAACATCATCCTCAGCTCTGGCTTATTCCTCAATATTTGGAACCAAGGACTGATCACCCCAATCCCCAGAAGTGGACACAAATTTGACCCCAATAACTACCGTGGGATGTGCGTCAACAGTAACCTTGGGAAAATCCTCTGCATTATCATTAACAGCAGACTTGTACATTTCTTCAGTGAAAACAATGTACTGAGCAAATGTTAAATGGGCTTTTTACCAAATTACCGTACAACAGACCATGTATTCACCCTGACCACCCTAATTGACAAACAAACAAACCAAAACAAAGGCAAAGTCTTCACATGCTTTGTTGATTTAAAAAACGTACAAAATTATAAAATCCGTGTATACAAACAATCAAGTGTGCGGTTAAAATAAATCTACGGCCAGGGCCGTAAGGTGAAACAGGGATAAAGACACCCTCCTCAACATTCCTGCCAAAATATCCTCCATGTGTCATGCCCTGACCGTAGATTGCTTTGTAGGTTTCTATTTTTTGTTTGGTCAGGGTGTGATGTGGGTGGGCATTCTATGTTGTAGGTCTATGTTTTGTATTTCTATGTGTTTGGCCTGTTATGGTTCCCAATCAGTGGCAGCTGTTTATCGTTGTCTCTGATTCAGAACTGTACTTAGGTAGCCTGTTTTCCCACTATGAGTAGTGGGTGATTCTTTTCTGGTTAGTGTTTGTTGCACCTGTCAGAACTGTTTGTTTATCGTTTTGTTGTTTTTGTTTGTGTTTTCATTCTGGATTAAAAGTATTGTGAATACGTACCACGCTGCACTTTGGTCCTCTTCTCCTTCTCCCGACGACAATCGTGACATCATGTATAATATAGAACACCAAATAATGCATGCAGCACAGAATTAGGCCGATACACACTAATGATCAAAATCCAGAAAAGAGACGTTAAATTCTACAACCACCTAAAAGGAAGTGATTCCCAAACCTTCCATAACAAAGCCATCACCTACAGAGAGATGAACCTGGAGAAGAGTCCCCTAAGCAAGCTGGTCCTAGTGCTCTGTTCACAAACACAAACACCCCACAGAGTCCCAGGAGGGCAAAACAATTAGACCCAACCAAATCATGAGAAAACAAAAAGATAATTACATGACACATTGGAAAGAATTAACAACAGAAGAGAGCAAACTAGAGTTCTATTTAAAACTAAACAGAGAGTACACAGTGGCAGAATACCTGACCACTGTGACTGACCCGAAACAGAGAGTACACAGTGGCAGAATACCTGACCACTGTGACTGACCCTAAACAGAGAGTACACAGTGGCAGAATACCTGACCACTGTGACTGACCCTAAACAGAGAGTACACAGTGGCAGAATACCTGACCACTGTGACTGACCCAAGCTTAAGGAAAGCTTTGACTATGTACAGACTCAGTGAGCATAGCCTTGCTATTGAGAAAGGCCGCAGTAGGCAGACCTGAATCTCAAGAGACGACAGGCTATGTGCTCACTGCCCACAAAATGAGGTGGAAACTGAGCTGCACTTCCTAACCTCCTGCCAAATGTATGACCATATTAGAGACACATAATTCGCTCAGAATACAAAGACCAACAAAGAATTTGAAAACAAATCCATATCTATTGTGTGATATACCGCAATTACAGCAGGCATATTCGTGACCTGTTGCCAGAAGAAAAAGGCAACCGGTGAAGAAAAAACCCATTGTAAATACAACCCATATATATGTTGATATATACCCATATATATGTTGATATATACCCATATATATATTGATTTATTTTCCTTTTTGTACTTTAACTATTTGCACATCATTACAACACTGTATGTACTGTAGACATAATATGACATTTGTAATATTTGTATTATTTTGGAACTTCTGTGAGTGTGATGTTTACTGTTAATTTTTTATTGTTTAATTGACTTTTGTTTATCTATTTCACTTGCTTTGGCAATGTAAACATGTTTCCCATGCCAATAAAGCCCTTTGAATTGAGTAGAATTGATAGAGAGAGAGAGAGAGAGAGAGAGAGAGAGAGAGAGAGAGAGAGATATTGTGAGAGAAGAGGATGAGAACGAGAGGGACAGAGAGAGTGAGAGTGAGAGAGAGAGATAGAGAGCCAGAGAGAGAATGAGAGGGACAGATATAGAGAGAGAGAGAGAGAGAGAGAGACAGAGACAGAGATGCAGAGAAAGAGAACAAGAGGGACAGAGAGAGTATGAGAGAGAGAGAGACAGAGAGAGAACGAGAGGGACAGAGATAGATTGAGAGACAGAGAGACAGACAAGACAGATATTTCCATAGTGAGAAAAAGAAAAGAGATAGCCCACAGTTTATAGTCTAGTTCCTTATTTGATTTATTTGAGGTTGTCTTTCATTTGAGATCTTTTACAAAAATGTTTAGGATGGGTCAACATGCGGAGTTCAAACCTGGATCATAGACATTCTGTCATCAACTCTGTCATCGAATCGTCATTCATTGAACTGTTCTTGGGTTCAAACCGACATTTTGTTTCCTAATAAATCTCCCTCTACCATCTAATCTCTGTATGATTAAAAGGAAACATTATGCTGAACTCCCTCTTCCCCCCGCATGTCGTCTACGGCTGCTTTTCAATTTGGTAACATTTGCGTAATGACCCCACCAGTTTCAATGGGCGCCCAGTCTTTAAAGAGCATCGTTAGGATCCCAGTATATCACGGGAATATATGTGTGTTTCTCTCCACCGTTTGATCTGTGACGGCAAGTTCTCTGACAAACAGTCCTCTGACAAACAGTCCTCTGACAAACAGTCCTCTGACAAACAGTCCTCTACAAACAGTCCTCTGACAAACAGTCCTCTGACAAACAGTCCTCTGACAAACAGTCCTCTAACAAACAGTCCTCTGACAAACAGTCCTCTGACAAACAGTCCTCTAACAAACAGTTTTCTGGCAAACAGTCCTCTGACAAACAGTCCTCTGACAAACAGTCCTCTAACAAACAGTTCTCTGACAAACAGTCCTCTGACAAACAGTCCTCTAACAAACAGTCCTCTGACAAACAGTCCTCTGACAAACAGTCCTCTAACAAACAGTCCTCTGACAAACAGTCATCTGACAAACAGTCCTCTGACAAACAGTCCTCTAACAAACAGTCCTCTGACAAACAGTCCTCTGACAAACAGTCCTCTGACAAACAGTCCTCTGACAAACAGTCCTCTAACAAACAGTTCTCTGACAAACAGTCCTCTGACAAACAGTCCTCTGACAAACAGTCCTCTAACAAACAGTTCTCTGACAAACAGTCCTCTGACAAACAGTCCTCTGACAAACAGTCCTCTGACAAACAGTCCTCTAACAAACAGTTCTCTGACAAACAGTCCTCTGACAAACAGTCCTCTGACAAACAGTCCTCTGACAAACAGTCCTCTAACAAACAGTTCTCTGACAAACAGTACTCTAACAAACAGTCCTCTGACAAACAGTCCTCTGACAAACAGTTCTCTGACAAACAGTCCTCTAACAAACAGTCCTCTGACAAACAGTCCTCTGACAAACAGTCCTCTGACAAACAGTCCTCTGACAAACAGTCCTCTGACAAACAGATAGGGAGTTAATTAAACATGCAATGGATGAAGAATGAAGAAAAAAAAGAAGAAATTACAAAAACATGGATTTTATTTCAGTACATTAAAATGTTCTACAGATAAATTTTTACTGCTCTTTTGGATCTTTTGGAGTACTACAAGAGGCCCATTATGGATGTTATTTATTGTGCCCCAAATGGCGCCCTATTCCCTTTATAGTGCACTACATTTTGACCAGGACCCTATGGCCAATGGCGCCCTATTCCCTTTATAGTGCACTATATTTAGTGCACTATTATGACGTAGATCAGGCAACAGAAAACTATTTGTACATTATTGGTCACGTTAAAATAGAATAATGTCATAAAAATAAGCACTATGACTAACGTCTGTGAGAGGCCATGGTAGTGTGAGGGAATAGCTCTCAGGACACGTACATGGACAGGGCGGGGTGTCCAGATGCCCAACGATGATGTCATCAATAGCGGCCCTGTGTGTGGTGGTGATGGTGTGGAGAGAAATCAGAACTGCCATTCATGCACCCAGGTGTGTGTGTGTGTGTGTGTGTGTGTGTGTGTGTGTGTGTGTGTGTGTGTGTGTGTGTGTGTGTGTGTGTGTGTGTGTGTGTGTGTGTGTGTGTGTGTGTGTGTGTGTGTGTGTGTGTGTGTGTGTGTGTGTGTGTGTCAGGCTTGCCATTCACTGTCAAGGTGGCAGGGTGTTTTCCATTGCTAAATTATGTGACAGGGGGGTAGACACACAAACAAACACTCCCATAGTGCTGAATTATATTTGTAATATCACTCTATAATGCACACCACACACACACACCACACACCCAAACCAGCACATCCCCAAACCATTCACTATCTACAGAACCTCAATACCATTCACTCTCTACAGTCCCTCAGTACCATTCACTCTCAACATAACCTCAGTACCATTCACTCTCTACAGAACCTCAGTACCATTCACTCTCTACATAACCTCAGTACCATTCACTCTCAACATAATCTCAGTACCATTCACTCTCAACATAACCTCAGTACCATTCACTCTCAACATAACCTCAGTACCATTCACTCTCTACAGAACCTCAGTACCATTCACTCTCAACATAACCTCAGTACCATTCACTCTCAACATAACCTCAGTACCATTCACTCTCAACATAACCTCAGTACCATTCACTCTCTACAGTCCCTCAGTACCATTCACTCTCTACAGAACCTCAGTACTATTCACTCTCAACATAACCTCATTACCATTCACTCTCTACAGAACCTCATTACCATTCACTCTCTACAGTACCTCATTAGCATTCACTCTCTACAGAACCTCATTACCATTCACTCTCTACAGAACCTCATTACCATTCACTCTCTACAGAACCTCATTACCATTCACTCTTTACAGAACCTCATTACCATTCACTTTTACAGAACCTCATTACCATTCACTCTCTACACTACCTCAGTACCATTCACTCTCTACAGAACCTCAGTACCATTCATTCTTTACAGTACCTCATTACCATTCACTCTCTACAGAACCTCAGTACCATTCACTCTTTACAGTACCTACTGTATCTACCCGTCATCTGGCCAGTCTTCTTCCACACAGTTGCTTTTACAAGGTGAGACATTCCCCAGAAGAGGGAAAAAACACCTGGTCATAAGTCAAATTTTCCCTCCATTCTCTGCACCCTTCCCCACCCTCTCCATTCTCTCCCCCCTTCCCCACCCTCTCCATTCTTTCCACCCTTCCCCACCCTCTCCATTCCTCTCCCCCTTCCCCACCCTCTCCATTCTTTCCACCCTTCCCCACCCTCTCCATTCTCTCCCCCTTCCCCACCCTCTCCATTCCTCCACCCTTCCCCACCCTCTCCTTCCACCCTTCCCCATTCCATTCCTCTCCACCCTTCCCCACCCTCTCCATTCTCTCCCCCTTCCCCACCCTCTCCATTCTCTCCACCCTTCCCCCCCCACCCTCTCCATTCTCTCCATTCCCCACCCTCTCCATTCTCTCCACCCTTCCCCACCCTCTCCATTCTCTCCCCCTTCCCCACCCTCTCCATTCTCTCCCCCCTTCCCCACCCTCTCCATTCTCTCCCCCTTCCCCACCCTCTCCATTCCTCTCCATTCTCTCCACCCTTCCCCACCCTCTCCATTCTCTCCACCCTTCCCCACCCTCTCCATTTCTCTCCACCCTTCCCCACCCTCTCCATTCTCTCCACCCTTCCCCACCCTCTCCATTCTCTCCACCCTTCCCCACCCTCTCCATTCTCTCCACCCTTCCCCACCCTCTCCATTCTCTCCACCCTTCCCCACCCTCTCCATTTCTCTCCACCCTTCCCCCACCCTCTCCATTCTCTCCACCCTTCCCCACCCTCTCCATTCTCCCCACCCTCTCCATTCCTCTCCACCCTTCCCCACCCTCTCCATTCTCTCCACCGTTCCCCACCCTCTCCATTCTCTCCACCCTTCCCCACCCTCTCCATTCTCTCCACCCTTCCCCACCCTCTCCATTCTCTCCACCCTTCCCCACCCTCTCCATTCCTCTCCATTCCTCTCCACCCTTCCCCACCCTCTCCATTCCTCTCCACCCTTCCCCACCCTCTCCATTCCTCTCCACCCTTCCCCACCCTCTCCATTCCTTCCATTCCTCTCCACCCTTCCCCACCCTCTCCATTCCTCTCCACCCTTCCCCACCCTCTCCATTCCTCTCCACCCATCCCCACCCTCTCCATTCCTCTCCATTCTCTCCACCCTTCCCCACCCTCTCCATTCCTCTCCACCCTTCCCCACCCTCTCCATTCCTCTCCACCCTTCCCCACCCTCTCCATTCCTCTCCACCCATCCCCACCCTCTCCATTCTCTCCACCCTTCCCCACCCTCTCCATTCCTCTCCACCCTTCCCCACCCTCTCCATTCTCTCCACACTTCCCCACCCTCTCCCTCTCCACCCTTCCCCCACCCTCTCCATTCTCTCCACCCCCCACCCTCTCCATTCTCTCCCCCTTCCCCACCCTCTCCATTCTCTCCACCCTTCCCCACCCTCTCCATTCTCTCCACCCTTCCCCACCCTCTCCATTCTCTCCACCCTCCCCACCCTCTCCATTCCTCTCCACCCTTCCCCACCCTCTCCATTCTTCTCCACCCTTCCCCACCTTCTCTCCACCCTCTTTCTCTCTCCCCACCCTCTCCATTCCTTCCCCACCCTCTCCATTCCTCCACCCTTCCCCATTCCATTCTCCACCCTTCCCCACCCTCTCCATTCCTCTCCACCCTTCCCCACCCCCCACCCTCTCCATTCCTCTCCACCCTTCCCCACCCTCTCCATTCCCTCCTCCCCACCCTCTCCATTCCTCTCCACCCTTCCCCACCCTCTCCATTCCTCTCCACCCTTCCCCACCCTCTCCATTCCTCTCCACCCTTTCTCCCCCTTCCCCACCCTCTCCATTCCTCCACCCTCCATCTCCATTCCTCTCCACCCTTCCCCACCCTCTCCATTCCTCTCCACCCTTCCCCACCCTCTCCATTCCCCCACCCTCTCCATTCCTCTCCACCCTTCCCCACCCTCTCCATTCCTCTCCACCCTTCCCCACCCTCTCCATTCTCTCCACCCTTCCCCACCCTCTCCATTCCTCTCCATGAACAAGCGCAACAACAAACAGTGGTGTTTTGCTAAGTGGAAACCCACACCATTGCATCATACAGCCTGTATAGCTGTGGATATGCATCAAATCCCTGAAATAAGCTCTGACGGAGAGGGCTGGCGTCGCTAATATGTCCCACCCTGTACCCCACCCAGGGCTATGTCAAATGGTCCCACTATGTGCTAATGTAAGGGGTCTGTTCACAGGTGTGTGTTACTGTGTTGTGTGTATGTTTAGGGTGTATGCATAGGTGGGGTTGTATACATGGTCTGTGAGTGCTGTGTATTTGTTGGTAATTGGGTGGCGGTGTGTGTGTATATTTGTGTAGTGTTTATGGGTGGCGGTGTGTGTGTATATTTGTGTGGTGTTTATGGGTGGTGGGTGTGTGTATATTTGTGTGGTGTTTATGGGTGGTGGGTGTGTGTATATTTGTGTGGTGTTTATGGGTGGCGGTGTGTGTGTATATTTGTGTGGTGTTTATGCGTGATGGGTGTGTGTATATTTGTGTGATGTTTATGGGTGATGGGTGTGTGTATATTTGTGTGGTGTTTATGGGTGGTGGGTGTGTGTATATTTGTGTGATGTTTATGGGTGGCGGTGTGTGTGTATATTTGTGTGGTGTTTATGGGTGGTGGGTGTGTGTATATTTGTGTGGTGTTTATGGGTGGTGGGTGTGTGTATATTTGTGTGGTGTTTATGGGTGGTAGGTGTGTGTATATTTGTGTGGTGTTTATGGGTGGTGGGTGTGTGTATATTTGTGTGGTGTTTATGGGTGGTGGGTGTGTGTATATTTGTGTGGTGTTTATGGGTGGCGGGTGTGTGTATATTTGTGTGGTGTTTATGGGTGGCGGGTGTGTGTATATTTGTGTGGTGTTTATAATCCCTCTTGAATCCTTTCTCCATCGCTCGCTCTCCTTCCCTCTTTTATTTTCTTGTCTATAAAGTCTATATTTACTGCTGCACTCTTCCTCTTCCCCCTCTCGTTCACATTCCCTCTGTATTAGGCTCTGAGGTTCTCTCTCAGTGTATTAGGCTCTGAGGTTCTCTCTCTGTATTAGGCTCTGAGGTTCTCTCTCTCTGTATTAGGCTCTGAGGTTCTCCCTCTTTCTGTATTAGGCTCTGAGGTTCTCCCTCTTTCTGTATTAGGCTCTGAGGTTCTCTCTCTGTGTATTAGGCTCTGAGGTTCTCCCTCTTTCTGTATTAGGCTCTGAGGTTCTCTCTCTGTGTATTAGGCTCTGAGGTTCTCCCTCTTTCTGTATTAGGCTCTGAGGTTCTCTCTCTGTGTATTAGGCTCTGAGGTTCTCCCTCTTTCTGTATTAGGCTCTGAGGTTCCCCCTCTTTCTGTATTAGGCTCTGAGGTTCTCTCTCTGTGTATTAGGCTCTGAGGTTCTCCCTCTTTCTGTATTAGGCTCCGAGGTTCTCTCTCTCTCTGTATTAGGCTCTGAGGTTCCCCCTCTTTCTGTATTAGGCTCTGAGGTTCCCCCTCTTTCTGTATTAGGCTCTGAGGTTCTCCCTCTTTCTGTATTAGGCTCTGAGGTTCCCCCTCTTTCTGTATTAGGCTCTGAGGTTCTCTCTCTCTGTATTAGGCTCTGAGGTTCTCTCTCTCTCTCTGTATTAGGCTCTGAGGTTCTCTCTCTCTCTGTATTACGCTCTGAGGTTCTCTCTCTCTCTCTGTATTAGGCTCTGAGGTTCTCTCTCTCTCTGTATTACGCTCTGAGGTTTCTCTCTCTCTCTCTGTATTAGGCTCTGAGGTTCTCTCTCTCTGTATTAGGCTCTGAGGATCTCTCTCTCTGTATTAGGCTCTGAGGTTCTCTCTCTCTGTATTAGGCTCTCAGGATCTCTCTCTCTGTATTAGGCTCTGAGGATCTCTCTCTCTCAGGTCATTCTGGACAACCTTTGTCTGCTATAACCTTACAATGGAATGTATGGCATTTACCACAGTGGCTACAGAGAGGTGGAGGAGAGGAGAGAAGAGAGAAAGAAAGACAGAGGGAGGGAATAAAGAGGAGCGAAGGACAAAAGAGAGGGAGTGAGGAATGACTGTAGAGGAAAACCAGAGAGAGGGAAAAGGAGAGAGCATGGGAGGAGACAAAACAGAAGAGAAGATGAGAACACAGGATGGGGAGAGGGGGAGAAGAGAAGAGGATGAGAGGTAGTGAAGAGGAGAGGAGAGGAGAGGAGAGGAGAGGAGAGGAGAGGAGAGGAGAGGAGAGGAGAGGAGAGGAGAGGAGAGGAGAGGAGAGGAGAGGAGAGGAGAGGAGAGGAGAGGAGAGGAGAGGAGAGGAGAAAGGAGGAAAGGAGAGGAGGAGGGGAAAGGGAGAATAGAGGGAGGGAGAGGAGGAGAGGAGTGGGAGTTGTAGAGGAGTGAGAGGGGCGAGGAGGAGTGAGAACAGAGGGCTGGAGTGGAGGAGAGGAGGAGAGGAGAACAGGGGGAGAGAAAGGAGGAGAGGAGAATTGAGAACAGGGGAGGGAGAGGAGGAGAGGAGGAGGGAGAATAGGGGCATGGAGAGGAGGAGGGAGAATATGGGGAGGGAGAGGAGGAGAGGAGGAGGGAGAGAAGGAGAGGAGGAGGGAGAACAGGGAGAGGGAGAGGAGGAGAGGAGGAGAGGAGGAGGGAGAACAGGGAGAGGGAGAGGAGGGGAGGAGAAGGGAGAACACTGAGAGGGAGAGGAGGAGAGGAGGAGGGAGAACAGGGAGAGGGAGAGGAGGAGAGGAGGAGGGAGAACAGGAGAGGGAGAGGAGGAGAGGAGGAGGGAGAACAGGAGAGGAGGAGAGGAGGAGGGAGAACAGGGAGAGGGAGAGAAGGAGAGGAGGAGGGAGAACAGGGGGAGAGAAAGGAGGAGAGGAGAATTGAGAACAGGGGGAGAGAGGAGGAGAGGAGAGGAGGGGGAGAATAGGGGCATGGGAGGAGGAGGAGAGGAGGAGGGAGAACAGGAGAGGGAGAGGAGGAGAGGAGGAGGGAGAACAGGAGAGGGAGAGGAGGGAGGAGGAGGAGGGAGAACAGAGAGAGGAGGGGAGGAGGAGAGAGGAGGAGAGGAGGGAGAAGGAGAGGGAGGAGGAGGGAGAATAGGAGAGAGGAGAGGAGGAGGAGAGAGAGGGAGAGGAGGGAGGAGGAGAGGAGGAGGGAGAACAGGAGAGGGAGAGGAGGAGAGGAGGAGGGAGAACAGAGAGAGGGAGCGGAGGAAGGAGAATAGGAGAGGAGGAGAGGAGGAGGAAGAACAGGAGAGGGAGAGGAGGAGAGGAGGAGGGAGAACATGAGAGGGAGAGGAGGAGAGGAGGAGGGAGAACAGGAGAGGGAGAGGAGGAGAGGAGGAGGGAGAACAGGGAGAGGGAGAGGAGGAGAGGAGGAGGGAGAACAGGAGAGGGAAAGGAGGAGAGGAGGAGGGAGAACAGGAGAGGGAGAGGAGGAGAGGAGGAGGGAGAACAGGGAGAGGGAGAGGAGGGAGAGGAGGGTTAACCGAGAGAGGGAGAGGAGGAGAGGAGGAGGGAGAACAGGGAGAGGGAGAGGGAGAGGAGGAGAGGAGGAGGGAGAACCGAGAGAGGGAGAGGAGGAGAGCAGGAGGGAGAACAGGGAGAGGGAGAGGAGGAGAGGAGGAGGGAGAACAGAGAGAGGGAGCGGAGGAGGGAGAATAGGAGAGGAGGAGAGGAGGAGGGAGAACCGAGAGAGGGAGAGGAGGAGAGGAGGAGGGAGAACAGGGAGAGGGAGAGGAGGAGAGGAGGAAGGAGAACAGAGAGAGGGAGCGGAGGAGGGAGAATAGGAGAGGAGGAGAGGAGGAGAACAGGGAGGGAGAGGAAGAGGAGAGAGGAGAGGGGAGGAGAGGAGGAGAGGAGGAGGGAGAACAGGGAGAGGGAGAGGAGGAGAGGAGGAGGGAGAACAGGAGAGGGTGAGGAGGAGAGGAGGAGGGAGAACAGGGAGAGGGAGAGGAGGAGAGGAGGAGGGTGAACCAAGAGAGGGAGAGGAGGAGAGGAGGAGGGAGAACAGGAGAGGGAGTAAAGAAAAGTGCAAAATATACAGGGACAGAAAGGGATAGAACTGTAGAAAGTTTTGAAAGTGTTGAAAGTGCAGGCAGTCTCTGAAATTGATATACATTTCAGGGGAAAATTCCTTTGTGCTGGTCCTGGGGTTTTGCCAAGAACCCTGACTGGCATTTCAGGGGCGGGAGAGACAGAGATGAAGGAATGGGTGGAGAGGAGTGATGTTTTGGCCAGCCTCCCTCTTGGCTAACCAGGCCATATTGTACCTGAGCTCCGATTCCCCTGGCTCATTATTTGACACTGATAAAAGGGAGATGGGAACAGAGGAGAGAAGAAGGATGTCAGTGTTTTCACCCTGGGAAAGAGAGCTCCATAGAGATTAGAGGACAGGGATGGTCGACCTCAGGGATAAAAGAGAGGAAAATACAGAGGGGATGGAGGAAGGAGAAGCCCACATTCTGAACGGTGTTGTTACAGTAGCCTCCTATTCCACACCCACACAGAACTGCTAATCAAGTGGACACTCCGACTATTTGCTTTGTCCCTTTCATCTATGCACAGTCACTTTAACTCTACCTACATGTACATATTACCTCAACTAACCAGTGCTCCCACACATTGACTCTGTACCGGCACTCCCTATATATAGCCCCTCTATTGTTATTCTACTGCTGCTCTTTAATTATTCATTATTTGTTACTTATCTATTTTTTACTTTGCACTTATTTTTCTTAAAACTACATTGTTGGTTAAGGGCTTGTAAGTAAGCATTTCTCTGTAAAGTCTAACTAGGATTTTTACTTTGACAGCTCAGTGTTTTGATCTAGCAACCTTTCGGTTACTGCCCCAACGCTCTAACCACTAGGCTACCTGCCGCCCTGAATGCACCTGTTGTATTTGGGGCGGCAGGTAGCCTAGTGGTTAGAGTGTTGGGTCAGTAACCGAAAGGTTGCTAAATTGAATCCCTGAGCTGACAAGGTAAAAATCTATTGTTCTGCCCCTGAACAAGGCAGTTAACCCACTGTTCCTAAGCTGTCATTGTAAATAAGAATGAGTTCTTTACTGACTTGCCTAAATTAAAAATGACAATATTTTATTCAGCGCATGTGACAAATAAAATTTGATTTGTATTTCTGGTAGGTTATTCTGACAATAGGTGGTCTCTGCTAAAACTCTCAGAGACACACACACACACAGACACACACACACACACGCACACACACGCACACACACACACACACACACCCTCCATGGCTCACACACGCTCACATACACAGATCTGTACTACACTGATAAGAGCCTGACTATCACCACCTCACGGAGTGGTATAATTTTCAGTTCTGTCTTGCTGAGAGACTCCTTCTACAAGCGTCCACGCTGCAAAGAGAAACAATGAGAAGGCATTGAGAGGAAAATCATTCTGCAAATACAAAACATTTAAGTTTCCTTTGTTCTTGTTTTTGAACGGATTTTCCATTTCAGAACCAGCAATTCCTCCCTGGAACGGCAACCGGAACCCAAACAATCAGGATAGAGTAAATACACTTCCCAATCCAGGAAGCAAGTCCAAATTCCAGATCAAGAGGAATTTTTAAAATATTTTTTTCGTCAGTGGTCAGATGGCTGAAATGAATTGGCTGTTACGTCAGAGGAGAAATCTAATGGTTGATTGAGGCCATAAAGAGACAGTGACTGGGCTCAAAACTGTCGATAAGATTCCTTTCCTCCCTCCTTACTTCCTTTACTCCTTCCCCTCCCTCCTTTCTTTCTTTCTTCCTTCCTTCCTTTCTTTCTTTCTTTCCTTCCTTCCTTCCTTCCTTCCTTCCTTCCTTCCTTCCTTCCTTCCTTCCTTCCTTCCTTCCTTCCTTCCTTTCTTCCTTTCTTTCTTTCCTTTCCTTTCCTCCCTCCCTCCCTCCCTCCCTCCCTCCCTCCTTCCTTCCTTCCTTCCTTCCTTCCTTTCCTCCCTACTTGCTTTCATTTCTTCCCTCCTTCCTTTCCTCCTTTCCTCCTTCCTTTTCTCCCTCCCCCTTCCTTTCCTTCCTTCCCTCCTTCCTTTCCTTTCCATTCCTCCCTCCCTCCTTTCTTTCCTCTTTTGATGAGTGGAATCAAAAATGAAGATATGCGATTTAATTAATTCTCAACTGGACCCAGGAGCATTTTGCTACACACGCAATAACATCTGTTGAACATGTGCATGTGACCAATAAAATGTGATTTGAAATGTATGTGAGTAGAGACAGACTGGGTTGAAGATTAAGGGTTATTTGGAGAGGTCATGCCTGTCATGCCCTGTCAAGAGGCAACACTAAGGGAGAGACTAAAGGGATGTGCGAAGCGATTTTTGATCGAAGGTCAGGGTTTAGCCCTCCCGGGTGGCGTAGTGGTTAAGGGCGCTGTACTGCAGCGCTAGTTGTGCCACCAGAGACTCTGGGTTCGCTCTGTTGTAACCGGCCGCGACTGTGAGGTCCGTGGGGTGATGCATAATTGGCCTAGTGTCGTGGGGGTTTGGCCGGTAAGGATATCCTTGTCTCATCGCGCACCAGCGACTCCTGTGGCTGGCCGAGCGCAGTGCGCGCTAACCAAGGTTGCCAGGTGCACGGTGTTTCCTCCGACACATTGGTGCGGCTGGTTTCTGGGTTGGATGTGCGCTTTGTTAAGAAGCAGTGCGGCTTGGTTGGGTTGTGTATCGGAGGACGCATGACTTTCAACCTTCGTCTCTCCCGAGTCCGTACAGGAGTTGTAGTGATGAGACAAGATAGTAGCTACTAACAATTGGACACCATGAAATTGGGGAGAAAAAGGGATACAATTAAAAATAAAAAGTCAGGGTTTGTTAAACAGAATATTTCTGGAAATCTTATTGCTGGTCACGTAGTTTTTCTGTTTTTTTTTCACAAACCAATTTTGAACTAGTAGAAATGATAAGCTGTCTAAAATGGAGGGAACGATATTCTGTTGGGCTCTGTTCAACACTAGAACCAACTGTAGCGTTCCTTTCCCCATTGTTCTAAGTACACAATGGTGTGTTTTCATTGGAATTCTTCTATAACCCATCTTAATATTGTTAAACATCCATCCAGGAAGAATATATACAGAGTCGATGCCTTCTAATGTCCTCCAACCCTCAGTCAACCTTATTTGCAGCATTTTTACATTATGATAATCAAACTCTCACCACTGGAGAAACAAACCTCTCTCTTGATCCATCCATCTTCCATCACCATTTAACTAGCTAAGTTAGCATCGCTACGGATGTCACCCCCAGTCTACCACACCCATGGTATTGGTAAGCTAGTGTTTAGCATGTTAGCATGTTATCTCAATGCATGTCACCATTCTGTGATACACCATCATGCTGTACCTCTGTGTTCGAGAGCATTTCTCAAGCCCAGCTTGGAAAGCCAAGACACACAAGACAATTACACTGCCTGCTGACTCGCCTTGAGTTCTGGGTGCATTTTTGTTGAAACATAGAGGAAGGAGGAGGAACAATGGGAGCATTTTCCAGCTTCCAAACCTTAGCCATCGATGCATTTCCTTTCCATTGATTTTAATGTTGGAATTGTATACTTCATGTCTCGTTGTGTAAATGAACAACAAGAAAGGCAGGTCACAGATCTTTAGCTTTGATCAGTCTATCCCCCCTTCCCTCTCTCCATCCCTCCCTGCTTTCTCTCTAATGGAAGTGGTAGAACAGGAGGAAGAGGGAGCTTACGGAGGGGTGTGATTAGCAGACACCTCCCATTTACTGTATGGTTTCTGTATTACGGTACTGTCGCTTGGTGCCAGACATTTTCTCCATGGAAAGAATGCCTTCCTAACCAGTTCCATGTGAATGGGTTTTCACAGGCAACCACAGCCCATTGGTCGGGAGCAGACTCAGGCTTTAAACAAGAGTAGGAGGAGAAGTATGTAGCAGACAAGGAGGGAGGGAGGGAGGGAGGGAGGGAGGGAGGGAGGGAGGGAGGGAGGGAGGGAGGGAGGGAGGGAGGGGGAGGGAGGGAGGGAGGGAGGGAGGGAGGGAGGGAAAAATAGTAAGAAATTAAGAGAAGAGCTGGAGTGAGACAGACAGGAATATAGGGACTTTCTGTCCGTTGGGGAATATCTGTCTGTCCGTTGGGAAATGTCTGTCCGTTGGGGAATGTCTGTCCGTCGGGAAATGTCTGTCCGTTGGGGAATGTCTGTCCGTTGGGGACTGTCTGTCCGTTGGGGAATGTCTGTCCGTTGGGGAATGTCTGTCCGTTCGTTGGGGACTGTCTGTCTGTCCGTTGTGGACTGTCTGTCCGTTGGGGAATGTCTGTCCGTTCGCTGGGGACTGTCTGTCTGTCCGTTGGGGACTGTCTGTCCGTTCGTTGGGGACTGTCTGTCTGTCCGTTGGGGACTGTCTGTCCGTTTGTTGGGGACTGTCTGTCTGTCTGTCCGTTGGGGACTGTCTGTCTGTTGGGGAATGTCTGTCCGTTCGTTGGGGACTGTCTGTCTGTTGGGGAATGTCTGTCTGTCCGTTGGGGACTGTCTGTCTGTCCGTTTGGGAATGTCTGTCTGTCCGTTGGGGAATGTCTGTCCGTTCGTTGGGGAATGTCTGTCCGTCGGGGAATGTCTGTCCGTCGGGGAATGTCTGTCC
Source organism: Oncorhynchus gorbuscha (assembly GCF_021184085.1). Classification (NCBI taxonomy): domain Eukaryota; kingdom Metazoa; phylum Chordata; class Actinopteri; order Salmoniformes; family Salmonidae; genus Oncorhynchus; species Oncorhynchus gorbuscha. The sequence continues at coordinate 14,115,186 of NC_060181.1, read as the reverse complement.
GTTGGGGACTATCCGTCTGTCCGTTGGGGAATGTCTGTCCGTTCGTTGGGGACTATCCGTCTGTCCGTTGGGGACTCTCTGTCTGTCCGTTGGGGACTCTATGTCTGTTGGAGTCAAAGGGGATACAGAAGTGTCAGAGATTATTTGGCTATCCAGGCACGTTCCCATGTTCAGACAGCTCTATTTCCATCCTAAGCCAAACTGCTATCCACTCCACTTGGTATGCCCATAAATCAACAAGAATCATATGACTGAATATCAAGCAGTAGATGGGCTTGTGAACCAAACCATGTGGCTTTGGGGTTTCATATGAGACACAGTCTCATATTTTCTACTGAACTTTTCCCTGACACAACAAGGTTATCATGGCTGGAGTTATTTGAGGCCACAGGAAGGGAGCAATATTCACATGCAATGTATTGTTCAGAGTGTGTCTTCTGTCGTTCTTCAGACTAATGAAGACATTACAGTCCAAACATTGAATCACTGCAAGGAAGAATTATCTGATATCACCTACTTTAACACAACTTTCTATATATTTTTTAACTTGATTTTCTTCAAACTTCATTTAACTAGGCAACTCAGTTAATTAAGAACAAATTCTAATTTATGATGACTGCCTACTCGAGCCAACTGTGTGCTGCCCTATGGGACTCCCAATCACAGCTGTGGATTTGAACCAGGGACTGTAATGACACTTCCTGTACTAAAGATGCAGTGCCTTAGACCGCTGCGCCACACGGGAGCCCAGTGTATTACTTATGCGACTCCAGATAGGGTTAAAATACCAACGCATGGAGCTGTGATTTATTCTCTACGTACATTTAAATCATGTGTATAGTAAGATGTAGCCAACTGTTTGTAGCTGCTTGGCTTTATCATGTACAGTACACCATATGATCACAGAGAGATCACTATGTGAAAACATCTGAAAGTGTTGGAGACAGCAAACAGCCCATTCAACCCTCTTCACGCTCTTTAAACGCACCGTTCAGAGTTCGCAAGTTCCGCAGTCCACGCCCCTGTCAAATTAACGCAATTTACCCATAATTACAAAAATAACAAGTCATTAATATGTTTTCAAAAGAGACTAGCGCTGCAGTTCACGTACAGTTTCTCTTCCCATGAGTAATCGTCTCGGTCTCAGAAGCAAAACATTTCCTCCTTCTTCACTCAAAAGTTATTTGCCTTTTACGACCTGAGGTACACACAGTTCAGATAAATACAAAGTGTGAATGTTTGTTTGCTCTAAAAGATTTTACTGCGTTGGATCAGTCTGTTGGTGATTTTGGCCGTCGACAATAAAAGGACAAGGGGTCGGCTGTAGTTTCTGAGCACGCTGTGCACACGAAAGGCATGCTAATAGCAGGAAACGGTCAATTCACCCTTGCCAGAGACTCTAGCCACACAACACAATCTGTGCTCCAGTCAATCTGGACTATACACTACTGTAGATTACAAGCCACACGGTAAAGTGTTGAACTCAGAATGCATCCCAAACGACACCCTATCCCTATATAGTGCACTGGGATCTGGTCAACATTAGTGCACTATATAGGGAATAGGGTGGCACTTGACGTTTCTCAGTCACCATGGAGGGGTCAGTCTAAGCCAGAAAAGCCAGACAACAGCTATTTCAGTTGTTAAGGAAGGTGACGACTGTGTAAGGTTGGGACAGATGTGAGCAAGAAGACATGGAGATACGTTTTCGTAGTGCAAAAGACATGTGCAAAGTGCAAATGACCATAAACAGCATGATTGAATTTGAATCTTTTCTTCAACAATGTGCATTATAAAGCGGTGACCATTTATGTATCGAGCAGTTTACTAAACTGTAGTTAAATAATAGCCTTCTTTTAAGGAACATTGTTGGAGAAAAGTTTTAAATGAAATGACATGGCGAGATTATAATGAGGTTTACAAGTATTTTCTTTTCCTATACACAATTATTTTGCACTATGAAAATGTTGTCCATCACCCTGTAGAGACAGTCAGAGAGGAGGATACAAAGCATGAGGGTTGACCCAGGCGCAAAATCTGTCGGCGCAAAAATAAAGCGCTAAGGAGTGGAAGTGGGGATTTTTGTGTGGAGTTCAGTAAGAGTGGAATTCGTTACAATAGGCCTATTTGATCAAATGGAAGTTTTGTAATGCTAAGGTTGTTAGGAATGTACTTATATTAGTGGACACGCATGACATCCTGCCATCTTTAACAACAACAGAAAAATCCTGCTGTTGAAATGCATATCTGCCTTCTCATTGGCTAGAATGTTCCTGCCTGCTCCCCCCTACCCCGCCTGCCTTCAGTATTTTGCGGACATTGATTCCAATTGTTATGGCAGAGACTCCAGCATGTTCTGGGATATAGATAGGGTGTCCAATCAAAAGCTCATATTTTGACCAATGGGTAAAATAATAATAATTGTGTAGATGATCCTCTAAGAAGTCCAAGCTCACGTCTCTATCATAATCCAATCAAAGGTTTTGGAGTTTGTACCCTTGAAGGATGGCCAAAGTTAAGAGGCCAGAGGAAAAAGTGGTTAAAAATCAACAAAATAGCATTGTGTCTGCTAGGCTGGATGCTCTGAGAGAATGAAGGATTACTGACAGGCTCACCGATGAACTTGTCATCTTTCATCTGGAATCGGGAGAACATTAAACAACATAGAGGTCAGAGTTATATAGATTTTGAGACATGACATTTAGAATTTTCACATTTTACTGTATGCTTTTCATATTAATGAGGAATTCCTGTTGTTTTTCAAAGATTTCCCTCAAAAACAAGCTGATCTCTGTGAAATTTCAACAGAGCAATGAGCATACCGCAAGCGTTGTATTTTTGAAAGTCTTTTATATTTGATTCAGTTCCTTCAGTGTTCATTTGGGTATTTGTGACTTGCGGAAACTTTGCCGACGACCACCACAACATGTCAAATCCTCAAAAGTGTCTGCGAGAAAGCAGCACCGCTTTGTCAACGGTGCTTATTATGGGATTTATTAGGTTACTAAATCTGACTTTTTAGATATAATGTTAATGATATGATAGAGAAAGACCCCAGTGAACGATTTAGAAAATTAAGAATCGTATTTTGTCTTGGTAAAATGTATTTTAGAAGATGAGGTAGTGACATTTCATCACCAAAGCGCATTTCACCCACTCTAACATAGACCATTTTTGAGTCAGAAGTCTAATCTAATCAAATGTTATTTATACATGTTTAGCACATGCGAGTGTAGCAAAATGCTTGTGTTTCTAGCACCGACAATGCAGTAATATCTAAGAAGTAATATCTAACAATTTCACAACACATACCCAATACACACAATACCAAGTAAAGGAATGGAATGAAGAATATATAAACATTAGGACGAGCAGTGTCAGAGCGGAATAGAATAAGATACAGTAGAATAGAACAGAAAGACCCTTCAACGGAACTGTCTCAACTGAAGACATCATTAGGAGGCCTAAGAAACAAGCAACTCCTTAACCTCAAGGACACCAGTGTTACTATTAGCAGTCTGCATCAGAGGAAAGCATAATGTTCAGCCCAACCTTTTAGGATATTTTTCCACAAACAAAATCAGTGTTTTCCCTGCTCCATTTTCCTCCTGCCTCTGTCGTTCCAAACATGTGCAGACACGAGAAGCGAACATACACACGCACACACACACAAAAAATAACGCACTGAAACACGTACGATCACACATTCAAAGAAACACACACTTGCAGTACAATAAACAGAAGTCACAACCCACCCATATGTGAGTTAATGGACGGAGTTCCAACAATAATGTTTACTCGTCTGTCTCAGCAAAAAACCTTCTTGGCCACTGGCTAGCCATAGCAGGAAATCTCTGAAAGTAAAGGTACAACACACACAAGCCCAAAAGCACACACATGCACACACAGACACACACACGCACGCACGCACGCACGCACGCACGCACGCACGCACACACACACACACACACACACACACACACACACACACACACACACACACACACACACACACACACACACACACAGACAGACAGACAGACATACAGACAGACAGACAGACAGACAGACAGACAGACAGACAGACAGACAGACAGACAGACAGACAGACAGACAGACAGACAGACAGACAGACAGACAGACAGACAGACAGACAGACAGACAGACAGACAGACAGACAGACAGACAGACAGACAGACATGCACACACACACAAACACACACATGCACACACACACACACACACACAGACAGACAGACAGACAGACAGACAGACAGACAGACAGACAGACAGACAGACAGACAGACAGACAGACAGACAGACAGACAGACAGACAGACAGACAGACAGACAGACAGACAGACAGACAGACATGCACACACACACAAACACATACATGCACACACACAGACACACACACACACACACACAGACACACACATGCACACACAGACACACACACACACAGACACACACAGACACACACAGAAACACACACAGAGACACACACACACACACACACACACACACACACACACACACACACACACACACACACACACACACACACACACACACACACACACACACACACACACACACACACACACACACGCACACACACACACACACACAGACACACACACACACACAGAGTCTGGTACAACTAATCTTGAGGGGACACACAATTCAATCCCATTCAAAATCCTATTTTCCCTAACCCCTAACCATAACCATAAACCTAACTCTAACCCATACTCTTACACTAACCCTTACCCTAACCTTAACCCTAAGCCTAACCCTAGCTCCTAACCCTAAAACTAACCCTAGCTCCTAACCTTAACCCTAAACCTAAATCTAACCCTAACACTAATACTAATCTTAACCATAAACACCCTAAGAACAGCATTTCACCTTGTGGGGACCAACAAAATGTCCCCAGTTGGTCAAATGTTTGTTTATGTACTATTCTTGTGGGGACGACTGGTCAAGAATAGCTCTGTGGACATTGGACCTTGTAGTCATCAACCAATCCACTGCTCCCATAGACACAACAAACATACTGTACATGCGATCAGACAGACAGAGGTCTGGGTACCTTTCATCCACACACGTACAGAGCCTTCACAGAGTATTCATACCCCTTTACTTATTCCACATTTCGTTGTGTTACAGACGGAATTCAAAATGAAATCCATTTTCTTCTCTCACCTGTCTACACACAATACGCCATAATGACAAGGTCAAAACGTGTTTTTAGAAATTTGTGCAACTGTATCGAAAATGAAATACAGAACTATCTCATTTACATAATTATTCACACCCCTGACATGTTAGAATCACCTTTGTCAGTGATTACAGCTGTGAGTCTGTCTGGGTAATTCTCTAAGAGTGATTACAGCTGTGAGTCTGTCTGGGTAATTCTCTAAGAGTGATTACAGCTGTGAGTCTGTCTGGGTAATTCTCTAAGAGTGATTACAGCTGTGAGTCTGTCTGGGTAATTCTCTAAGAGTGATTACAGCTGTGAGTCTGTCTGGGTAATTCTCTAAGAGTGATTACAGCTGTGAGTCTGTCTGGGTAATTCTCTAAGAGTGATTACAGCTGTGAGTCTGTCTGGGTAATTCTCTAAGAGTGATTACAGCTGTGAGTCTGTCTGGGTAATTCTCTAAGAGTGATTACAGCTGTGAGTCTGTCTGGGTAATTCTCTAAGAGTGATTACAGCTGTGAGTCTGTCTGGGTAATTCTGTCTGGGTAATTCTCTAAGAGTGATTACAGCTGTGAGTCTGTCTGGGTAATTCTCTAAGAGTGATTACAGCTGTGAGTCTGTCTGTGAGATTCTGTCTGTCTGGGTAATTCTCTAAGAGTGATTACAGCTGTGAGTCTGTCTGGGTAATTCTCTAAGAGTGATTACAGCTGTGAGTCTGTCTGGGTAATTCTCTAAGAGTGATTACAGCTGTGAGTCTGTCTGGGTAGCTGTGAGTCTGTTCTCTAAGAGTGATTACAGCTGTGAGTCTGTCTGGGTAATTCTCTAAGAGTGATTACAGCTGTGAGTCTGTCTGGGTAATTCTCTAAGAGTGATTAAGAGTCTGTCTGGGTAATTCTCTAAGAGTGATTACAGCTGTGAGTCTGTCTGGGTAATTCTCTAAGAGTGATTACAGCTGTGAGTCTGTCTGGGTAATTCTCTAAGAGTGATTACAGCTGTGAGTATTTCTTGGTAAGTCTCTAAGAGCTTTGCACACCTGGATTGTACAATATTTGAACATTATTCTTGTTAAAAATTCTTCAAGCTCTGTGAAGTTGCTAAGACTGACATTTTTGTTGTCTTGCCATAGATTTTAAAGATGATTTAAGTCAAAACTGTAGCCTGGTCCGGAACCTCTGGCCAGGAACATTCAAAGTCGTCTTGGTAAGCAACTATAATGTATATTTGGTCTTGTGTTTTAGTTTATTGTCCTGCTGGAAGGGGAATTTGTCTCCCAGTGTCTGTTGGAAAGCAGACTGAACCAGGTTTTCCTCCAGGATTTTGCCTTTGCTTATCTCTATTCCATGTATATCTATCCTAAAAAACTACCTAGTCCTTGCCTATGACAGGGATACTCATAACATGATTAAGCCACCACCATGCTTGAAAATATGAAGAGTGGTACTCAGTGATGTGTTGGATTGAATTTGCCCCAAACATAAAGCTTTGTACTCTGGACATAAGTTACTTTATGTGCTACATGTTTGCAGTGTTACTTTAGCGCCTTGTTGCAAACAGGTTAGTATTGTGGAGTACATAAAGTTTCTCCTATCACAGCCATTAAACTCTGTAACTGTTTTAAAGTCACCATTGGCCTCATGGTGAAATTCCTGAGCAGTTTCCTTCCTCTCCGGCAACTGAGTTGGGAAGGACGTATTGATACACCATCCAAATGGTAATTAATAATTTCACCGTGCTCAAAGGGATATTCAATGTCAGTTTTTTCTTCTTCTCCCATCTACCAATAGGGGCTCTTCTTTGAGAGGCATTGGAAAACCTTCCTGGTCTTTGGCACAGCCAGAAGAGGACTGGCCACCCCTCATAGCCTGGTTCCTCTCTAGGTTTCGTCCTAGGTTTTGGCTGTTCTAGGGAGTTTTTCCTAGCCACAGTGCTTCTACACCTGCATTGCTTTCTGTTTGGGGTTTTAGGTTGGGTTTCTGTACCTCACCTTGAGATATCAGCTGATGTAAGAAGGGCTATATAAATACATTTGATTTGATTATGATTTGTGGTTGAATCTACGTTTGAAATCCAGTGCTCGACTGAGGGATCTTACAGATAATTGTATGTGCGGGGTACATGTTAAACACTATTATTGCACACAGAGTGAGTCCATACAACGTATTATTTGACTTGTTAAGCAAAGTATTACTCATGAACTTATTTAGGCTTGCCATAACAAAGTGGTTCAATACTTATTGACTCAAGATATTTCAGGTTTTCATATTTAAAGCCACAATATCTAACTTTCTGGGTGCCCCGACCAAATTCACATAGAAACTTGAGTTATACATCTAACTTTCTGTGCTTCCGGTTCTTAAGTTTTGTTTTTGTGTCTTTTACTTTAGGTTTTGTAGACCAAGTTCAAACAGCTGAATATACAATATCTTTGGTGATGGAAAATATATTTCACAGCAGTTTAGATAGTACGATGATTCTCTACACTATACTTGCCTGTTTTATCACATAAATTGAAATTTAGGCAAATTTAGGTCTCTGTCTCTGTCAATTTCAATTAAATTCAAGGGCTTTAATGGCATGGGAAACATGTGTTAACATTGCCAAAGCAAGTGAGGTAGATAATATATAAAGTGAATATATAAAGTGAAATAAACAATAAAAATTAACAGTAAACATTAAACATACAGAAGTTTCAAAACAATAAAGACATTACAAATGTCATATTATATATACAGTGTTTTAACAATGTAAAAATGGTAACGGACACAAGATAAAATAAATAAGCATAAATATGGGTTGTATTTACAATGTTGTGTGTTCTTCACTGGTTGCCCTTTTCTCGTGGCAACAGGTCACAAATCTTGCTGCTGTGATGGCACACTGTGGAATTTCACCCAGTAGATATGGGAGTTTATCAAAATTGGATTTGTTTTCGAATTCTTTGTGGATCTGTGTAATCTGAGGGAAATATGTCTCTCTAATATGGTCATACATTGGGCAGGAGGTTAGGAAGTGCAGCTCAGTTTCCACCTCATTTTGTGGGCAGTGAGCACATAGCCTGTCTTCTCTTGAGAGCCATGTCTGCCTACGGCGGCCTTTCTCAATAGCAAGGCTATGCTCACTGAGTCTGTACATAGTCAAAGATTTCCTTAATTTTGGGTCAGTCACAGTGGTCAGGTATTCTGCCGCTATGTACTCTCTGTGTAGGGCCAAATAGCATTCTAGTTTGCTCAGTTTTTTTGTTAATTCTTTCCAATGTGTCAAGTAATTATCTTTTTGTTTTCTCATGATTTGGTTGGGTCTAATTGTGCTGCTGTCCTGGGGCTCTGTAGGGTGTGTTTGTGTTTGTGAACAGAGCACCAGGACCAGCTTGCTTAGGGGACTCTTCTCCAGGTTCATCTCTCTGTAGGTGATGGCTTTGTTGTGGAAGGTTTGTGAATCGCTTCCTGAATCCTGGATTTCGATAATTAGTGGGTATCGGCCTAATTCTGCTCTGCATGCATTATTTGGTGTTCTACGTTGTACACAGAGGATATTTTTACAGAATTCTGCGTGCAGAGTCTCAATTTGGTGTTTGTCCCATTTTGTGAAGTCTTGGTTGGTGAGCGGACCCCGCCAAATCCTAATGTGTATGTTGAAATTTATGTTCCTTTTGATGGGATAGAATGCCCTTCTTGCCTTGTCTCTCAGATCGTTCACAGCTTTGTGGAAGTTACCTGTGGCGCTGATGTTTAGGCCAAGGTATGTATAGTTTTTTGTGTGCTCTAGGGCAACAGTGTCTAGATGGAATTTGTATTTGTGGTCCTGGTGACTGGACCTTTTTTGGAACACCATTATTTTGGTCTTACTGAGATTTACTGTTAGGGCCCAGGTCTGACAGAATCTGTGCATAAGATCTAGGTGCTGCTGTAGGCCCTCCTTGGTTGGTGACAGAAGCACCAGATCATCAGCAAACAGCAGACATTTGACTTCGGATTCTAGTAGGGTGAGGCCGAGTGCTGCAGACTTTTCTAGTGCCCGCGCCAATTCGTTGATATATATGTTGAAGAGAGTAGGGCTTAAGCTGCATCCCTGTCTCACCCCAAGACCCTGTGTGAAGAAATGTGTGTGTTTTTTGCCAATTTTAACCGCACACTTTTTGTTTGTGTACATGGATTTTATAATGTCGTATGTTTTACCCCCAACACCACTTTCCATCAGTTTGTATAGCAGACCCTCATGCCAAATTGAGTCGAAGGCTTTTTTGAAATCAACAAAGCATGAGAAGGCTTTGCCTTTGTTTTGGTTTGTTTGGTTGTCAATTAGGGTGTGCAGGGTGAATACATGGTCTGTTGTACAGTAATTTGGTAAAAAGCCAATTTGACATTTGCTCAGTACATTGTTTTCATTGAGGAAATGTATGAGTCTGCTGTTAATGATAATGCAGCGGATTTTCCCAAGGTTACTGTTGACGCATATTCCACGGTAGTTATTGGGGTCAAATTTGTCTCCACTTTTGTGGATTGGGCTGATCAGTCCTTGGTTCCAAATATTGGGGAAGATGCCAGAGCTAAGGATGATGTTAAAGAGTTTTAGTATAGCCAATTGGAATTTGTTGTCTGTATATTTGATCATTTCATTGAGGATACCATCAACACCACAGGCCTTTTTGGGTTGGAGGATTTTTATTTTGTCCTGTAACTCATTCAATGTAATTGGAGAATCCAGTGGGTTCTGGTAGTCTTTAATAGTTAATTCTAAGATCTGTATTTGATCATGTATATGTTTTTGCTCTTTATTCTTTGTTATAGAGCCAAAAAGATTGGAGAAGTGTTTTACCCATACATCTCCATTTTGGATAGATAATTATTCGTGTTGTTGTTTGTCTAGTGTTTTCCAATTTTCCCAGAAGTGGTTAGAGTCTATGGATTCTTCAATTACATTGAGCTGATATCTGACATGCTGTTCCTTCTTTTTCCGTAGTGTATTTCTGTATTGTTTTTGATTCACCATAGTGAAGGCGTAGACTCAGGTTTTCCGGGTCTCTATGTTTTTGGTTGGACAGGTTTCTCAATCTGTCTCTGTCTCTGTCTCTGTCTCTGTCTCTGTCTCTGTCTCTGTCTCTGTCTCTGTCTCTGTCTCTGTCTCTGTCTCTGTCTCTGTCTCTGTCTGTCTCTGTCTCTGTCTCTGTCTCTGTCTCTCTGTCTCTCTCTCTGTCTCTCTCTGTGTCTCTCTGTCTCTGTCTCTCAATTTTCAATTGAATTCAATTTGCTTTATTGGCATGACGTAACAATGTACAAATTGCCAAAGCAAACTTTGGATATTTACAATATTAAAATAATAAGAATCAAAATTGTCAATGGGGTGGCAGGGTAGCCTAGTGGTTAGAGCGTTGGACTAGTAACCGGAAGGTTGCAAGTTCAAACCCCCGAGCTGACAAGGTACAAATCTGCCATTCTGCCCCTGAACAGGCAGTTAACCCACTGTCATTGAAAATAAGAATTTGTTCTTAACTGACTTGCCAAATAAAATAAAAAAATTAAAAAATGGGACAATAGTAACAACAATAACCAAGGGTCAAAATAACCATACATTGAACAATAACAATAAGCATACAATAGAGGACATGTACAGGTTGATTGGTCTGTCAGACACTGTCCCTCATTTATGGCAGGCAGCAATGTAGTGTGCAGCCAACCCACAGCCCTCTGCGTCCTTCCCCAACAGGACGGGTAGCCTACTCTCATCAGAGAGGCCTTTGAAACCTTAAATACATATTTTTGACATTTCGTCAGGAAATGCAGCGCTGTCTCAGGTTCTGCTGTTGTGCAGTGGTTGCACAGCCTTTCCTCTACAGGGAGCCAAGTTTTCCTGTGTCTACCCTTCTCAATAGCAAGGCTGTGCTCACTGAGCCTGTACTTTATCAAGGTTTTGCTAAGGTTTTCATCAGTAACCATGGTCAAATAGTTTGCAATGGTGTACTGTCGATTTAGCCAGATAGCCAGATAGCACTGCATTTGGCTTTGTGCTTGTGTTTCCCAATAAGCAATGTAGTTTTGTTTTGATTGCGTTGTAATTTGATTGGATGTTCTGGTCCTGAGGCTTCAGTGTGTTAGTAGAACAGGTTTGTGAACTCAGCCCCAGGACCAGCTGGATGAGGGGAGTCTTTTCTTTGCTCAGCTATTGGCATTGAAGGGCTTGGTAATGATATGAGAGGGGGTGAATGTATTTTAGATGTCTCGAAAATGTAATTGCTCCTTTTTTAGTTTTTGTTATTAGTGGATATTGGCCTAATTATGCCCTGCATGCATTGTTTGTAGTTTTCCTCTGGACATGTAGGAGAATCTTACATAACTCTGCATGTTATGCAGGTGAATGAGGACCCAAAAGCGACTTGGCGAAAACAGAGTCTTTATTCCAGTAAAGGAAATATGCAATACTCCTAGACAAATCGGAGCGGTAAACAAAGCATAAAAAACAATTCCACTCGTAATGACGAGGACAGATTGGAGACTCGACCATAAACTGTAGGTTGCCTCGGGAAGGCACTGACCGTAGCAGACTCAGACACCTGCTCACCACGCAGCATCTGAGGGAAACACGACACGACAGGGCGAGACAAAGACACAGCACGATGAACAATATACAAGGATCCGACAGGACAGAAACGGAAGACAAGGGGAGAAATAGGGACTCTAATCAGAGGACAAGATAGGGAACAGGTGTGGAAAGACTAAATGAGTGAGTAGGAGAATAGGAACAGCTGGGAGCAGGAACGGAACGATAGAGAGAGGAGAGAGAGGGAGGGGGAGAGAGAGGGATAGAAAAAGGGAACGAACCTAATAAGACCAGCAGGGGGAAACGAACAGAAGGGAAAGCATAATGACAAGACAATATAAGACAAAACATGACAGTACCCCCCCACTCACCGAGCGCCTCCTGGCGCTCTCGAGGAGGAACACTGGCGGCAACGGAGGAAATCATAGATCTTTAACGGTCCAGCACGTCCCGAGAAAGAACCCAACTCCTCTCCTCAGGACCGTAACGAAAAACGATAAAAAGGGAAACTAGGGTACTACTCTAAAAAAAAAATGAGACACGGGTAGAGAACTGAAAGCTTTAGAGCAAACAGGACCAAACAGGCCAGGAGAGTAACAACTAGGGACAGACTGAGACACAGCAAGGGCAGGAACAAGAACAGGAGAGATGCGATGGCAGGGAACAGACTGAGACCCCGCAAGACCAGGAGCAGAAGCAGAAAAAAAATTACCAGACTTATTCTGCGCGCAGTCCGAACACGCAGCCACGAAACGGCGCGTGTCACGCTCCTGAGTAGGCCACCAAAACCGCTGGTGAATAGAAGCAAGCGTACCCCGAACGCCGGGATGGCCAGCTAACTTGGCAGAGTGAGCCCACTGAAGAACAGCCAGACGAGTAGAAACAGGAACGAAAAGAAGGTTACTAGGACAAGCGCGGCGACGCAGTGTGCGTGAGTGCTTGCTTAACCTGTCTCTCAATTCCCCAGACAGTCAACCCGACAACACGCCCAACAGGAAGGATCCCCTCGGGATCGGTAGAAGCCACAGAAGAACTAAAGAGACGGGATAAAGCATGAGGCTTGGTGTTCTTAGTACCCGGGCAATAAGAAATAACGAACTCGAAACGAGCGAAAAACAACGCCCAACGAGCATGACGCGCATTCAGTCGTTTGGCAGAACGGATGTACTCAAGGTTCTTTTGGTCAGTCCAAACGACAAAAGGAACGGTCGCCCCCTCCAACCACTGTCGCCATTTGCCTAGGGCTAAACGGATGGCGAGCAGTTCGCGGTTAGCCACATCATAGTTACGTTCCGACGGTGACAGGCGATGAGAAAAATACGCACAAGGGTGGACCCCATCGTCAGTATCGGAGCGCTGGGACAGAATGGCTCCCACGCCCAGCCCCGACGCGTCAACCTCAACAATAAACTGTTTAGTGACGTCAGGTGCAACAAGGATAGGAGCGGATGCAAAACGCTTCTTGAGGAGATCAGAACAACAATCATACGACCGGTGAGGAGGAAGGGAGTTGGCTCTGGACCGACTGAAGACCGAGCGCAGATCATGATATTCCTCCGGCAATCCTGTCAAATCACCAGGTTCCTCCTGTGAAGAGGGAGCAGAACAAACAGGAGAAATAGCAGACATTAAACACTTCACATGACAAGAAACGTTCCAGGAAAGGATAGAATTACTAGACCAATCAAAAGAAGGATTATGACACACTAGCCAGGGATGACCCAAAACAACAGGTGTAAAAGGTGAACAAAAAATCAAAAAAGAAATGGTCTCACTATGGTTACCAGATACAGTGAGGGTTAAAGGTAGGGTTTCACATAATATACTGGGGAGAGGACTACCATCCAAGGCGAACATGACCGTGGGCTCCCCTAACTGTCTGAGAGGAATGTCATGTTCCCGAGCCCAGGCTTCGTCCATAAAACAGCCCTCCGCCCCAGAGTCTATTAATGCACTGCAGGAAGCTGCCGATCCGGTCCAGCGTAGATGGACCGGTAAGGTAGTACAGGTACTTGACGGAGAGGACCGTCTAGTAGCGATTATCAGTCGCCCTCCGCTTACTGATGAGCTCTGGCCTTTATCTGGACATGAAATGACAAAATGACCAGCGGAACCGCAATAGAGACAGAGGCGGTTGGTGATTCTCCGTTCCCTCTCCTTAGTCGAAATGCGAATACCCCCCAGCTGCATGGGCTCAACACCAGAGTCAGTGGGGAAAGATGGTAGTGTCGGAGAGAGGGGAGACACAGTTAACGCGAGCTCTCTTCTATGAGCTCGGTGACGAAGATCTACCCGTCGTTCAATGCGAATAGCGAGTTCAATCAAAGAATCCACGCTGGATGGAACCTCCGAGAGAGAATCTCATCCTTAACCTTAGCGTGGAGTCCCTCCAGAAAACGAGCGAGCAACGCCTGCTCGTTCCAGTTACTGGAGGCAGCAAGAGTGCGAAACTCTATAGAGTAATCCGTTATGGATCGATTACCTTGACATAGGGAAGACAGGGACCAGGAAGCTTCTTTCCCAAAAACTGAACGATCAAAACCCTTATCATCTCCTCTTTAAAGTTCAGATAATCGTTAGTGCACTCAGCGCTTGCCTCCCAGATAGCTGTGCCCCACTGCCGAGCCCGACCAGTAAGGAGTGATATGACGTAGGCAATCCGAGCTCTCTCTCTTGAGTATGTGTTGGGTTGGAGAGAGAACACTATATCACACTGGGTGAGAAAGGAGCGGCACTCAGTGGGCTGCCCAGAATAACATGGTGGGTTATTAACCCTAGGTTCCGGAGGCTCGGAAGACCCGGAAGTAGCTGGTGGCACGAGACGAAGACTCTGATACTGTCCTGAGAGGTCGGAGACCTGAGCGGCCAGGGTCTCAACGGCATGCCGAGCAGCAGACAATTCCTGCTCGTGTCTGCCGAGCATCGCTCCCTGGAACTCGAGAGTAGAGTAGAGAGAATCCATAGTCGCTGGGTCCATTCTTGGTCGGATCCTTCTGTTATGCAGGTGAATGAGGACCCAAAAGCGACTTGGCGAAAACAGAGTCTTTATTCCAGTAAAGGAAATATGCAATACTCCTAGACAAATCGGAGCGGTAAACAAAGCATAAAAAACAATTCCACTCGTAATGACGAGGACAGACTGGAGACTCGACCATAAACTGTAGGTTGCCTCGGGAAGGCACTGACCGTAGCAGACTCAGACACCTGCTCACCACGCAGCATCTGAGGGAAACACGACACGACAGGGCGAGACAAAGACACAGCACGATGAACAATATACAAGGATCCGACAGGACAGAAACGGAAGACAAGGGGAGAAATAGGGACTCTAATCAGAGGACAAGATAGGGAACAGGTGTGGAAAGACTAAATGAGTGAGTAGGAGAATAGGAACAGCTGGGAGCAGGAACGGAACGATAGAGAGAGGAGAGAGAGGGAGGGGGAGAGAGAGGGATAGAAAAAGGGAACGAACCTAATAAGACCAGCAGGGGGAAACGAACAGAAGGGAAAGCATAATGACAAGACAATATAAGATAAAACATGACACTGCATGCAGGGTTTCAATGGGGTGTTTGTCCCATTTGGTGAAATGTTGTTTTGCAAGTGGACCCCCCACCACGATGCCATAGAGTGCAATTGCCTTCAATGACACATTCAATTAGTTTTAGCCAAATTTGAATAGGTATTTCAATTTTAATTAGTTTTTTATTATTATTATTTATTTATTTGTTAAACATAAGTAGTTGTAGTGTGTGCAATACTCTATATATTTTGTACCAATTGAGAACTTTGTTCTAATTCCCTGAGATCTAGATCTTCTCTGGAAAATCATAATTTTAGTATTTTTGGGGTTTACTGCCAGGGCCCAGGTCTGGCAGTACTGCTCTAGCAGGTCCAGACTCTGCTGTAGGCCATGTGCGGCGGATGACAGCAGGCATAGGTAATCTGTGAAGAGTAGGCATTTAACCTCTGAATTGTGGAGACCAACACCAGGGGCTGAGGATTTTTCTATAATAGTTGCCAATTCATTTATGTAAATATTGAAGAGTGCAGGGCTCAGATTGCAACCCTGGCAAAGGCCCCGCACCTGGTTAAAGTATTCTGTTATTTTCTTGCCAATTTTAATACTGCACGTATTGCCAGTATACATTGATTTAATTATGTCATATGTTTTACCCTATGTTTTATCCTGTCTGCCAAATAGAATCAAATGCTTTTTGGAAGTGGATAAAGTGAGCGTATCATTTGGTATTATTGTGGTGGACATGTTTATCTATCAGGGTGTGTAGGGTGTAAATATTGGCTTTTACTCAAGACCTTGTGCTTATTAAGGAAGCTTAGAACTCTTACATGTATAATACTTCAGAAAACCTTCCTCAGGTTACTGTTCACACAAATGCCTCTGTAATTGTTCGGGTCAAATTTGTCTCCGTTCTTAAAGATTGGGGATATGAGTCCTTGATTCCAGATGTCAGGGAAATAATCTACACTCAGGATCTAACTAAACAGTTTTAATATAGACAATTAATATAGACAATTTTGCACTAGTGAGTTTGAGCATTTCATTTATGGTGCCATCAGGTCCGCATGCTTTTTTATATTTGAGGGCCTGAAGTTTCTTATAAAGCTCCTGGTCAGTCATTGGGTCGTCCAATGGATTTTGATTGTCCTTTATAGATTTTACTAATACATTCAACTTTTCATGAATTTGGTGTTGGTCTGCATTTGGGTCAATTTGAATGGTGTTGTAGAGTGTTTTAAAATGTGTGGTCCATATGTCACCATTTCGTATCGCTAATTCCTCTTTAGATTTTTCTTGTTTTTTCCAATTTTGCCAGAAGTTGTTTGTGTTTATGGACTCCTCAATTAGTCAGCTGCTTGCTATTGTACTGTGCTTTATTGGTTCTGAGTGTACGTTTATAGAGTTGTAAAGTCTCACAGTAATGAAGGTTTAATTCACCAGTATTTGGGTCTGTGCTTTTGGTTGGTGTCACGCCCTGACCTTAGAGATCCTTCATTCTCAATGTGGGTTAGTTTCGGGGTGTGACTAGGGTGGGCATTCTAGTTTCTTTATTTCTAGGTTGGCTTGGTATGGTTCCCAATCAGAGGCAGCTGTCTATCATTGACTCTGATTGGGGTTCAGTTTTAGGAAGTTTTTTCCCACCTGTTTGTTGTGGGGATCTTGTTTTTGTATTGTTACCTTTGAGCACGACAAAGCTGCACGTTCGTTTCTTTGCCCTCTATTGTTTTTTTTGTGCCGGTTGACATAGTAAAAGATGATGAACCCAAACCACGCTGCATTTTGGTCCGATTCTTTCAACAACTTTCGTGACAGTTGGGTTTTTTTCCTCATAATTTTACAAACTGTTTTTTTAAATCAATTTCAGTTGTGCTTCTTTTGCCGTTTGCCTGAATATATAGTTGATGTTTTTTACTGCTAGATTGGTGCCTTCTTCACTGTGAGTGAATGTGGTATCCAGAAAGTTATCTTAGAGTGTCTGGATATTTTGGTTACAGTTTGCTTTCTGGTCGTTCTGCCCCTGAACAGGCAGTTAACCCACTGTTCCCAGGCCGTCATTGAAAATAAGAATATGTTCTTAACTGACTTGCCTGGTTAAATAAAGGTAAAATTTAAATAAAAAATTAAAAAAAATATTCTGTGGTGTTTTGGGCCTATCTGTATGAACGTCTGATGTTGTACAGCTTACTGGGCTGTGAATGTGTGGTTGTTTCCATGTCTGTTCTTTGGAGGAACAACGTCATTTGGCTGTGATCAGACAGATGTGTGAGTGGCTTGACAGTGAATGAGCTGAGAGAGAAAGGGGGGGGATATATTGTGCAAATGAACACATATTTTTCTGTCAGTACAAGTTCTTTTTTCAGTTTTAACCAAATGTGATATTTACCAATTTTGAGGGGATCAATTCGATTTTGTAGTTTGGATTTGTACCAAATGCCTCTATTGACAGAGCTGTATTTCTGTGATGGCACAATTACCTCTTTGTAGTCTGTGGGACAGTGAGTGACAATGTCTGCCTTATACCATGTCTCCTGCAGAATGATGACATCAACATCTTTAAGATTTCTGTTGAACTGCAGTGCTAAACTCTTCAGTCCAAAGGTTGAGTTTAGGCCCTGAATGTTCCATATGCTGACTGATAGGTTGATGAGTTTAGGCCCTGAATGTTCCACATGCTAACTGATAGGTTGATGAGTTTAGACCCTGAATGTTCCACATGCTGACTGATAGTGATTTCATGTTGCAAAAAGAAAGAATAGCAGTCAGAACTACAGTAACTACTAAGTTGTTAAGAGTGAGTCTCTCTCTCTCACTCTCTCTCTCACACACACACACACACACACACACACACACACACACACACACACACACACACACACACACACACACACACACACACACACACACACACACACACACACACACACACACACACACACACACACACACACACACACACACACACACACACACACACACACACACACACACACACACACACACACACACTTAACAAAGCAAGCACAGTCAGCAACACACAACACATGCAGGCAGTTGTTGTGTGGCTGGGTTTAGCTGTAATTGATCTATCTTAATTTCTTCCTTTGTTTCTCATGTTCGCTCTCTCTCTCTCTCTCTAAATTCCCTGTCCATCTCTCTCTCTCTCTAAATATCCCTGTCCATCTCTCTCTCTCTCTCTCTCTAAATTCCCTGTCCATCTCTCTATCTCACTTGATGACCCTTCTCTCTCATAACTCTCTCTCTCTCTAAATTCCCTGTCCATCTCTCTATCTCACTTGATGACCCTTCTCTCTCATCACTCTCTCTCTCTCTAAATTCCCTGTCCATCTCTCTATCTCACTTGATGACCCTTCTCTCTCATCACTCTCTCGCTCTCTAAATTCCCTGTCCATCTCTCTATCTCACTTGATGACCCTTCTCTCTCATCTCTCTCTCTCTCTCTCTCTCTCTCTCTCTCTCTCTCTCCTCTCTCTCTCTCTCTCTAAATGCCCTGTCCATCTCTCTCTCTCTCCAAATGCCCTGTCCATCTCTCTCTGAAGCTGCTTCATCCTGTAACCCCACCCCCTTCCTCTCCTCCGACCCATAACGTCCCATAGAGCGGTGGGTCATGAAGCTGGTGTTGGTCTGGGTTGCTGTCTTGCCACCTCCATGGGTGGTCCTGGTTCCCTTTTCTACTGTGCTGTTTGTACAGTTCAGAGAGCCTTGTTGTTCTGGCATCTCTCTCCATGCTGGCCAAAGCCTCGGGCCTGCTGCCTGTTTTCTTTAACATGCTGATACATCTGCAGGATTTTGAAGAAAGAAAGAAGGAAGAAGAGAGAACAAGACACATGAGAGAAAGAAGGAAGGAGAGATAGATGGGGAGAGAGAGAGAGAGAGAGAGATGGAGAGAGAGAGAGAGAGAGAGAGAGAGAGAGAGAGAGAGAGAGAGAGAGAGAGAGAGAGAGAGAGAGAGAGAGAGAGAGAGAGAGAGAGAGAGAGAGATCAGGACACATGAAGAGAAAGAAGGAAGGAGAGATAGATGGGGAGAGGAGAGAGAGAGAGAGAGAGAGAGAGAGAGAGAGAGAGAGAGAGAGAGAGAGAGAGAGAGAGAGAGAGAGAGAGAGAGAGAGAGAGAGAGAGAGAGAGAGAGAGATCAGGACACATGAAGAGAGACTGAAAGAAAGAGATGGACGGGTGTAGCAGTGTGATGTTGTTCCCCTAGATAATGCACCAGGTTGCACACAAGGACCATTTCAAATAGCCAGGTCAAGAAGGGATGTTAATCATTTGATAATAGTAATAATAATAATTCAGTGTGTTTTTAAATGTAATTACAGCTGCATAGCTAATGTTAGTTTTTTGTGTACAAACACTTTTTCATATCTATATTGTACTGACACGTGATTGTAAAGGTTTTGTATATTTTGGTTTGGCCCATTTCGGGTTATCTGTATTTCCATACCCCCTTGTTGTTCTCTTTTGCCTGACCTTCAGCTAGCGATGTATGTTGTCCTTGGCTCCCAAATTGTTCAATAAAAAACCGTGGTAATGTTACACAATGTGCTGTTATGCAACCATACGTTTTCTTACATTGTGGACAATATAAAGATTTATGTTAACAAGTTTCACCGAGCTCGCTAACTAGGGTACCTATTGTAACTTGTGAGTACTTGGGACAGTGTTTGAGTGAGTATCTATGTGCTCGGGCAGGTGCCTGAGAGCTGTGACTGCGCCAAGGGCTAAAATATTGTGTGTCTGTAACGTCGTTCTTCGTTTGTCGAAAGAGAGTCGGACCGAAATGCAGCGTGGTGGTTACTCATGACTATAATGGAAAAAGTGACACATGAAAATAACTATACAAAATACAAAACAACAAACAGAACGTGAAACCTAATTACAGCCTATCTGGTGAAACTACACAGAGACAGGAACAATCACCCACGAAATACACAGCGAAACCAGGCTACCTAAATACGGTTCCCAATCAGAGACAACGAGAATCACCTGACTCACCTGATTGAGAACCGCATCAGGCAGCCAAGCCCATACAACACCCCTACTCAGCCGTACTCCCAATAATTACAAAAACCCCAATACGAACCACAACATAAACCCATGTCACACCCCGGCCTGACCAAATAATTTAAGAAAACACCAAAATACTAAGACCAAGGCGTGACAGTGTCGTCTCTTCATGTGCAGGGCAAACAAAAAGAATCCAACCAGCAGACCTCCAGTTGTGGCAGTGTCCTAATTAAAAGTACACAACGCAGAACGAACCACGCTACACTGGCACGTCAGAAAGCATTCATTCCCATTGACCATAGCCCTCTGTCCGGCAGTACAGGAGTAGTAAAGGCCCAGTACCCTACTTTTAATCTGATTGTACTTGTGGAATATAAAAATAAACACTTGTTATATGTTTTTCCAATTTCTTGAAATATTGTGCAAATGTCATTACTGTGTTAATGTATTGTGCAATGTTTTCCTTCATGGCCATGGAAAGTGTACAGGTAAAACCTTAGACGACCAGCCTATGTACAATACAGTCATGTACATTTACATTCAGTGTTTTGTAAGGATGGTAAGTAAATACTGCACAAAAAGTGGTTGATTTTCATGTTATTTGATCAAGAAAAATATTTTATTTTATGTTTTGGGTCTTTTCCCATAACTTTACACCAATTGATGTAAATGTCTGAGGACAAGGGTTTTGTTCTTTCTGGATTCAAATCAAATCAAATTTATTTATATAGCCCTTCGTACATCAGCTGATATCTCAAAGTGCTGTACAGAAACCCAGCCTAAAACCCCAAACAGCAAACAA